>NC_064638.1:1060745377-1061070099 GCF_023864345.2 Schistocerca serialis cubense | reverse complement strand
CGGGCTGGGCTAGCACTTGGATGGGTGACCATCCGGTCTGCCGAGCGCTGTTGGCAAGCGGGGTGCACTCCGCCCTTGTGAGGCAAACTGAGGAGCTACTTGATAGAGAAGTAGCGGCTCCGGTCTCGGAAACATACGACCGGGAGAGCGGTGTGCTGACCACATGCCCCTCCATATCCGCATCCAGTGACGCCTGTGGGCTGAGGATGACACGGCGGCCGGTCGGTGCCTTTGGGCCTTCATGGCCTGTTCGGGATGAGTTTAATAAGCTAATCTCTCAGGAAGAGTGATGGTGGTAATTATACTACTCTTCGGTGTAAATGACCGAAACCGGGTTCTATACCTAGCTTCGTAGCTACCGACGTTATAAACACACAACAAATTAGTAACGACACGTCGAACTTAACTAGACTTGTACTGCTCATAACAATTTCGCATCATGGCTCAGTGGAAATTTAACCATGAAATGTTAGTACCTCACGAATGATTAACGGAAAAACTTTGCAGATATGATATCCCTTCTGATAAAGCCAATAACAGAACCATTTCATCAATATGTAGGGCACTGACGACCTTGCTGTTTAGCGCCCTCAGCCATAAATCATGATCATTACCATCATCATCAAGCTGCAACCCAGTGACAAGTCGCTTTCAACTCTTGGTCGCTGCACTCCACAACAGAGATTTGTATTCTACAACTGTTTTTCGGTGTGCTCGGGAGCGCTCTGCACTCACATTTTCCGCTACCTACGGAAATGAACCAAGTCTGCTTATTTCAAACTCACAGACGATACCTCCAAAGATAGTGTTCTTAGTCGATACTGGGTACAAAATCATCTTTTCATCAATTCTGCAGTAACTAGCTCGCGAAATAATTGAAACATAGAAGACGTAAAATGCAGTATTGAAAATGACGATTAAACAACTAACGTTCATCTATCGGACAAAATATCATCCATATAGTGCGAAGACAGCGAAGGCAGGTAAATACAAGTAACTGCTCATGCATCCAAGTTGCTGACAAAAGATAATACACAGACCAACGGAAAACAAAACTGATTATCTGTTAGATGACGATCAGTCTGGCTTTAGGAAAGGTAAGGGCACCAGAGATAGAGTCCTACGTTGCGGCTGATAATGGAAGCAAGGCTGAATAAAAAGCAGGATACGTTCATAAGATTTTTCCACCTGTAAAAAACATTCGACAGTGTGAAATGGGGCAAGACGTTCAAAATTCTGAGCAAAATAGGAGCATGCTACTTTAGAAGACGGGTATTATACAAGATGTACAAGTACCAAAAGGGAACAATAAGACTGAAATACCAAAAACTATGTGCTCTGATTAAACAGGGTGTAAGGCGGGGATGAATGTTTCGCCCCTACTGTTCAATCTATACATCGAAGAAGGAATGACGGAAATAAAAGAAAGGTTCAAGAGTGGGATTAAAATTCAAGGCGCTAGGGTATTAACGATAAGATTGGCTGGTTACCTTGCTATCCTCAGTAAAAGTGAAGAAGAATTAACAGAATATGTTGAACGGAATGAACAGTCTCACAAGTACAGAATGTGAAGTGAGAGTAAATAGAAGAAAGACAAAAGTAATGAGAAGTAGCGGAAATGAAGACAGTGAGAAACTGAATATCAAAATTGGAGATGCTGAAGTAAATGATGTTAAGGAAATATGCTACCTAGGAAGCAAATAACCCATGATCGACGAAGCAAGGAGGACATAAAAAGCAGACAAGTACAGGCAAAAATATCATTCCTTGCCAAGACAAGTCTGTTAGCATCGAGCACAGATTCTAATTTGAGGAAGAAATTTCTGAACATTGTAAAATAGTGAAATGTGGACTGTAGGAAGAAGAGAATTGAAACGTTTGAGATGTGGTGACACAGAAGAATCTTGAAAATTAGGCGAACTGATAAGGTACGTTCTCCGCAGAATCGGCGAGGCAAAGAGTGTGCGCAAAACCCTGACAAGAAGGAGGAACAAGATGATAGGACATCAGTTTAAACATCAGGCAGTAACCTCCATGGTATCAGAGGGAGCAGTACAAGGTGAAAACTGTAGAGGAAGACAGATATTAGAATACATCCACCAGTCGACCTGATAGGATACCAGTTCGATTTTACACAGAGTACGCGAAGGAACTAGCCCCCCTACTTGCAGCGGTGTACCGTAGGTCTTTAGAAGAGCGTAGCGTTCCAAAGGATTGGAAAAGGGCACAGATCATCCCCGTTTTCAAGAAGGGACGTCGAACAGATGCGCAGAACTATAGACCTATATCTCTAACGTCAATCAGTTGTAGAATTTTGGAACACGTATTATGTTCGAGTATCGTGAGTTTTCTGGAAACTAGAAATTACTCTGTAGGAATCAACATGTGTTTCGAAAAAGACGATCGTGTGAAACCTAGCTCGCGCTATTCGTCCACGAGACTCAGAGGGTCATAGACACGGGTTACAAAATAGATGCCATGTTTCTTGAGATCCGCAAGGCGTTTGATACAGTTCCTCACAGTGGTTTAATGAGCAAAGTAAGAGCATATGGACTATCAGACCAATTGTGTGATTGGATTGAAGCGTCCCTAGGTAACAGAATGCAGCATGTCATTCTCAATGGAGAGAAGTCTTTCGAAGTAAGAGTGAATTCAGGTGTGCCGCAGGGGAGTGTCGTAGGACCGTTCACAATATATATATAAATGACCTTGTGGATAACATCGGACGTTCACTGAGGCTTTTTGCGGATGATGCTGTATAATATCGAGAGGTTGTAACAATGGAAAATTGTACTGAAATGCAGGAGGATCTGCAACGAATTGACGCATGGTGCAGGGAATGGCAATTGAATCTCAATGTAGACAAGTGAAATGTGCTGCGAATACATAGAAAGAAAGATCCTTTATCATTTAGCTACAATGTAGCAGTTCAGCAATTGGAAACAATTAATTCCATAAATTATCTGGGAGTAGGCATTAGGAGTGATTTAAAATGGAATGACCATATAAAATTAATTGTGGGTAAAGTAGATGCCAGACTGAGATTGATTGGAAGAATCCTAAGGAAATGCAGTCTGAAAACAGGGGAAGTAGGTTACAGTACACTTGTTCGCCCACTGCTTGAATACTGCTCACCGGCGTGGGATCCTTACCAGATAGGGTTGATATGAGAGATAGAGAAGATCCAACGGAGAGCAGCGCGCTTCGTTACGGGATCATTTAGTAATTGCGAAAGCGTTACAGAGATGATAGATAAATTCCAGTGGCAGACTCTGCAGGACAGACGCTCAGTAGCTCGGTACGGGCTTTTGTTGAAGTTTCGAGAAAATACCTTCACCGAAGAGTCAAGCAGTATATTGCTCCCTCCTACGTATATCTTCGCGAAGAGACCATGAGGATAAAATCAAAGAGATTAGAGTCCACACAGAGGCATACCGACAATCTTTCTTTCCACGAACAACACGAGACTGGAGTAGAAGGGAGAACCGATAGAGGTACTCAAGTTACCCTCCGCCACACACCGTCAGGTGGCTTGCGGAGTATGTATGTAGATGTAGATGTAGAAACGTTATTTACCGCTTGCCTCCTGGAGCAGACCCTTGTACGATAAACTTTCGTGAAAGTGAACTTTATTTACCATGAGAGACTTCTTTTGCGAGTTATAAAGTGTCAAAATCTGATAAACACGTACTTTATTTACAAAAATATTACGAAAAATTTTAATTAAATGTGTCATGACCTACAAAGAACTGTTACACGGGACAATAATATCTATGATCGTTATCATTCTTAGAACAAATGCTCTGATGATTTTTTTTGTTCTCACTTCTTATTCTTAGATTTCTGGCGTTGTATCTTGAGCGTGCTGGAGGCCAGACGTGATTGCTGCAAGTGTAATTTGGTATTTTCAAGCACTCTCATGTTGTAATATTCTCTAAACCCATCAGCCTACGCTTTAAGAAGTGTCTGTGAATATTTTTAATAACACGCGAAAGGCGCAGATGCTATTTGTATTGTTGTCGGCCATCTTTAAGGCCGATAATCTTATTTCACAATATTTCTGAACTGATTAATAATATTCAACTCAGACTTGTTTAAAAAATACTAATAATACTCCTTCAGAGTGGATAAGTATTTTGCTTAATGTCAAAGAATTTTACGTGAAAGCAAAATGCTTGTGTGTGACAATGTTTTATCAACAAAAAGAAAAAAAATATTTATGGAGAGAAGTTTCAAATATTACGAGAGGGTACATACAGCTGTTCATGCTAGAACGTAATCCATGAGAGCTGGATATTTTATTAATGAACTATATTTGGCATTTAATAAAAAGATAGCCCTGAGAGCTTACTAGCCGGAACTCATAGGTCTACCCACCAAAGACAGTTTAATACCTTGCGGCTGTAGTTTGTGCTTGTAGGTGAGATGTAGTTTCTGATAAAGCAGATGAAAAGGTAATAGAATGTTACCACTAAAGAGAACTGCTATTACGTATGTGTATGGTGTTTAAATTTAAAGGATGTTTCAGATATAAAGCTAGCTACCCGCATTTTAATACATTCAAGATCCTCGCAGTTTGTTTTCAGCGTATAGACCTATTTTGAAAGTTTCACGTAACATGTTACGGAAACAATATTAAACTAGGCCTACATACATAGATTTACTAGACATAAACAAGCTTTATCAGATTCGTACTATACATTTCACAGCGTGTGCATGTCTTTACAGCACTTTCATACAATAACACGATTCATACTGACAGACAGTCTACATGACACGACACGGCATACACAACAGTAAGTTGCAATTGCGACTCCGCGATGAAAAGTTTGGTACGGGAAAGGAATTCGTGGCGGGCCACATCAAACCAAGCAAAAGACTGATGACTAAAAAAAAGCACGCGATGGCAACGCTAATTGCCTGCTGCAATTACCGGCAGTTTTAACAGCGTGTGTTGTCATAACTCTGGTCTACGCACGGTTCCACAGCTTTTATCTGCCATTAACGGTACTGCCACCGATCGAGAGTTCTCTTACACACTCTCTTACACTTACTTAACTCCGCCATGACGGTAACGTTTTGATTGTGGAATGAAAAAGAAAGGGATTAGCTACGGTAAAACAAGAAATAAAAACTGCTGATGGTTGAGTCAATAAGTAATATTACAAACAATTTTTGCTCAGAGCTGTAGAGATATTTGGAAAAAGGCTAATTATTGGAATCGTCCTACGCCATTCTGCAAAACGTTACCATTAATTCTCACTGGTGTGTTTTCGTTGTATATGAGTCCAACCAAGTCAGAAACAGCGAAGTATTTCCTCTAACCGAAACTTTAATGCTCTCCAAGCGCAATAATGTAGTAGCACCCCTTATCCATTTAACAGTGGCCTGAAACGTGCCTACAGAGATGTAGAAACGCTAAGTCTACGCATAAAGGAATGGTATTTTATTTCACCATCTGTTAATAAACAGACGATTCCCGTAAGGAAACATGTACTCGTTCATCATTATTTAAGCTTTGTTAAGACGAACAGAATTCTCTGGATCTTCTGTGACACTTCATATTGGCGGTGGGTCAGTATTAAGATGTTATTAATTCTTTATTTCTTTATCGATATTTAGATTAGTTATATGCTACAATTCATGATTCTGCAACATGCGCACAATGTTAGTCATTTGGTTACATCGATTGATCCGCTCACGCAATGCCTCTTTGTCAAATATGGAGATCTTAACGTGACGATTAAGTCATAGGAATGAGCTTCATAATAGTACTAGCTTCTGACGAAATCATACTACCTCGCGTTGGCATTCTCGTCAAAATTTCCTGTGGTAAATGGGTCTTTGTCCAGAATTGTATTTGCTCCCTAACATGCGATGTTTCAGTGACATGGGTCTACAACCTCTTTCAACTGAAAATGTTCTTTTATTTTTTTTATTTCTATTTCGTGCTTCAGTTCTCAAATATTGCGCTGAAGGGATTTAGAGATAATCCACTTAGAATGTGAATTTACAGCCATCAAGGGTAAATAACAAATTTAACTTCTTTGTCAATTAAATAGGATTTGAGTTTAATTTGCTTATGGAAATTCATTATCTTCCACCCCTTCCAATGATTTACTATTTCTATCACGTTTAAGTACAATAATGATGAAATTTCAAAACTTGTTGCAATGGGCAACGTATCTGTTACGTATGCTTAAGGATCACATTGCGCACATATATTTTCTTAGAGTTTACCTGTTGTGATTTTCAACAGTTACGATAGGCAGTTACGATAGGTTACACGTTAATGCAGCCCTCCTAGATCATCCGACGTTGGAGACGACAGATTTTCGACTGGTAACTGTCGTCAATAGCTAATTGGGTAGTGACAGGTGACTATTAGTAAGGTATATTGTTGGGGCTAGTTGGACCTATAAGGTTAATCACATCCCAGAGTTCGTACAGCGAGGGGTTTGAAATTTCCACTACATACTTAATGTCCAAATGATATTATGGATGAGTAACATTCCCCTGTTCTTGAACATTACGACAGCTTTGCCATACCGTTAGTACCAGTCAAATGTCAGATCACATTATCCAGAAATCAATTTTTCTATTTCATGGAGTATATCACGCCATGGACAGTGCTCACATTCCATTTTGAAGCTTCTGGTAAGTTAAAGAATATTCATTATGAAACATAGTAGTTAATCCTCACGACTGCCAAAATGATTCTCGAGGAGTGCTCGACATTGTAATCGGAGTTAATGAAACCATTCTGATAGCTCTAGGAGTAACTACAATGTTTAATAGCAAAATGGATGCTGTGGATCAGCCCTACATCGATCTAGTACAATCCATGTGTGTTACTGTTTTGATCGTTGAAACTATTAACTGCTTTCGCTCAAATGGATATAACGAAATAGAGAGCAACCGTTAGGGAAAGAGATATCATCAAATTGTGGATTATTTGTATTTTTTATAAATCATTGGAGGCGACTGCCGGACGACTCCTTGTTCAAGGTAACGGACAGTGTACCACGCAGAGCTTGAACTCCGTCTCCTTCCTTATTTTAGGAAACAGGTATCTATTGACATCAGCCCTTTAAGACATTCCCACATTTTTGTTACGCTCCTGCAAAGCACGCAGTGCCGTCTCACGGATTCAGGAGGCTGTATCCTACTCGAATATAACAGTTAGCACCTAACTGAGTCTTTCATGACATGAAAATTCCAATTCTAGTATCAGACAGATCATTGCCACCCCTATACTCGTTGTTAACTAATCCGTTATCATTGAGAAATTAATTGCAGAGAACCAACAGAAAATTTTTAGATTTACGGTTACAAGTTATAAGCTTGTAGATTTACGGTTACAACAGAGTTTGGCGGCCAAACTCTGTTGTAACTGTATGTTATCAGCTAACTAAGGATTTCAAGTAAGGTGAAGTGCAGCGAATATTTGTCCATAACAGTTTTCCTTGTTGAGGGAACAAGAAAATCTCGCCACCAAATTGATGTTGCAGCACCGCCGCTACGTCAATGGAATTCGGGACACGGTATTCCAACTACCGTCCCGAATCGTGGTAAATAGTTTACATACAACCACTAATATTAGAAACATAATCCTCAGCAACACATTTTGGGTGTCAAGCTCCCATCATCTGGCTATCTAAGTTAATCATACATCAATATGCACTTCAAAAGCACGCAGTAAAAATGTAGGAAAAAAGTTTGGACATAAAGTACTCATCTTACTTTAAGAACGACAACAAGAGACACTCTGCTCCATTTATCCACGTCACCGCTCTTCCATCAAAGCCTTCCTTCAGGCGAGCTACCCGCGCGGTCTGGGGCGCCTTTCCACGGATCACACGGCTCCTCCCGTCGGAGATTCGAGTCCTCCCTCTGGCATGGATGTGTGTGTCGTCCTTGGCCTAAGTTAGTTATGTTAGATTAAGTAGTGTGTAAGCCTAGGAACCGATGACCTCAGCAGTTTGGTCCTATAGCAACTGAGCACAAATTTCAGTAAAACGGCAAACATCGGTCATATCAGCTGCCGCGCATACAAGGCTAGTTCTTAAACACGTCTACAGTACTGACAGTCTGCACTGAGCCATCAAGCATTACACAGCATCCTAAGAATAGGACATGGAGACGCACCACACCAATGGTTATCCATGCAAAATAATACACATTCATCGTACTAATACCAGCCTTAAGAAAAATTCAAAAAACCGTCCAAGAAAGCATTACCATTCTCACCAGCGTGAATATTAAGTACATTATGCAATGCAACCCGTTGGATTTTTATTCAAAGACCTTCAAGAAGGTCGAGTTTTTTTCCTTCCTTATCTATATGTTTCACCTCTGAGTCTTGTTCTATGCCTTTTATGGAGCGACTAGTCTCATTTAAATATACAAGGTGAATCACCTAAAACTTGCACGGCAAATATTACGTGAATGGTAAGTGCTATTGATGGGCGGTTTTCGCGGAATGGACTGCTAGTCACGACCTCGTAATGTCAGCCAATCAACAAATCGTAATAATGCTCGAGGAGAGTATTTTTTATGCAAATGTACGCTGTTTTAAATGGAACAATGCCTATTAACATTAATAATTTAAAAGTAGGGTAAATTAGAATGTCAGCGGTGTTTGTTTGCAGAATTCTAGTGCAAGTCCTTTGCGAGATATCATGTTTTCGTAAGTTCCCACACCGACATTTGTACAATATCTGTTGTAGGACATACCGAAAAACAACAAAAGTGCATACCGTAGCTCGTATATCGATTCACACCAGTAGCGTGCCAACTGATCATCACAAGTTCTGTTGAAAATGATCACCGGCAGCTGCTCACGTGGTAGCATTTCAGTGGATATGCAGACTGCAGTAATACGTTGTTGCATGCCATCGGGTGCCGTTGGTATGTCCTTGTAGATAGTCTTTTAGCTTTTCCTACAGAAAAAAGTCTACTGACATCAAATCCAGTGAAAAGGCCGGCCGAGGTACAGGCACTCTGCGTCCAGTCGCGATTTGGAAACAGATCGTGAAGACAAGCTGTAGTACTTCGTACGCTTTAGGCTAGACAGCCCTCGAGCTGTTACCACACGTTCTCCTAGTCTACAGAGGAACGTATTCTAGCATCCGTAGAAGTTGGTCTGTTAGGAGGCCGCGATTCTCGTGCGCTTTCGGTTTACCGTCTGTGAAAAACGGGGCTATGAGCTGATGGTTCACTATCCTACACCACAGACTGACGTTCAACCTCACAAAGCCGGGTGGCCGCGGTGGCCGAGCGGTTCTAGGCGCTTCATTCCGGACCCGCGCGACTGCTACTGTCACAGTTTCTAATCCTGCTTCGGGCATGGATGTATGTGATGTCCTTAAGTTAGTTAGGTTTAATAAGTTCTACGTTTTAGGGGACTGATGACCTCAGATGTAAAAGCCCATAGTGTTCAGAGCCATTTGAACAATTTTTGTCCTGACGAAGCCAACGGGGATTGCCAACAGACCAACAGTGCGGTTTACCTGGCTACGTGTGGTAAATGTGGCTTCATCACTAAACGAGGCACATGATACGACTGGAGTATCCTGTATTAATGCCCATGTGCAGAAGTTAACACCATTCCTGTAATCGTTTTCACACAGCTCTTGATGGAGAGAGATTTGATAGGGATGGAACCTACGTCGATGGAGTATTTATAGGACACTTGCCTGATTCATGGCACTTGCTCGTGCAATTGCGCAGGTGCTAACGTGCGGAACAACTGCAACAGCAGCAACAACATTATTTTTCTCCGATTTTTGTCGCTTTTTTCTTTCTGTTACGTTGTCTAGATGTTACGCTAACACTTACACGTAACTGGTTGAAGAGGTAGCTCTCCATACACAATAGGCATGTCGGCTTTTTCTGCATTGGTAAATCCCATCGTCCATTCACGTCCTACTGCTTGGACTTTCACACACTAACCAACAAATCTCAGTGCACTCAAGGAACACATCAGCACACTGTAAGTAATCATAACAACATTTTACTTAGCAACTACGCAGGTTGAATGGCATAACAACTGTCGGTGTAAGAACTTTTCAAAATATATCGTAAACGACTAGCACTAGAACCCTGCAACAGACCCCGCTGATATTCTAATTTACTCTATTGTAGTTTGTTAATATCAAAGGGCATTGCCGGCCGGCGTGGCGCTACAGACTGGAACCGCGCGACCGCTACGGTCGCAAGTTAGAATCCTGCCTCGGGCATGGATGTGTGTGATGTCCTTAGGTTAGTTAGGTTTACGTAGTTCTAAGTTCCAGGGGACTAATGCCCTCAGTTGTCCCGTAGTGCTCAGAGCCATTTGAACCATTTTCAAAGGGCATTGTTTCACTTAAAAATTGTATGTTTGCACAAAATGTATACTTTCTAAATATTATTACAATCTGTTTATTGGCTAACAATATGACCACCTGATTACCAACCCATTCTGTGAAAACTGCGCGTCAGTAACCCTTTCCATTTCCGCATTATTTACCGAAGCAAGTCACTCTGTATTTATGTAGATAGGCGTTCGTCCTACATGCGTGTGAAGAGGTAGTTGATGTACCGGTTCTATCACATTACGGAAGGAACACCTTGGTGGATGACCGGTAACATGAGTAAGCGGAGCAGAGAACCTAATTTCATTTGTTTTTGTATATAGAACATGCGTGCTTTTGAAGTGCATGTTTATGTAGGATTAACTTAGACATTCAGCTAATGGGAGCTTGACTCACGAAACGCATTGCTGCATACTATGTTTCTAATATTACTGGTGGCTGGCTCTGAGCTCTATGGGACTTAACTTCTAAGGTCATCAGGTCCCCTAGAACTTAGAACTACTAAAACCTAACCAACCTAAAGACATCACACACATCCATGCCCGAGGCAGGATTCGAACCTGCGACCGTAGCGGTCGCGCGACTAATATTAGTGGTTGTTTGTTAAATTATTTACAACAGTTATCTCAACAACCACTACCTTCGGACCTTCATATGGACAATATTAGAATACCGTGTGGAAGCCATGCAACTGACGTCACAGCCGACACGTCGGCGCGCCACACGTTACGTCAACGCGCTGCAAGGTTCTCGTATCGACCCGGGTACAGGGGCAATAACTGGAGTTTCGAGAGTTTTAGACGGCGCTTGGCGGCCGTGTACGTGACTTCAACCGCAACAGGACCTGCCTTGTCTAGTGTAAAAGTTGGCCGCCATCCAGCGCCCGACACTGGCTCCATCTGGGCGGGACAGAGCAGCGTATCAACTGCAGAAGCCCACCTTATCTGACGCGATACTACCGAAGTATGACGACCGTGCAAGACCTCGACAGTACTCGGACACTCCATCGGGCATGGGTGTGTGTGTGTGTGTTGTCTATAGCGTAAGTTCTTTAGATTAAGTAGTGTGTAGGCTTAGGGACCGATTACCTCAGCAGTTTGGTACCGTAAGACCATACCCAAAATTTACTACTCGGACAGCAGCTACTACCTCCCTTGACACCACTTCTCGTCACTGTGCACCGCGAGATCGAAGCCTGAGCACGCCAGTGAAGCATGGACGCCATGGATCGGCGCTGGGTCGCGCCACCGGACGAGGGCACGCCCCTGTGACGGCCGCAGCTTGTTAGGGCAATGAAGACTTCCTATGGACGCTGCCCTGTCTTGCTGCAGCCACCTTCACCTCTTACATGGATGCGTGGCGTCTGTTCATCTACATCTGCATCCATACTCCACAAGCCACCTGACGGTGTGTGGCGGAGGGTACCTTGAGTACCTCTATCGGTTCTCCCTTCTATTCCAGTCTCGTATTGTTCGTGGAAAGAAGGATTGTCGGTATACCTCTGTGTGGGCTCTAAACTCCCAGATTTTATCCTCATGGTCTCTTCGCGAGATACACGTAGTAGGGAACAATATCCACGGTGATGGTATGTTCTCGAAACTTCAACAAAAGCCCGTACCGAGCTACTGAGCGTTTCTCCTGCAGAGTCTTCCACTGGAGTTTATCTATCATCTCCGTAACGCTTTCGTGCTTACTAAATGATCCTGTAACGAGGCGAGCTGCTCTCCGTTCGATCTTCTCTATCTCTTCTGTCAACCCTATATGGTACGGATCTCGCACTGCTGAGTAGTATTCAAGCAGTGGGCGAACAAGCCTACTGTAAACTACTTCTTTTGTTTTCGGATTGTATTTCCTTAGGATTCTTCCAATGAATTTCAGTCTGGCATCCATTTTAAATCACTCCTAATGCGTACTCCCAGATAATTTATGGAATTACCTGCTTCCAGTTTCTGACCTGCTGTATTGTAGCTAAATGATAAGGGATCTTTCTTTCTATGTATTCGCAGCACATTACACTTGTCTACATTGAGATTCAATTGCCATTCCCTGCACCATGCGTCAATTCGCTGCAGATCCTCCTGCATCTCAGTACAATTTTCCATTGTTACAACCTCTCGATATACCACAGCGTCATCGGCTAAAAGCCTCAGTGAACTTCCGATGTCATCCACAAGGTCATTTATGTATATTGTGAATAGCAACGGTCCTACGACACTCCCCTGCGGCACACCTGAAATCGCTCTAACTTCGGAAGACTTCTCTCCATTGAGAATGACATTCTACGTTCTGTTATGTAGGAACTCTTCAATCCAATCACACAATTGCTCTGATAGTCCATATTCTCTTACTTTGTTCATTAAACGACTGTGGGGAACTGTATCGAACGCCTTGCGGAAGTCAAGAAACACGGCATCTACCTGGGAACCCGTGTCTATGGCCCTCTGAGTCTCGTGGACGAGTAGATCGAGCTGGGTTTCAGACGATCGTCTTTTTCGAAACCCATGCTGATTCCTACAGAGTAGATTTCTAGTCTCCAGAAAAGTCATTATACTCGGACATAATACGTGTTCAAAAAATCTACAACTGATCGACGTTGGAGATATAGGTCTGTAGTTCTGCACGTGTGTTCGACGTCCCTTTTTGAAAACGGGGATGACTTGTGTTCTTTTCCAATCCTTTGGAACGCTACGCTCTTCTAGAGACCTACGGTACACCGCATGTCCGAAACAACAGTCACCACGCGCTCATATAACTGACATGCGTCGAGGGGATGTGAATCCACGATCATCACAGCAGATGAACATTTACGTTCGACCTCCAGCGGGAATCTAAAATTAGTGAGCGCGAAGGACATGAGTAGGAACTATAGATAAGTGGTGGCGCTGGGGGGAAATCTGAGTTTATCGGAGAACGTTCTGAGATAGTTTACGCATTTGTTATTGACACTATGTCCAAATCGCGCAGTGGTTAATGTAATTGCCCAGTAAGAAGGATCCCAGTGCGACACACATTTTCGCTCATGACCGTTGATTCCGCCTGACGTGTCAATGCAGCTGGTACCAACAGTTCCTTTCTTTTCCTTTCTTCCCCCCTTCAAATGGCAAATGGTTGAAAGTGGCCCTAAGCACTATGAGACTTATCATCTGAAGTCATCCGGCCCCTAGACTTAGAACTACTTAAACCTAACTAACCCAAGGACATTACACATATCCATGCCCGAGGCAGGATTCGAACCTACGACCGTAGCGGTCACGAGGTTTCAGACTGAAGCGCCTAGAACCGCTCGGCCACACCGGCTGGCCTTCCCCCCTTCACCTAAAATTTGCATAACATACATTCTCATCTGATTGCCTTCTGCAGCCGTTATAAACCAACTGAAACCACAACGCCCAGAGTGGAAGAGCCCTCACCCCATCCTACCCACTAGAAAAATGGCTCTTCCACTTCTCCATAGCAGTGACTGCACCATCGACTCGCTACAGAGAAGAGACTGTGAATAAACTAGGCGCTCATTCTTCTACGGCCTTATTATTTAACAGCTCTGCTCCAAAAATACATCTATGACAGCATTCATATCCTGCAAACCGCTATGAAGAGCATGGCAAAAGATACGTCTTATTCTACCAGTTGGTAGGGCTTCTTCCAGTTCCACTCACTTATGGAGCACGGGGAGATTGATTGTTTAAATGTTTCTGTGAGTGCTGTAATTAGTCACGATCCCTATGTGAGCGAGAGGTAGAGGGTTGTAGTATATTCCTAGAGTCATCATTCAAACGCAGTTCCTGAAATTATGTAACTAGGGTTTCTCGGGATAGTGTATGTCTATCTTCAAGTATCTGCCAGCTCAGTTCTTTCAGTATCGCTGTGGCACTCTCCCACAGATCAAACGAACCTGTGACTATTCGTGCTGCCCTTCTCTGTATTCGCTGAAAGTCCCCTGTCAGTTCTATATGGTACGGGTCCCATACACTCGAGCTGTGCTCTAAGATTAGACACGAGACTGATTGGCAGACAGTCTCCTTTGTACACTCTTTGCATTTCCGTAATATTATGCCAGTAAAGTGAAGACTCCTACCTGTTTTATACACGACTGAGCCTATGTGATCGTTCGTTTTCAAGTTCTTAGACAGCCTTGCAAAGGGGTATTCGTATGGGTTTATCGAGTCCATTTGTGACTCACTGATACCGTTTTCCGCTTTTGAAATGTTGAATCTTATATTCCTGAACATTTAAAGCAACTTGCCAGTCTACGCGTCACTTTGAAATCTTATTAAGATCTGTCTGAATATTTGTACGGCTTCACTCACACTCTACTTCATTAAAGATGACTGCGTGACCTGGCTAAAAGTCTGAGTCTACTGTCAATATTCTCCGCAGAGTCATTAACAGATAGCATGAATAGCAAGGGACCCAACACACTTCCTTGAGGAACACCGGAAGTTATCGTAACACTTGTCGATGGCTCTTCATCTTAGATAGCCTGCTGCGACCTCCGTACCGAGAAATCCTAATCCAGTGATAAATTTCGCTTCATACCGCAAACGATCGTACTTCTATAATAAGTGCACGTTTGGTACTGAGTTAAATGCTTTTTGAAATGAGAGATGTCCGTATTGAGCTGTAGTGTAAACAATATTTACTTAAATCTCACAGCTTAAATAGAGATCGTTTACATAACAGCCTGCTACGGACTATGTTTTCTTTTATTAAACTTTTACAATGAACACTTTAATGAGTACAGAATACGTATTGAGAGTAAATCGAAGAAAGACGAAAGTAATGTGACGAGAACTGTGAGAAACTTAACATCAGAACTGGGGATCAAGAAGTAGAAGAAGTTAAGTAATTATGCTACCTAAATAGCAAACTAAGCCTTGACGGATGGAGCAAGAAGGACATAAAAAGCAGACTAGCACTGGCAAAAAGGGAATTCCTGACCAAAAGAATTCTACTGCTGTCAAATACAGGTCTTAATTTGAGGCAAAAGTCTCTGAGAATGAACCTCTGGAGCACAGCATTGTATGCTTGTGAGACATGGACTCTGGGAACACGGATCTAGATTTCAATTCTTTGGAAAACAGTGCTTGGTCTTCGTTGGGTCATAGACATAAAACCAGAAGGAATATTTCATATCTATCTGCTTTGCTAGCATATCTGCACCAAGTGTAATTATAAATATTTTTAAGTTAATGTAGAAATTTCACCAAAAAGCACTGTTTGTAGTTAACATCGCCAGGGGCAGGCTGTAAAATTTCTAGCTTAATATTTGTTTTTCAGCGAGAGTGATGTAAAGTGCAAATTTTCATTCTGTACGTCATTGTTCATATTTGTAATCTAGACTTTTCCAAACAGAAGCTTTCATTAGTCGATACGTTACGCAACAGAGGTTCTGGGTACAAACAATGTGATCTTTGCTTTTCAGTAGCATTGTCGCTGGCAGTACATTATGAAGTGTAGTAAGTGAGTGAGATGTCTGAAAATTCGCAACAGAGAACACAGATACAAATGCAGATGATACTGCGTTTGGGAATCTGATTTGGTAAAGAGTGATCTAAGAATTATGAAGATATTCAGGTAACGCTGTAGCTGCATCGCTTGCTTGTACGAAATGTATGTTGTGGTAGAAAAACGGAAAATTTTAGAAGGCGTTATCTCTATTGGTTAGAATCAGTTACTTCAAGTACTGATACGTGATTAAGTTATCTGCTCACAGGTAACGGCCTTGCCGCAGTGGAAACACCGGTTCCCGTTAGATCAACGAAGTTAATCACTGTTGGGCTTTGCCTGCACTTGGATGGGTGACCGTCCGGGACGCCATGCGTTGTTGCCATTTATCGGGGTGCACTCAGCTTCGTGATGCCAATTGAGGAGCTACTCGACCGAATAGTAGCGGCTCCGGTCAAAGAAAACCATCATAACAACCGGGAGAGCGGTGTGCTGACCACACGCCCCTCCTATCCGCATCCCCACTGAGGATGACGGAGTGCTTTTTTTATCTGCTCACAAAGCTAGCACTCAGAGTGCACAACACCTTTAATATTTCAGTGACTAAACTCATGACAGAGTAATATTTTTGTACAAGCGGCTTTAGTAAAGATGATGGCAGTTGTTAAGGTATCGTTTTCGAATGGTAATCTCTTCTGCATCATTTAGTAACTGAAATATCCTCCACCGTCTTCTCACGAAATGTGGATATTCAATTATGTGTCGCCAGATTGCACTTCCTGAAATAGAGTGGTTGAAACTAAAGCAGAATGAGCATAGCATAGCTCCATGTCCTTGCACTGCACTGCACAAGGCTTTCTTTCCTTTTTAGCTGGTTTGCTGCTATGCTGTATTCATCACTCTCGCGCAGTACCAAGTTTCCGTTGCCACAGGTAAGCCATGAATATTTATTAGGACAAATTTAACATCAGTTAGGAAATAATGAAGTCATTCACAGTCAAACATTGCAGTTCAGAATTAATATCAGATTCAATTTAGGTAAAGTTAAGTTTGCCAGACAGACTTTTCTGACAGTGCCGTGTTATATTTACGTGCATAATATTTGATGTTTGTAATTTCATTTAGTCTGTTTACGCTCTTAAATCCCCAAGGCAATTTTCGAAATTTGTTTTGCAGTTTCTTGTAGACTTTTTATTCTGTTAGTTTTTTTTGTGTTGGAACTGCAACTCAAGCACTGCGACAATAGGCTTGGTATCACTGTTCACTGCAATACAAAATACAGCCTTCAGTATAGTAGCTTATTTAGCATACAATTTTGTTTTCTTATTATTTTTATAAAAGTTAATTAAAATACATTCCAGGTAGCTTGGTGACTCTTTTTATCAGACAGCGCTTACTTAATTACACCACGTTGTTCAGATCTACAAGACAAACACACACAAAGTTTAAAAGCAGGAAACCAGTTTGGTCCAGATTATAGAACACAATAACACCTCTTCTTTAAAACACACATTACGATGCTCATTGTTCCTTGGCACGTCTTACTCATCAATGACTGCAGTGTGCGTAAGTTGTTTATTATACTCCGCTCGGTTAATATACGGTGCACTATGGCTTTAATAAAATCAAATATAGGTTTTTAATTGTACTGATCTACTTTTTATCCTACTAGGACGGATCTTTCATCCAACAGCTCCTTTATTAATGAATATTTGAATTGTTTTAACTATATTGAACAGGATGGAGATGGACCACAAACTACCAAAAAAAAATAAAAAAATAAAAAAATATATCTTTCTTGAGTTAATAAATCCCTTGTATACAGATTAAAATGGACTTATCCATCAGTATACTTCCAGTATCATACTAGCAACCGACCGTAAGAAAAACAGTGCAAAAAATTTCATAAATAAAAGCAATTAAGGTTCAATTTAACGCAATATGTGTACAATAGTACTAACTGGAAATATCCCACGATGGCGGTAGGTCAAGTAGTCTGCCATAAGGTGGCCGGAAACAAAAGGAGGACCAGAAATGTATGGGATACAAATTCGAAGCAATTAAGAGAGCAGTTTTGCTGGAATGTCGTTGAAACGAGAGATTCATTACTAACATTTTCATTTGGTGAAGACTACTCCCACATATCGTGGCCGCGAACGATCTATCTTAGCTATAGAGACGTGTTGGGCCCGCATTTCAATAAATGTAAGTGCGGTGACCGTTCTGTCAGACGCGTCCCAAAGGGACGGTAATAATGTCTTTAGTGCGGATTGCACAATAGGCACGATCTCTTACGGAAATCGGCGAACTACCGCCAGTAATGAAGATAATGGGTAATAGGCACTGCATCAGTAGCGTGTGGATAAGTTGAACATAGCCCACATGGTGTGTAGTTACTCTGACACTGTACTAAACATAAGACAAACAGTTTTCATCTCAAAACTAACTGTGAACAAATGGATGTAGTCACCCAGACTAGTGAGCAGAGTAAGGGTAATGAATGAAATAACAGAGGTCGTGCGTGCGGCAGCGAAATGCCTATAAGGCACGTGCACCGTTATCTCCTCGGGCAGAAGAAAAATATAGTGCGTTTTCATTATCCTCGCCGAAATTGGTGGTCATAAAGTTTTTAGAGATGGTCAACTGAAAATCATGTAATATAGTTTTTGCCGTCATACAAAAGCTAAGCTTTATGTTAAGTAGTTGTATTTAATGGCTAAGAAATAACTTTATATTTTAAAATCTGCCAGCATAAAATGATTTCATCGTTATTATCTTACACTCCACGAAAATATTTAGCAGTTTTACATGTGATTTAGACGTCATATACATGTGATTTTATTACGTCACTGGAAGCTGCTTTAAAAACATCTCCGACCATCCTTGCTGCCTTTCTCTGATTACTCTCGATGTTCACTGCTAGTTTACAATCGTTTGGTACCCATGTACAGTTTTCAAGCAAAGGCTGCTCAGTGGCGAAGTAAGCAATGTTCTTCATGGATAACATGATATTTCCCTTACATCATATTACTGAAGACTTCAATTTATTCTAATTACAGCTGTGATGTGATTGTTTCATTTCAGATCTGCTTGCATTATACCTCATAGATATTTTTATGATTGATTTTACTAATGATTCACTAACCCAGCTATCACAGGCTACTCTGCCCTTATCAATTATCAAATAAACATTTCGTTACATTTAAGCACTTTTACCCAGGTTGATACTTGTCAAGATATTTATATTACTGAAATTTTTATTTGATAACGAACTGCCGGCCAAGACACTGAGACGTAACATAAACAGCAGTGCCCATATTATAGTTTCTTGGGACACAACCGAAAATTCTACTGTGCGTGTGATTGACTATGCGGTCTAGAGCACCGTTGCGTTCTGAGTCCTTAGGTTTATTTGGTTTGCTATCTGGCATGAATGTATTTCATTCAGCAGGTGCCTGTCTGGTATATAACTGATAGCTTTTAAGAGCAAAATCTACAAATATACTTTTCCCGCTGTTTTTTGAGTTCATTAGCGGCTATACTTAAATAGTGACGTAACTTCCGTCATTATAATCAGAGCCACTGAAACAAAATAAACAAATAGGAAAACAGTTTGGAGAAAGTTTATGTGCATTTATTTTATACTGAAGGTACTGAACGCAGAATATATTCTGATGCACCTAGCTTGATCATGTTGTCGTCTGCGATGAGCAGCACTGCGAAATCATTTGTTGAAGAGCTCTGTCTTCGTATAAGAGTACGAGTGTTATATTATCGCAGCGAGCGCGAACTTTATCTCTGTAATGGAAAAAATAATAGAACACAGTCAAACACAGGGAACACGGCAATCAAGGCACCATTAGAGGAGTGTAAAAGGAATAGTACTAACTGCCCAGTCACTAATAACGGATTTCAAAACCAGAATTGCAGCAAATTCTTGACGTAGTCTTTGGCAGAACAGACGATCGAACTCGCTTGTCTACCTCCTGAAGTATATTCCATAGCTTACGGTAATGCTGTTAACAGTTGTTTACTTTGTATGATCTCAAGGTCACCTCTGTACTATCATTGTTAAGGAGCAGAACATCTTTGTTTGTTTTTTTGTGTAAAATCCACATTGCTCCCAGTGCGGATAATGGTGGTGAGAGATTATCTTCTTTCTCTCTCTAGTTCTTGAGAAAAAATTTCTCACGTATACGTAACGTTATTAGATGCCTTTGAAAATACGGCACTGCAGCGGTCTCTTCATTAACGTTATTTTGTCTGTCACGTCCAGACGACCAATCTTGAAGCCACAATAATCGAATCCGCCGCTACGGTTTTCGTGTTTGCTTTTGACGTAAATCACAGGATTAGCTCTCTGTAATATTTGTTTCAACTTCACCAAATAAACGAACTATTTTAGTAATTATTAACTATTTAATCTCTCTGTCTAGCAAATATTTACTAGACTAGTGGTAAATGGTATTACACTAGGGGCAAAATGTAATGAAACAATTAACAAACATAATTTAGGCAATAGAAATTGTGTCCGCCTTATCATTCTGTTGTCCGTTCTATGAAGGTAGATAGAACTGTTACGGGTACATAAAATCGGTGTAATAAAATTTCGTCAAGACTGGGGAAAGAAATTTTCTATAAGTTTTCACAGTTCGTTAATCAGTGGTGTAAAACTATGCTTATATGTAATGAACAACATGTGTAAATTACAGACGACATTTACTGGTGGGTATTTGGTTTCTGATTCTATATCAAGTACTTTGTCTTTATATTAAGATTTCCCGTCGCTATTACAAATAACTTTATTCGAACACTGAGACAGACCTTTCAGAACAGACATGTTTCCTATCTTTTCTCAACCAGAAATACCTCAGCTCTATTCCTAACAAGACCGACATCGACAGTACATTAGAATATAAGTTTTCTTCATGTTTTCTTTAAAAATCATTGAATCTGATGTCATGACAATACACACTTAGAATTTGGCAGATTATCTATGGATGTAATACTCTATAAGTGACAGTAATCTGATACACATTAGGCATGAAAATTGTATTTTTGTTGTATATTACAAACAACGCTTTGAGAACAACCAGATCTTTCACCATATTTGTAACTGTATCTAACAATAACGCCAAGGCATTTGAGATTCCATATGATATGCCTCGGTAATGTTCACCCACTCGCCGTAAAATCTTATAGAACAACATTGAAAGCGAAGAACAATTGCTTTCGATAACAGCAACATTATAGAAGACGTAGAGTGTCTTTCTACTCTTAAGTTATTAAAAACCGTGAAAGCTGAGTGTTTTCCGTAGTCTGATTGCCTAACATACAGCACCATAACGATCCCATTCGGTGCCCCTGTAAATAGGAACGACGAGGCTGTTTATTTTTTCCCCTACGCTTGTGTTTATTCAATCAGATAGACCACAAAACATTCATAAATATTAGAGGGATTTTACATTCTGAAGATCACATCACACCTCTAGTCTGCTTGACATATTTCAATTTTAATTATAATGATACCTTATTGTCGTTCATCTAATTTCTCGTCAAAGTAAAATCCACAATCATTCTGAGTTGAAGAAGCGTGTCAGATAGGTCAGAAGCTGCCGTCTTTACTGGTAAACTAATGTTACCCTCTGAATATTCCATCTTCATATCATCTGTTCGTTACGTATTTGTTTATTTTCAAAATAATGAAAGGAGATAAACGCAGTTGTTGCTAAGAAGAAAGTGTAGAACAGTTTTGCACTGTAATCTCTCCTCCGTAAACGAAATGTGTCTGGGCCTCATCTGTTTATGTTTCATTTGAGCCTAACGACCGTCAGATACATCGGTCAATACGGAGGCAGTAAGTCAGTTTTCAATAAAATTCATTTCACGCACTTAAACCATCTGAGGTAGTTAAACGGTAAAGTCCTAAAATATCGGCCCCTGAACCTCTTCTCTCCATCAGTTACACTCCCCGTGGATTTCTTAAATGAAGGTTTTTCCTTTCTAGCAAGCCACAATTAATTGCTCCACATTTTCAAAGTCAAGCCTGTACGTTCTCCGTACTGATATCGCTTGAAGAGAAAGTAAAGGCAGCTTATGATAGGCAGCTTTCCATTCATTTCTTAGCTTGCCAGTTCGTGTCACTTCCTGTCAGTAACATAAACAGTTGGGTGTGCTTATTCGTCAGTTCAATTAGCAGCAATACGTTCTTTATTTGGTGCCACAATAGTCAACTTAATTATATGTCTTAAATTATGGATCAGCGCTACACCCAGCACATCCATAACTTAATTACGTTCCTCCTTTTGTTAAAGGGAAGGCTGTTGCCAATAGCGAACTGTCATTTATAGTGAGTATGCCACTTTTCATTCCTCTGCCGTAATCTATAGTTGAGGAAACTGACGATCTGTCATAGCGAAGATAAAACGTAATTACAAATTTTATTTAATACCACCATGTAAAAGTATACTAAAATTTTAATTCGTTTAATTCGTGCTTATCATTACGACTGTATTGTTTACTATACCGTAACGCAAGTACAAACGGTGCTCATTTATTTACACAAATAGTGCATTAACCAACTGTCACATTCCGTTTTTCACGCAAATATGTAACAGTTGCATGTATAGTTTTTGCCAGAGCTCGTAATCGTATTCTTAATTGGTAGATAGAGAATTATGGAATTAGGTAATGAGAAGGAAATTTGAACAAGATTCTATCGTAGTATTATCTGCGCACAGCGAACGAAAGTTTGCGAAATAATAATCAATCACGTCAATAGGCGCTGATAACTAGCAGGAAAATTTATTGTCTCCCATCTATCGTGCTAATGGAGTTAAGAAGAATGTAAAATGAGAGTAGTTTCTCGAAAATCATTACCCATAACACAGTAAATAAAATGCTATTTCCATACAAAGATATTACGGCTGTTTGATATAGATCCTCAATCTTCTGTTAAGAAGTTGGGGGGATTTTTAAGAACTATTACATTATGAAATGGGGGTTTTTCTAATAGAAACTACAATAACTCACGATTTTTTCATAAGAATGATATTTGTCCATCAGCTAGCTTGCATTAGAGCAGAAGATATTTCTTTCTAGGATTAAATCGTAGCCAAAAAGTAAGTAACAATTTCGAGACAAAATTAACGCTGATTCTGGAATTATTCAGACAACAGTTATAGCATTTCAGCCACAGAGATAAGGTAAACTTTACATTGTGGGTAACGCGAAGAAAATAGTATTATTGGTGACTGGCGTAAATTGGGGAAAATTCCGCTAGGAAGTTCAAGGATATTCATAATGATAAACGTTTCTCCACCGTGTCTAAATTAATAACATACTAGGAAGCGACTGAAGTGAAAGTAACAGCTCAAAGTCTCCGACTATCGTGAAGGCTATTTGAACGGGAGAACTTTACAATATACAGCACTGTAATGGGGGTACCGTTACTTGAAGAAATATAACAAACGTTCCACTATTTTTCTGTAGCTTTGTACCAGATTCAATTCAAGCTTCGGTCCATCTTTAATTGACCGAATACATTTTTATCTTCATCTGTATAGCACACAGCTTTGTACGAAAACTCATTTCAGGCTTTGAGCCAGCTCTGTCTGATATAAATGTGTTAAATCTTCGTCACTATAACGTTTTTATCGGTTGCATTGTGAAAGCTGCATGTGTAATCGTTTCAGACGTTGCACTGACAAAGATTTAAACATTTGACGCCAATTGAAAATTACTGAAAATCCAAAACGCGTCATAGCCTAAGTATTGCTATATAAAAAGTGGATGGTTGCTGTATTCTTCGAGTAACGGAGATCACTCACTATTAACATGAATAAATTAAAGAGATAATTGTTATTCAAATTCCCACAGTATTTATAGATAAGACAATGATGTTAACGATCAGTCCTGAAACTGGCTACTGAACGATGTTCGCAATAAAAAATAATTTTCACCCTCTTGCTTGGAGTATGAAAAATAGCACACTAAGAGATAAAATACCCAGAGGCACAGTCTCCAAAATACTTGATGTACAGAAATTGTAAATCTCCAATTGCCGATTGAAAAAAAAAAAAAGAAATGCTTGCTTCAGTTAATCAACATTGTTTCGATGTTGTTGGTCGTGTAACACGACAGCCACCTCAACTATACCTGATGACTCTACAGTCTTCACTATCTTTTTCAGTTAAGTGAACTAGTGCTTTCGTTTCACGTATGTAATTTACGAGTATTATTACCACGGAGACTCCAGGGAGAGTCACTTCCATTAGGTAACGAAATGTTGCTTAGCGTGTAACGAAATGGCTGCCTCACCTGTATCTGAAGACCATTATCTCCAGCTTTTTAATAGTCAGCTGAAGTAGTACACTGCTATTTGCACGTGTAGAAAGCATTATTAACACCGATACTGCAGGCAGGCTTGCTTGCATTAGATAGCGAGCTACTGCTTGCCCTGTAAGAAAATAGCAGCCTCACCTCCATCTCAAGAAGGTCAGCCACTTTGTCTTTCGACGCACACGGAGGAACGCGGAAGCACTGAACGGCTATATAACCCGGCGCGCACTGAAGGCGGGAGGCAGCGTCGACCGAGGCGGCAACAGGTCGCGGGAGGCGGGAGGCGGCGTCGTCCGCGTACTCGGCTCACGTTCCCCGGTAGGCGCCCCCTGCTGCGTCCGCGCCGCGACTGCCGCCTCCACCGCCACCAACGGCACCGCCACCACCACCACCGCCGCCGCCGCCGCCGCCGCCGCCGCTGCGCGCAGCCGCCCCCTGAGCCACCCGGCGCGCCGCACTGGGTCACAGCCGCTCCGCTTCGCGTGCAGCCCGGGGGGCGGAGGTGGTGTGGCGCAGGCGAGCTGGGGAGAGAAAGCGCTATCCCACACGCGACGAATGAAGATAGGTCGATTTAAGCGAAATGATGGGAATTCGATAACCTGACTGAATGGCAGAGGTGACGATGTCTTTAATGTAACAGGCTGAGGCGGCGCCGGGGGAAATGTCTCGGAAATACGTCTTGCGCAGAGGAAATGCCGAGACGCCGTTGGTGGGGAGCTTTTTCATGGAGACTCGAGTACAGGGGGGGGGGGAGGGAAAGTCAGGACATGAGAGCCTTGGTGTAATGCACATTATCTTTCTCGCCTCCGCTAATTCGCTGACTTCGTGCAATATACTGAAACTATTTATGGAACGCCCTTACCACTAGAAAGGCAACGGCCTCGCCGCCCACTTGTGGCCTGAAGACGGAGTTCCCTTACCACTAGAACATATGCTATGGCAGCCAGCATACCACCCTCACAACAGCAATCGCTGACTTTACTGAGGTGCGGCCCTGACAGAACTGCTAGAGCTACTCTGCCTCCCCACCCCCCTCCCCCGCACCCCCGCTTCCACCCTCTCGTAAATATCCTTTGTCAATGTTTTTTACGCAGATACAGCAAATTTTGTAATCTTTTAAGTAGGTTTAATAAAAATAAACAGTATTAAAGAATGTTGTTTGAAAAATCACATTGGCGAAAAAGATTGCACACCTGGAGAGACGACGTCGATTTTGATCCAATGATGACATATGATGGATGATGTGTAATGATAATGGTGTCAACGCCGTCTGCCAACACATGGCAAAGTGACATAGGTACTGGAACACCATTCCTGTCTACCCTTTACTACGGAATGCTCGCCGCCGACAGGGACAGTATGGTGCAAACAAGTGAAAAAAGCAGGTGACTATGTCACGGACACGTAATTGTGCTTCCTAGAGGCGACTGAATTTGAAAGGGGTCAACCAGTAACCTTCCGAGTGGCGTGATGGTTCTTTCGTAGAATTGCCATACAAGTTGGACTTGCTGAGTCAGTTGTGAAACGGTACTTGTATCAGTGGTCACGTGACCTCTTGAAACGTCCCCTTAGAAAAATTAATGAATTACTGTGCTGAAAAACCTCTTACGTTTTTGATTTTCAAACAGCTGAGCAGAACTCAACGTACTCAGACATTTCTCTCTTTACTTATTCTGATCAATACTAAACTTACTATATTTTTAGCGCAACGCAATATGACTTTCAATAAACCGTAAAAAAGAATGGCCCTGACTAACAATAACCTATGCCTTTCATGAACCACTTACCTCACAAAAATCTTCGTTACTCGAACTACTGCAATACAGTGAGCGCCAATACTGCCAACTAAAAAGATTCTAACTACGGAAGACACTAAATACTGATAGGCATAGTTAGCAAATGAAAGATTTTGATAGAGAACAAACAATGTATTTACCTTAATAGTTTTCAAAAGTCATTATATATATTGTTGTGTTGGCTGAAGAGTCAACACCGTGTTACTATCGGAGGCTGAAATGCACCCGTTTAGCTCACGCAGGCCGGCGTGAGGAGGGAAGGGAAGGACTATACTGACGTGAAGTCTGAACATCAAAAGGAATAAGAATTCAGAAAGCGGGCGTAGCTAGTTTGATACTTAACTTTAATCCATTAATGATGAACGTCGCTCTTGACGGTACATGATTCACAATATTATCTGTTCAGAATACATTCGTAGTAACTGAATATGGCGCCTTGCTAGGCCGTAGCAAACGACGTAGCTGAAGGCTATGCCAAACTGTCGTCTCGGCGAATGAGAACGTATGTAGTCAGTGAACCATCACTAGCAAAGTCGGCTGTACAACTGGAGCGAGTGCTATGGAGTTTCTCTAGACTAGACCTGCCATGTGGCGGCGCTCGGTCTGCAGTCACTGATAGTGGCGACACGCGGGTCCGACGTATACCAACGGACCGCGGCCGATTTAAAGGCTACCACCTAGCAACTGTGGTGTCTGGCGGTGACACCACATATATATATATATATATATATATATATATATATATATATATATATATATATACCATTTCCAGACTTGTCTCTGATCAAGCACGTGTGGTATATAAAGCGACGAGAAGTGATTCTTGCGACTCGTCAGCCAGTAACTCTTACATAACTATGTGAGCAGGTTGAACAGGCGAGGTGTAATCTATCCCAGGACGGTATTCGGTATCTGTAGTAACGACTGGATGCCAGGATCAGCGCCTGCATTGCCGGCCTTGGAGGCTACACCACGAGTTTATACGGGAGTATCAGTACGTTTGGATAGGGTCCGCCTTCAGAAAAATACAATTTTTTTTGTTTTTTTACCCAAACAAGTTTCACTGCAGTTGCAGCATCTTCAGTGGGCTTTTATTTTTCTTCTGTTAAAGATAAAGAATGTTCTATACTGTTAGTATACATGTAACTATTAGTTTTTAAATCGTAATTACAGATATTTGAAAAAACACATAAATTATGAATTCATACCTTTTTACAACTTGGTGTGGTTTTTCTGATGAGTTGTGTTTCTACAGTGACTGTTTTGTTCCAGTTTGTCATCAGCAACCACTTACACCTTAAAGTAGATAAATTGTTTAAGCCAAAATTACGATTTGAAAATTGATATTTCTATGCCTGAAATTAACTGATCCTGTGTGTGTGTGTGTGTGTGTGTGTGTGTGTGTGTGTGTCTGTGTGTGTGTGCGTGTGTGTGTGTGTGTGTGTGTCTGTGTGTGTGTGTGTGTGTGTGTGTGTGTGTCCATTTATGTTATGTTTCACTTACGCTTTCTTCTTCCTCATCTTCATCACTATATCAGCTTGTAGTATTGATCTGTAAATGTAATCATTTCCTGTGCTCCATATGCACTGTTACAATAATAAACCTCGAGTGAATTGGTAACCTCAAAAAGGGTTTACTAATTTTTTCTGGCAGTCTTTATTGTTGAAAAACATTGTATAAAATAATTTTAAAAATATGGTTCAAATGGCTCTGAGCACTATGGGACAACATCTGAGGTCATCAGTCCCCTAGAACTCAGAACTACTTAAACGTAACCAACCTAAGGACGTCACACACATCCATTCCCGAGGCACGATTCGAACCTGCGACCGTAGCGGTCTCGGGGTTCCAGACTGAAGCGCCTAGTATCGCTCGGCCACACCGGCCGGCAATAATTTAAATCTATCAGTGTAAAATACAAATTAAAACAGTAGAAACTTTGTAAGGAAACTGAAAATAGGATAAAATCGATATGTTATGTTTATGGAAGCTACTGTATTGGGTTTGGAATGATATATAATAAAGAACGTAGAATAAGGAGTAAGGCAAGGAGATGATTTGGCACATCTACCTTTCAACTGAGCATTAGAGAAGGTGCTGATTGAATGGCGGAAATTCATCAATACTAAGTGTGATAAACTAGAAAGAAACTCAAATAAAATCAGCATAGATTGGCTTTTGCAGAAGACGTATCATTAATTACTGACTCACTGTATAATGCCAAAGAGGAGATCACAGAAGTACAGAAACAGGGTAGCAAACTAGGGTTAAAAAATAGCACAATCCGTGGCAAATATGAGTGATGTTCCACAAAATCTTAAAATTCATAATAACACAGTATCTAAAACAATCTGTTTTAAATACCTAGGAGAATAGAAAACGAGCAATAGAAAAGTAAAGATAACAATGGAAAATAGAATACAGAAAATGGAAAGTGCATTCCATATGACAAGAAACATATACGACGTGGAAACATTGTCCTGGAACTCAAAACTAATGTACTGTGAAAATGTAGTAAGGTCTGAAAAAATGTATGTAGCAAAAGCAAACTAACCAGATTTGGAGAGCTTGAAACTGCGAAAGTAGTTGAAAGAATTCGAAGAAAAATACTGGTACCTATAAATAACAGTAAATCAGAATAGAAATTTTTTAGGTCAGACAGAGTGCTCTATTTCAAAATGGAATTGCTGATTGATCTAATGACAAGAAGACTACACATGTACCAAATGGATAACAGACTGACGAAGCATATCTTGAACTTAATAAATAGCTACAAATCCAAACGTACATGGGCCACTGAAATTGACAAAGATATGAAAAACACTGGAACTAAAAAAGCTTACTATTATATTTTATTAAAACAAATTATAGGTTATTAACTTCAAAGCTTATCCCTTAAAGAATAAATAAGTTAATATTTATACTTAAAAAATTAAATAAAAACAATTAACTTTAAAAAATTAAATTTTTTCTTAAGAAACTAGA
Organism: Schistocerca serialis cubense; assembly: GCF_023864345.2. Lineage (NCBI taxonomy): Eukaryota > Metazoa > Arthropoda > Insecta > Orthoptera > Acrididae > Schistocerca > Schistocerca serialis. Next base: position 1,061,041,178 of record NC_064638.1, on the reverse strand, counting down.
TATCTTGGGAAACGGTTAACATCTCATTTCTATAAATAATTTAATAAGAATACACCAAATGATTCCCCGCTCTTTCGGCTACATAACCCTGTTTTTCGAGACAATCTCCGTTCAAAGTGTCAGCCTTATGCCACCTTACTTGGAGGGCCAGTATGCCCACATTGTACCTCTCTAAAGAGCAACGGCGGAGCCAATGTCTTGTTGCTGCATCTGTAACATCCTCATCATCCATGTACTACTTCGCATGGGCCAAAGAGGTGGGAGGGGCAAGATCCTGAGTGTAGGATGGGTGAGTATAACCTCCCTCCCCCCCCCCCCCCCCACCCAGTTTCGCACCGAACTATATTATTCGCATACACTGAAGATGAAGTTATATTAATTTAGCATAATTAGGTAACAGCTCCTTTCCGTGTAACACATTGTCATGCCCTTCTGTTCTTGTGAAATCTAAGGGAAACCACTAAATAATATCTCCGTTCACAAATACTAGATTTTATTAATTAAACACTCTTTCGTAAACCAACATTCATAAACACTGAACAGAAATCAAATACTGTGTGCCATTACGCCTATATTCTGCCACAATTCACCAGCATCGTTACTGTGCAACCGTCTCTAGCCTCTCGCACACTCGATTTTCTCTCACGGACTGCAACACACGACTCTAGCTCACCCACTCGCACATTGTTGGCTGCACTGTAGTCTTTGCTTTATTTTATGATCACTGCATAGTGCATGATCGATATCATGTATGGCCGGCCGGTGTGACCGAGTGGTTCTAGGCGCATCACTCTGGAACCGCGCGACCGCTACGGTCGCAGGTTCGAATCCTGCCTCGGGCATGGATGTGTGTGATGTCATTCGGTTAGTTAGGTTTGAGTAGTTCTACGTTCTAGGGAACTGATGACCTCAGATCATCCCAGATAACAGAACGCAACATTCATTCTCAATGGAGAGAAGTCTTCAGAAGTAAGAGTGATTTCCGGTGTACCGCAGAAGGGTGTCGTAGGACCGTTGTTATTCACAATAAATATAAATGACCTTGTGGACAAAATCGAAATTCACTAAGGTTTTTTGCGGATGACGCTGTCGTATATCGAGAGGTTGTAACAATGGAAAATTGTACTGAAATGCAGGAGGATCTGCAACGAATTGACGCATGGTGCAGGGAATGGCAATTGAATCTCAATGTAGAAAAGTGTAATGTACTGCGAATACATAGAAAGAAAGATCCTTTATCATTTAGCTGCAATATAGCAGGTCAGCAATTGGAAGCAGTTAATTCCATAAATTATCTGGGATTATGCATTACGAGTGATTTAAAATGGAATTAATCGTCGGTAAAGCAGGTGCTAGACTGAAATTCATTGGAAGAAGTCTAAGGAAATGCAGTCCGAAAACAAAGAAAGTAGATTACAGTACACTTGTTCGCCCACTACTTGAATACTGTTCACCGGTATGTGATCCGTACCAGACAGGGTTGATAGAACACATAGAGAAGATCCAACGGAGAGCAGCGCGCTTCGTTACAGGATCATTTAGTAATCACAAAAGCGTTACGGAGATGATAAACTCCAGTGGAAGACTCTGCAAGTGAGACGTTCAGTAGCTCGGTACGTGCTTTTGTTGAAGTTTTGAGAACATACATTCACCGAGGAGTCAAGCAGTATATTGCTCCCTCATACATATATCTCCCGAAGAGACCATGAGGATAAAATCAGGGAGATTAGAGCCCACACAGAGGCATACCGAGAACCTTTCTTTCCACGAACGATATGAGACTGGAATAGAAGAGAGAACCGATAGAGGTACTCAAGGTGCCCTCCGCCACACACCGTCAGATGGCTTACGGAGTATGGATGTAGATGTAGATGATAAGTCCCACAGTGCTCAGAGCGATTTGAACCATTTTCATATTACACTACTGGCCATAAAAATTGCTACACCAAGAAGAAGTGCAGATGATAAACGGGTATTCATTTGACGAATATATTATATTAGAACTGATATGTGATCACATTATCACGCAATTTAATTGCATAGATCCTGAGAAATCAGTACCCAGAAAAACCACTTCTGACCGTAATAACGGCCTTGATACGAATGGGCCGGCCGGTGTGGCCGAGCGGTTCTAGGCGCTACAGTATGGAACCGCGCGACCGCTGCGGTCGCAGGTTCGAATCCTGCCTCGGGCATGGGTGTGTGATGTATTTAGGTTAGTTAGGTTTAAGTAGCTCTTAGTTCTAGGGGACTGAAGAATATAGATGTTAAGTCCCATAGTGCTCAGACCCATTTGATACGAATGGGCATTGAGTCAAACAGAGCTTGGATGGCGTGTACAGGTACAGCTGCCCACGCAACTTCTACACGATACCACAGCTCATCAAGAGTAGTGACTGGCGTATTGTGACGAGGCAGTTACTCGGCCACCATTGACCAGACGTTTTCAATTGGTGAGAGATCTGGAGAATGTGCTGGTCAGGGCAGTAGTCGAACATTTTCTGTATCCACATTTTTAAGGCCTGTACAAGACCTGCAACATGCGGTCGTGCATTATCGTGCTGAAATGCAGGGTTTCGCAGGGATCGAATGAAGAGCCACTAGTCGTAACATATGTGAAATGTAACGTCCACTGTTCAAAGTGCCGTCAGTGCGAACAAGATGTGACCGAGACGTGTAACCAATGGCACCCCATACCATCGCGCCGGGTGATACGCCATTATGGCGATGACGAATACAGGCTTCCAGTTTGTGTTCACCGCGATGTCGCCAAACACGGATGCGATCATGATGATGCTGTAATCAGAACCTGGATTCATCTGAAAAAATGACGTTTTGCCATTCGTGCACCCAGGTTCGTCGTTGAGTACACCATCGCAGGCGCTCCGGTGTGTGATGCAGCGTCAAGGGTTCCCGCAGCCACGGTCTCCGAGCTGATAGTCCATGCTGCTGCAAACGTCATCGAACTGTTCGTGCAGATGGCTGTTGTCTTGCAACATCTGTGTCCACCGTTCCATATTATGCTAACAGTCATTGGATCTCGACCAACGCGAGCAGAAGTGTCGCGATACGATAAACCGCAATCACGATAGGCTACAATCCGACCTTTATCAAAGTCGGAAACGTGATGGTATGCATTTCTCCTCCTTACACGAGGCATCCCAACAACGTTTCACCAGGCAACACCGGTCAGCTGCTGTTTGTGTGTGAGAAATAGTTTGGTAACTTTCCTCATGTCAGCACGTTGTAGGTGTCGCCACCGGCGCCAACCTTGTGTGAATGGTCTGAAAAGCTAATCATTTGCATATGACAGCATCTTCATCCTGTCGGTTAAATTTCACGTCTGTAGCACGTCATCTTCGTGGCGTAGCAATTTTAATGGCCAGTAGTGCATGTATGGGTACTGTACCCTTACATGAAGAAGAACAGCGCACTGAAGTTTTGAGAGCTCTTCTCGGGTGCACAGGCCTCCGTGAGACACTGCGTTGTTATGGACAAAGAGAAATTAGTTTGCATTTTTGTAGTGACGGAGATACTGAAGTCGTTCCTCCAGCTTCCTGATGGTAGCTGAGTATATTTCAAAGTTGATTGTTGCACCATGAGGGAGAACACCAGATTCCAATCTCGTATAGCGAGGAAACAACGAACACCTGTGTCTTTCTGTAAGAACTCTAATTTCCCTTATTTTAACGTGGTGATCGTTTCTCCCTATGTAGGTCGGTGTCAACAAAATATTTTCGCATTCGGAGGAGAAAGTTGGTGATTAGAATTTCGTGACAGGATTCCGTCGCAACGAAAAACACCTTTCTTTTAATGATGTCCATCGCAAATCCTGTATCATTTCTGACACTCTCTCCCATATTTCGCGATAATACAAAACGTGCAGCCCTTCTTTGAAATTTTTAGATGTACTCCCTCAGTCCTATCTGGTGAGGATTCCACACCGCGCAGCCTAGTGTAGGCAGTGGCTCTGAGCACTATGGGACTTAACATCTATGGTCATCAGTCCCCTAGAACTTAGAACTACTTAAACCTAACTAACCTAAGGACAGCACACAACACGCAGCCACCACGAGGCAGAGAAAATCCCTGACCCCGCCGGGAATCGAACCCGGGAACCCGGGCGTGGGAAGCGAGAACGCTACCGCACGACCACGAGATGCGGGCTAGTGTAGGCAGTATCCTTAGTATATCTGTTACATTTTCTAATTGTCCTGCCAATAAAACGCAGCCTTTGGTTAGCCTTCCCCACAACATTTTCTACGTGTTCTTTCCAATTTAAGTTGTTCGTAATTGTAATTCCTAGGTATTTAGATGAATTTGTGGCCTTTAGATTTGACTGATTTATCGTGTAACCGAAGTTTAACGGATTTCTTTTAGCACTCATGTGGATGACCTCATACGTTTCGTTATTTAGGGTCAACAATACCTCACCGTGCTTTTGTTCACTGCCAGGTTTCCGTAGACATTCCAAGAGCCCTTGAATATCTGTGATGTTCTGGTTTTCAGCCAAAAGAAACTCAATGACAGTTCTCTGCTTGGAATGCACATCCGTTACGGACGCAGTTTCGAAGGATGCATATAGTGCCGCCACCTATCTGAATTTCATGAAACTATAAGGGCTGAAGAGGAAATATTCCACGATGCCCCACAGCAAAGTCCGCTTTTTTTTTTCAAAAATTACTACGAGCTTTTAGAGAAGCAACACAAAAGGCAGGATTTCAGGAAAGAAAGAGGTCTGCAAAAGAAAGGGAGTGGACCCAGGAGGAAAATGAACGATACTCTTGAAGGATGAAGTCTGGGGGCAACGAAAATTAAACACAAAGAAGCAAAACCAAAGCTTTGACTAGGGCCTCCCGTCGGGTGGAACGTTCGCCGGGTGCAAGTCTTCCGAGTTGACGCCACTTCGGCGACTTGCGCGTCAATGGGGATGAAATGATCATGATTAGGACAACACGACACCCAGTCCCTGAGCAGAGAAAAGTCTCCGACGCAGCCGGGAATGACATTCTGTCGCGCTGACCACTGAGCTACCGGGGGCGGACAAACGAAGCTAATTTACCATATCTTCCAAAAATTCCTAAAAGGTTATTAGAAGAAATAATTAAAGAACATAATTTATTTGTTCTTCATAAATTACGAATAGTAAATAAATTATTAACTAGAAACATACTTGAAAGGAAAGAAAATATCTGTTACCGGAAGTTGTACTTTTATTATAAATTTTCTTACCATTTCCTTGTTTTCGGCAACGCAAATACATTGATTATGTCACCGAATTCATGTTAAGCAACGTTGTCGTGTTCTGTTGACAGGAGAGCTAAATTTTTCACCCATACTTGACCTTAAGTAGTTTTTATGACTTTTAATTCGCTGAATCCGCGGTCACAATGTACTGCAGTCGCTGGCATTGTCATAAATATTCATAAAGCTACTCGTATTGCAGTGTTTGGGTACACTTCTCGTAGCTCATACCTTGAGTGACAAAAAACGAGCTTAAAAATATCCAAATGGGAAGCGATGTCTATGCTCTTCATCACTTCTTCCACCTGGAACTTGCGAGCAGCTATTTCGCTAACTTGCTCCGACGCATCAACATCGCTACCGTAATTGGCGCCAATATTTACTGCACATTTATCATGATAGAACACAGAGCTTGCTTGCGTCAGGCTATGAAGGCTTTTGCGAGCAGCTGTCCTACCTGCTGGTGAATCTGCCGGGTTTTACGGTCATTGTCCTCTAAACTTCCATGTTTTAGAAACGTTACTTATAAGTTCGGGAAGATGTTAGAGAAACAGAACATCAGATCGGCTTTTAGATCAAGAATGAAATACGTATAGCCATCAGACCTGTGAAGGATAAGCTCCCTCCTCTATCATTATGTAGGGTAGACAAAATTTTTGTCCATGTGGTAATGTTTGTAATGAAACTGTAAATTCTAAAGGATCACGAAAGTCTTTGTCGACTAGATTAAGTACAAAACTAGGCTGCTGCGGATAGCGCTCTTCAGTCAGAAAATATGTTGCCTATTAAATTCCATTTCAACCAATGTAACGGAGATTATCAAAATCACCATTAATATCGAGTAGAATGGACAAGAGATTTAACATTGACACTGCCATTGTTTTGGGAAAATGCCGTACTTTTTACTTTTATCGAATTTTTGCTACAATTAAAATATTTTTGTGACTGGAACAGAAGGTTCATATTTTGTGAGATATTTAGAAATAGCATTTCGGCATACAAAAATAAAACTTCATTTAGTATGGTAAAATGGAAGGTTTAATTATATCATCACAGAATATATACTACGTAAATTATATTTGAAACATGAATGAAATTAGAATTATATTAATACCTTCAGCTGCTGATGGGCGTTGATATATATCAACGTGGATAGGTGAAAATATGTGAGGTGGTCGGGACTCGAAACCGGGATCTCCTGATTACACGGCAGACGCTCTATCCATCTGAGCCACCAGGGCACAGAGGATACTGCCACTGCAGGGACTGTCTCGCGCACGCCTCCCGCGAGACCCACATTCGTAGTGTCCCACCCCAACATACTCATTACTCGTGGAAGACATTCTTACCAAGTCCTGTTAGAGTTCGGGAAATACGTGTGCATCCGCATGGAAGAAGAAGGTCGCGGAAGGTATTGCCAGAACTATATACTTATATGATTATGGTGTCTGTTCTTTCGGACATGTCCGAAAGAACAGACACCATTGATGACCTGCAGCCGTCTACGAATGTAATGTGTGGACATACAATCTTAGAATGTGGGTCCCGCGGGAGGTGTGTGCCAGATAGTCCCTGCAGTCGTACTATCCTCTGTGCCTTCGGTGGCTCAGATGGGTAGAGCGTCTGCCATGCAAGCAGGAGGCACACATTTTCACCTGTCCCCGTTGATATACATCAACGCCCGTCCGCAGCTGAAGGTATTAACATAATTCTAATTTCGTGTTAGACAGCTGCAGGTCATATCCATATAAGTATATGAAACATGAATGTCATAAAAGGCTTTAAACTAAATCTTGGATGATGTAATAGCATTCGTAATGTCTTTTATTTACGTTACTTATTACCATAATACACTGAAGTGCCAAAGAAACTGCTATAGGCATGCGTACTCAGATACAGAGATATGTAAAGAGGCAGAATATGGCGCTGCGGTTGGCAACGCCTATATAAGACAACAAATGTTCGCCGCAGTTACTCTTGCTACAATTGCAGGTTATCAAAATTTAATTTAGTTTGAACGTGGTGTTATAGTCGGTGCACGAACCGTGGGACACAGCATCTCGGGGTAGCAAAGAAGTGGACATTTTCCTGTGCAACCATTTCACAAGTGTTCCATGAATATCAGGAATCTAGTAAAACGTCAAATCTCCGACATCCCTTCGGCCGAAAAAAATTCCTGCAAGAGCGGGACCAATGACGACTGAAGAGAATCGTTCAGTGTGGCGGAAATGCAACTCTTCCGCAGATTGCTGCAGATTTCAATGGTAAGCCATCAACAAGGGTCAGCGTGCGAACCATTCAACGAAACATCATCGATAAGGGCCTTCGGAGCCGAAGTCCCACTCGTATACCCTTGATGACTGCACGACACAAGACTTTACGCCTTGCCTGGGCTCGTCAACTCCGTTATTGGACTGTTGATGACTGGAAATATGTTGCCTGGTCGGACGAATCTCTTTTCAGATTGTGTCTATCGGATGGTTGGGTGCGGGTATGGAGATAACCTCATGAATCCATGGACCCTGCATGTCAGCAGAGGCTGTTCCATCGTGGCGAAGATTCTCTAGTGGTGTGGGGCGTATGCAGTTGGAGTGATATGGGACCCCTGATACGTCTAGATACAACTCTGACAGGTGTCATACACGTAGGCATCTTCTCTAATCACCTGCAGCCACTCATGTCGATTGCGCACTCCGACGGACTTGGGAAATTCCAGCAGGACAATGCGTCACCCCACACGTCCATAATTGCTACAGAGAAGGCTGCAGGAGCACTCCCCTGAGTTTATACACTCCCGCTGGCCACCAAACCCCCCCAGACATGAACATTATAGAGCATACCTGGGATGCCTTGCAACGTGTTATTCAGAAGAGATCTCCACCCCCTCGTAATCTTAAGGATTTATGGACAGACCTGAAAGATTCATGGCATCAAGTCCTTCCAGCACTACTTCAGACATAGTTGAGTTCATGCCACTTGTTGCGGCACTTCTGCGTGCGGAGATCCGAATGGGGACTAGTGCGGAATCTTTTGTCAATGGAAAGATCTTCATGATACTCCTTTAATTACGGGCCACATTTATTGTGGATAAACGTCGTGTGTCTTTAATGCAGTAGTTTTCATTGCTTTCTGCATCCTCATGCCGTTGATTACTGCCGATTCTTCCGCCTTTTAAGGCCAGTTTCCCATCCCAAGAATAAGACTGTGCCCTCAGCCTCTATACATTGCTTTGTCCTCTTTTACAACACCCTTGGCAGGATGACCGTCACTTCGGAACTCTTTGACCGCCATAGCTAATGATTTTTATTCAAAATTTAAGTAGTGTCGGTATGACAATGAACAAGGAGTTCTTCCCTATGGCAGTATTTGAAAAACTTTGACTTAGTGATGTCAAAGTAATACAGGGCTATTACAAATGATTGAAGCGATTTCATAAATTCACTGTAGCTCCATTCATTGACATATGGTCGCGACACACTACAGACACGTAGAAAAACTCATAAAGTTTTGTTCGGCTGAAGCCGCACTTCACGTTTCTGCCGCCAGAGCGCTCGAGAGCGCAGTGAGACAAAATGGCGACAGGAGCCGAGAAAGCGTATGTCGTGCTTGAAATGCACTCACATCAGTCAATCATAACAGTGCAACGACACTTCAGGACGAAGTTCAACAAAGATCCACCAACTGCTAACTCCATTCGGCGATGGTATGTGCAGTTGAAAGCTTCTGGATGCCTCTGTAAGGGGAAATCAACGGGTCGGCCTGCAGTGAGCGAAGAAACGGTTGAACGCGTGCGGGCAAGTTTCACGCGTAGCCCGCGGAAGTCGACGAATAAAGCAAGGAGGGAGCTAAACGTACCACAGCCGACGGTTTGGAAAATCTTATGGAAAAGGCTAAAGCAGAAGCCTTACCGTTTACAATTGCTACAAGCCCTGACGCCCGAAGACAAAGTCAAACGCTTTGAATTTTCGGCGCGGTTGCAACAGCTCATGGAAAAGGATGCGTTCAGTGCGAATCTTGTTTTCAGTCATGAAGCAACATTTTTTCTTAATGGTGAAGTGAACAGACACAATGTGCAAATATGGGCGGTAGAGAATCCTCACGCATTCGTGCAGCAAATTCGCAATTCACCAAAAGTTAACTTTTTTTGTGCAATCTCACAGTTTAAAGTTTACGGCCCCTTTTTCTTCTGTGAAAAAAACGTTACAGGACACGTTTATCTGGACATGCTGGAAAATTGGCTCATGCCACAATTGCAGACCGACAGCGCCGACTTCATCTTTCAACAGGATGGTGCTCCACCGCACTTCCATCATGATGTTCGGCATTTCTTAAACAGGAGATTGGAAAACCGATGGATCGGTCGTGGTGGAGATCATGATCAGCAATTCATGTCATGACCTCCACGCTCTCCCGACTTAACCCCATGCGATTTCTTTCTGTGGGGTTACGTGAACGATTCAGTTTTTAAACCTCCTCTACCAAGAAACGTGCCAGAACTGCGAGCTCGCATCAACGATGCTTTCGAACTCATTGATGGGGACATGCTGCGCCGAGTGTGGGAGGAACTTGATTATCGGCTTGATGTCTGCCGAATCACTAAAGGGGCACATATCGAACATTTGTAAATGCCTAAAAAAACTTTTTGAGTTTTTGTATGTGTGTGCAAAGTATTGTGAAAATATCTCAAATAATAAAGTTATTGTAGAGCTGTGAAATCGCTTCAATCATTTGTAATAACCCTGTATTATCCATGGGTGTATCACGTCGACTACGCGATGTGTCAATGCATATTTCGGCTTTGTTCCACGGATAATTTTGCTCTCCCTATATGATTCTGGGTCTTCCCTGGTACAATTAAAATATTTGAAAATAAAGAGTGGACAAATTTATATGAGCGGATTTAAAGCTTTTAATTGTTGGCAGATGTAGAATATAGCATGAGCTAGAGTGTCGACAGTGGGGCAGTCATATGTCTAACGATTACATAAGACATTGTGAAATAATTTATTGGAGTTAGCTCACCAAACTCTCTGCTCATTGAATGAAGGCTTAGCTCAACTCTACGATGCATGCTGCGCATCGGTGAAGGTAGAAGCGTATGATACAACATTACCATATATGAGCACTGAACTACTATCTCATTGAAGTTTGTTTGTACGCCCTGCTATACGTAAGAGTTTGTAAAACCCTCTACATCCCAATATAAACAAAAAGGAACCACCATAATCGAGGGAACGAGACAAGCTCATCACAAGCGATTGGTCCTGCAATGATGATACTGGAAACCAGAAGCAGAGAACGAATGAATAATTACTTCCTAATATTACTCATGCTTCGGTTATTGGGCCTTCAGGCTGGCTGTGGGGAACTAATCCTGTTCTAACACTGCTAACACATCTTGAGAGAGTCTGCTTCGAGCATGCAAGCTGTCTCTTGCTTTAATCATCCTACTGTTGTTTTTTTATGAGAATCTGAGCCATTTCACTAGCGCCTTGTTCCCTCGACATCTTATGGTATGTTCATCAAGGAACATGTTCAGAGCTTTTCTGTAAATTCTCTGTGTGAAAGGTCCTTACAGTTTCTTCACCGCCACTGACTTTTAAGATGTATGTTCCCCGGTCTGTGTGCTGCACCTTGGAAAACGTAAATATCTCTGTTGACCAGTTCGGTAGTTAGCACTTCTCAAACAGGGTTTTGTGCATCGAAACATACACCAAATCATCTACTTTTAACTTCAGTTTGTGTGGATCACCATCCTAATACGACTGTATTTCGAAGGCTGTGTCATGGAAATTAATAGAGCTCTTCTTATTTGTATAGTGAGTAGTGCAGTTGTACTTGTCAATTATTTGCTGTAGAAAGTTTAGCCATTTTTATGTCTTTTGAATATGAAATTGCTTCCTCATATGGTTTTTAATCATCCTGTAGAACTATTTGATAATACTAGCTTTGAGATGACAGGATAATGAATAATTATTTATTCCCTATCGGTCCATTACCACTTCGATATGTATATTGTAAAATTCTCCTCCATGGTCGGTCTGAAGTTCGTTGGGTGACTGATTCGTTCCAGCCTGTAACAGTTATTCAGAAACCTCTGAAGCCTCCTTCCCCATCTTTAACTTCAAAGGTAGGAACCAAGCTAATTTGGATTATATGCCCATGACCATTACACTGTACCTGAAACCACTATCCGATCATTAGTAGTATCGCTCATCTGTGAGATCAGCCTGTCACAAATTATCCAACACTCTTACTACCACTTACTTTAAGGTCTATGAAGCCTATTAACAACTGTCTCCATAATTAATTGATGACGAATTCTTCTCACAGCTGAGATAAGATCGATAATATCTCGTTTGCGCGACCCGTGTTCCCTGTGGCAGCTGATGCTGTAAGTAGTCGTAATCGATCTACGGTTTCATGTCATCGTAATATTCATACTCGAGAGGTAGGTTTTCCAGACATTTGTGCTGAGCTTCTACCCTTTTACCTGTGCTATGTACAGCTAATGCTACTGATTTAATTATACGAGGTATGGCAATAAATAAACTGGACTCATGCTCTCTTTCTTGAAAAAACTTACACAACTGAAATGTTGTCCCCTTCAATCTACGCCCCTTCCAGACCCTACACCGCTCCATGCGAATTTTCCAATGTTGCAAGCAGTTATGTAAGTCTTTTTCTGTTAAGCTGTTGATGAGGCTCGTCATTTTTTCCTTCACTGTATCCACAGACTTGGACCTGTCTCCTTTAAGCGCAGAGTTCGGTTTTGGCTAAAGAAATAAGTCGCATGGTGCCAGGTCAGGTGGATACGGTGGATGTTCCATCTCTTGACTGTTGTTTTTCGCCGAAAACTTCTTCACAGTCATAATGTTACGGGCCAGCACATTGTCCAGCCGAAGAATCCATGAGTAATTCTTCCGCAGATCTGGACTCCTTCGTTGCACACTTTCATGGAGGGTACACAAAATAAATGTAGATAACCCCTTGGATATCCAAGAAAACAATCATCATTGCTTTGAATTTTGATTTGCTCATGTACACTTTCTTCTTCCTAGAGAGTTGAGGGTTGTTCCACTGTGTGGATTGTCGCTAAATCTCTGGATCATGTTAAAATATCCATGTTTCATCACACGTAATTACTCTGTTGAGGTAATCTGGGTAATTTTCAATGTTTTCAAGAGTATCAGCACAGCAGTCCAGTGGATGTTGCTTTTGCTCTTGGGACCACTTTAACATAAACCTTTGCCATTCCCAGATCATCATCAAAATCTGTCTAATGGTTTCCTTTTTAATGCACGCAAGTTCTGAAATTGGCGGTCTTTTTCAACAGTTCTACTTTCTTTCTCCACATTCTCCTCAGTTTTCGAAGTGGAATGACTGCCCGATTTCGGATGATTTCGAATCCTCTTCGACGCCTTCCAACCGTCTTTGAGTCTCTTAAGCCACTCGAATACTTGTGTATGAGATAGACACTGATCACCATAAACTTGTTTCAACAAATCGGAAGTTTCTCTGGCTGATTTTTCAAGTTTCATGAAGAATTTTGCGTTATCACGTTGTTCCACTTTAGAGCGTAGCATAATTCCGAAGGAGCTTAGACACACAACCAATTTCTGAGAAGGCTCACAGCCAGACTAGCTATCACAGCGGTCTGAAATTTTTTGCGAGTGTCAAAAGTTATTCCCCCAGTCTTCTTTCTCATCAACGAAGCCGGAAACGAGGACAACAAGTAGTCCTGTTTCTTTATTGCCATACCTCCTATTCTTGCATCAGTCAATCTTTGAAGCTTTCATTCGTCCTTTTGGGCTCCTATGTGTACTCGTCATATGTAATATTTCACCATATTTTTTTATATCTTTCCGGGTATACTTTTTGACGTTAGACGTTCTTAAGAGTATTAACTCTAATAAACAGGGCATTCTATCAAATTCCTTATGCCTAATTGTCATAGCATTCTCAGTTGAACATAACTGATGCTTACCTAAACTATAGGATAGTCCTGCTGACTCCATATGTTCTAACATAACATTACTGCAACGAATAATGAAGTCAGTAATAACTTTTACTCCCTCATCTTCTACATCTTCTCTCCTGCCTCCATCCACAGTGTATGACAGCCCTTTGAGACTGTAAGTGCCGGCTTAAATGATCTCATGAGATGCTGATCTCATTAACAATCGTAACTTCCGTCAAATAGTCTTCCATGCCTGAATAACTTTACGATTTGTCGACTACATGTTGTTGTATATTAAGCCATTTTTGATATAGTTTACAACTTATATGGGAGTCAAGTGCCATAGTTTTCGCCTTGATATAGCCAAGCATATCTGTTAGCTTTGCGTTGAATTCTTCAATTTTTTCATTGAAATATAAATTACATTGCCGGTTCCTAGCATTCAACACCTCGGCCTTAATAGTCCCTGCCTCAATAAGACTTCTCATTTCATTAAATTAGCGTTGGTCGCCTCTGTTTTTCCGCCAAACAGACGCATGTTCCTTGCGCCCTCTGAGCGAGTGTGTGACACATGTGCAAAATTATTTATAATTCACAATATACTGAGACAGTTACATTTTGATACACTGCGTTTTACGCAGAATTTCATTGAAGTTTCGTTTACATGGGCTCTCATTCAGTTTCCTGCTTTTATCTCTAACCAGAAAGCCATACTGAGAGTTATTCCAGCATTCCCCATGTATGATAACGCATTCATTAAACGACGTGTCAGTACATACTTGTACTTGGCAAATATGCTTTAAATTCAATCAGTCCTGTTTGGAAGCAATAATGTGTGCATTATCTCCGACCATCTGCTTCAGGATCCTCGAGTATGTCTGGCTTAAATCACATATATTGACTTTCATACGGCGACCAAAGAAGAAATATCTACGGATCTCGTCCCGATTTTTCATAATGACGTCGTAAAATTCGAGTACGTTGTTTGGCTTTGCTTTTTCAGGTAATGAAATTTCACTGCTTTCGCCGAACAGCTGGTATGTTACTCCTTCAATACCATGAAAAATCTCCTGAAATACCTGATATTTTGACTGAAACAGAGACATGAAAAAAGTATACACAAAGTAACAACATTGTCAGTCAGATAAAAATTCATACTCTAGGTCATGATCTCGTGTTCCCCAGTACTACATTTGCTATGTGTGGTTAATGGCTTTTCGTACATGAGGAAATTCTGGGCAAAATGTTCTCGTAACTGCAAGTGAGACCTGTAGAGAGCCTACTATACAAAAGTATAGTGCCAAGAGTAAATTCACTATTTCATAGAGAAGACTCATGTGAGCCGCACATGATTTAAAGGTTATTGTCAATTTTGCTTGATGTGAAGATTACAACATGTAGCTTCATTGAGATATATGTTTATGATTAAAGCAAGAGACAGCTTGCATGCTCGAAGCAGACTCCCTCAAGATGTGTTAGCAGTGTTAGGACAGGATTAGTTCCCCACAGCCAGCCTGAAGGCCCAATAACCAAAGCATGTGTAATATCAGGAAGGAATTATTCATTCGTTCTCTGCTTCTGGTTTCCAGTATCATCACTGCAGGACCAAAGGCTTGTGATGAGCTTATCTCGTTCCCTCGATTATGGTGGTTCCTTTTTGTTTATATTGGGATGTAGAGGGTTTTATAAACTCTTAAATATAGCAGGGCGTATAAACAAACTTCAATGAGATAGTAGTTCAGTGCTCATATATGGTAATATTGAATCATACGCTTCTACCTTCATCGATGCGCAGCATGCATCGTAGAGTTCAGCTTAGCCTTCATTCGATTAGCAGAGAGTTTGGTGAGCTAACTCCAATAGATTATTTCACAACGTCTTATGTAATCGTTAGACATATGATTGTCCCCACAGTCGACACTCTAGATCATGCTATATTTTAGAGCGTATACTTCTATCTTTGCGCAAGTGAGTTGTGGATGTTTTATTTATATGCACCACCTGAAAAACAAGTGAAGTGCCCAAAAGGTTTGCTTAACTACCATACAATGCTGTGCTCCGAACATACATTCTCTGAAATTTTTTCGCCACATTTAGACTTACGTTTGATACTTCTCTTGGCCAAGAATGCCCTTTTTGCCAGTGCTATTCTGCATTCTATGTCCTCCTTTCTCCATCCATCATATGTTACTTTGCTGCCTAGGTAGTAGGATGCCTTAATTTCATCTGCTTAATGATCACCAATCGTGATGTTAAGTTACTCCTTGTTTTCATTTCTGCGTCATTTCCTTACTTACATCTTTCCTCTGTTTACTCTCAATCCATATTCTGTAGTGATTATACTGTTCATTCCATTCAACCGATCATGCTATTCTTCTTCGTTCTCACTGAGGATAGCAATGTGATCAGCTAATCTTGTCACTGATATCTTTTCAGATTGAATTTGGATCGCACTCTTGAACCGTTCTCTTATTTTCGTCATTGCATTTTCGACGTATAGATTAAACATAAGGGACGAAAGACTATATCCCTGTCGCACATCCTTTTCAATCCACGAACTTTGTTTTTGATCTTCCACTCTTATTGTTCCCTCCTGGTTCTTGTACATATTTTATATTACCCATTTTCCCATAGCTCACTCCTATGTTTCTCAGGATTTCGAACATCTTGCGCCACTTTAAATTTTAGAACCCTTTTTTAGGTCGACAAATAATATTAACGTGTCTTGATTTTTCTTCAGTGTTGCTTCGACTATTAACTGCAACACTGGTGCTTTTACCCTCCTGAGGCAGTCTGGTCATCATCTAATAGATCCTCAGTTTTCTTTTCCTTTCTCCTGTGTATCATTCTTGTCATTAATGTGGATGCATGATATGTGAAGCTAATTGTGGGATTATTCTCTCACTTGTCACCTCTTGAAATCTTGGGAATTGTGTGGATGATGTTCATCCAAACGTCTGATGGTATATATCCAGCCTCATACATTCTACACACCATCATGAATAATCGTTTCTGTTGCCGTTCCCCAGAGATTTTAGAATTTCCTATAAAATATTATCGATCCATTCTGTAAAATTTGATTTTAAGTCTTCCAAAGCTCTCCAAAATTCTGTTTCTATTACTGGTTCCCCTCTCATCTACATCGATTCCTGTTTCTTTTTCTAACACGTCATACGACATATCTCCCCCTCCATAGAGGTCTTCGATGTACTCTATCCACCCATCCGCTCGCTCCTCTGGATTTAACATCGGAATTCCCATTGCACTCTTAATGTTACTAACCTTGCTTTTAATCTCATCGAAGGATGTTTTGACTTTTCTATATATGGAGTCAATCCTTCTGACAATCGTTTCTTTCTCGATTTCTGCACATTAAGCAAATAGCCATTTCTCCCTATCTTCCCTGAACTTACAGTTTATTTCGTTTCTAAGTGACTTGCATGTCATATTCCTGAACTTTCCTGTACATTACCTTACTTCCTCCTTTCGTTAATGGAACGAAGTACTTCTTTGCAATTACCTTCCTTGTACCTACGCTTTTGTCTCCAACTTTTGTGACTATCCTTTGTAGAGATGTCCACTCTCCTTCAACTGAAATTCTTACCACGCTATTTATTATCGCAGTGCCTACATCCACAGATATCTTCAAGCATACCTCTTCATTGCTTTGTACTCACATGTCCCATTTCTTCTCACATTAATACTTTCTGACTGGTACCTTAAGCTTCAACCTACTCTTCATCATTATCAAATTGGGATTCGAGTCTATATCTGCTCCTGGGTAAGCCTTACGATCCAATATCTGATTTCCGAACCACTGCCTGGCCAAGATGTAATCTAACTCAAAGGTTCCTGACCTCCTGGCCTTTTCCGAGTAAACCACCTCTTCTTGTGATTTTTGAACAGACTATTCGCTATTACTATCTGGAATTAATTGCAGAACTCAATTAGTCTTTTCATTCCCACTACCAAGCCCATGTTTTCCAACCCCGCGGGATAGCCACGTTCTCTGAGGCACCTTGCCACGGTTGCGTGGCTTCCCCGGAGGTTCGAGTCCTTCCATGGGAATGGGTGTGTGTGTGTGTGTGTGTGTGTGTGTGTGTGTGTGTGTGTGTGTGTGTGTGTGTGTGTGTTTTGTCCTTAGCGTAAGTTAGTTTAAGTTGTGTATAAACATAGCGACCGATGACCTTAGCAGTTTGGTCCCATCGGAAGTTACCACCACCCATGTTTTCCCGTAACCCGTTCTTCTCTCCTTTCCTTAAATGCATTCCGTTCCCCCATGACTAGTAGATTTTTATCTCCCATCTTCTACTTGCGACGTCAGCATGTACTCTTGAACTATTATTGTCGGTTTTGGTTTACTGTTGATAGTGAAGAGAACAACTTTGTCACTGAACTTTTCAAAGTAATTCACTCTCTGTCCTACCTTCATATTCACAGCGAATCCAACTCCCGTAATATCATTTTCTGCTGTTGTCCGTCCAGAAATCCTTGTCTTCTTTCCATCTCACTTCACTGACGCCCACTGTATCTAGATAGAACATTAACATTTCTCCTTTCAGATTTTCTAGCTTCCCTACCACGTTCAAACTTTTGATATTTCACGCCCCGAGTCGTAGAACTTCGTCCTTTCGTTTGTTATTCAGTCGTTTTCTCACTGTTCACTTCCTCTTGGCAGTCCTCTCCCAGAGATCCGAATAGAAAACTAGCCCGGAATCTTTTGCCAATGGAGAGTTCATCGTAACACTAATTCAGTGACAGGCCATTTTCTCTGTGGATACACGTTATGTGTCTTTCATGCAGTAGTTTCCGCTGCCTTAGCATCCTCGGGCCATTGCTCATTTCTCCGGCTTTTAGGGGCAGTTTCCCACCCTAGGGGCAAGAAAGTAGTCAATCTCTGTCCATTCCTCCACCATCTTTGACAAGGCCGTTGGTCGATTGAGGGTGCCTTGTTATGTAGAAAGTATTTGGCCGCATTGCTGATTATGTTTTTTTTCATAATTTAAGCAGCGACTGTCTACAAACACGAGACTGAGGACGTTTTGATTACTAATCAAAGACGTTACCCTTCCACCGTGGGAGGTGTCATAAATTTGAGTCAAATTTCTAAAAATTACTTGGCTGTATGAGCCAGCTAATCAGCATTGCGTTGCTCCCACCCTGCCACGGATGCTTGCATTGATTAGTTTGAGAAGGCTATCACAAAGTCGTTGTATCAGCTCCAGCAGTGCGCTTATCCACAACTGTTGTAACTGGTCTTTCATATCCTGGATACCGACACTGGGATGGAGTTGACGTCATAGCTGGTCCCAAACGCATTCTATCAGTGATGGATCTGGGTATCTTTCTGGCTGCGGGATACCTCATCAAACACATAGGCTATGTGTGGACAGGCACTGTCCTTTTGATAAATGGCACCACCATACTATCGCATGAAATGTAAGACGTGAGGACGTAGGACGTCCATGACGTACCGTTGTGCCGCCATAGTTCCCTCAATCAGTACCAGTCGTGACCTGGAATCAGGCCCAATAGCACCCCACACCATGACACCACGAGTAACACCGCTGTGCTTTTCCAAAAATGCCTACAAACGATGGTCGTGTGGGTTAATACAGATCCGCGATTCGTTACAGAACGCAGTGCGACGCCATCATCAGTCCATTCTTCCCGCTCACGGCACTGCTCCAAACCCATCAGCTTGTGTTGTGGTGTTAACGGCAGCCTTCTCATGGGATGGTAATCCCATTGTCCGGTTGCAGCTAGTCTGCCAAATGCCTGGTGACTAAGATTACTGCAGGAGTCCATTATTCTGATAGCAGGCGCAGATATGAAGGGATTACGCTGTGCGTAGTCTACAGTAAGACGATGCTCCCTTATGGTGGTTAGACGTAGCTGGCCGAAAGCTTCACAAAGAGTATGGTTGCCCTCACGCTCTGATTCTGTACAACATCGGGCCACTGTCACAGTCAAATACCCCATATATTTGGACATGAATGGTTCTACCAGCCGAACAAATGGAGATCTACTACGAGGCGCATTTTTAACTTTGTCAGGTAGTGAAACACTGTGTGACATGGTTACGTGGCACCTGCTTGTGCTTCACAGTAACTACTCAACATATGACACTGTTCACGCCGCTTATATACTCTACCATCCCTAGTAACAACATTAAAAACAAACAACACCATAACATTTTATAAATTATTAGTCAGACGACTAGTTTCAATGCTAAATTTGCATCATCTTTATATGTTGTTTATCAGAAAACAACCTATGTAGATTAAATGCCTGTGGCTAATAACTTAATGGACGTAAAAATAAAGATACCACAACTGCTTTAAAGTACCCTGTGAGTCCACACATTTACACATGGAAAGGTGATATATCTTTTTTCCTATTTTCTCTTCCTTTTTTTATTTACGGAAACTTGAATCACAAAATGGATAAAAGTATATGAACACAAGAGGACACAATAGAAAAATCTATCATAGTAATCATATGTGTGGTCATTAGCATAGATGGAAGAAGTGGAACTTTCTAAGCTTACTTTAAAACTATGACAGTATAAAGAAACATGGCTCATAATTATAAATTTAGGGCAAAACTTGATGTTTTGCCCTAAATTTATAATTATGAGCCATGTTGCTTTATACTGTCATAGTTTTAAAGTAAGCTTAGAAAGTTCCACTTCTTCCATGTATGCTAATGACCACACATATGATTACTATGATAGATTTTTCTATTGTGTCCTCTTGTTTTCATATACTTTTATCCATTTTGTGATTGTGGTAAAACTTAAAAATATACAGTGATAAACAAACACGATGTGTAAAAGATTGTAGATGTGGTGTAAGGTATGTAAAATGCCACAAGAACTGACATGGTGCAGGTCAGCCACAAGCAAAAGTGTAATAGAAGAAATACTTCAGTTGATCGATGAAAGAGGAATTACAAAAATGATCAGCGAAATTCAAGAATAAAGAAATACAAGACGCCTAGGAATGAAATAAATAGGAAGTGCAGGGAAGTTAAGACGAAATGGCTGCATGAAAACTGTGAAGAAATCGAAAAAGAAATGATTGTCGGAAGGACCGACTCGACATATACGGAAGTCAAACCAACCTTCCGTGAAATTAAAAGCGAGGGTGGTAACATTAAAAGTAGGGGAGTTCCACTGTTAAATGCAGAGGAGGGATCAGATAGGTGGAAAGAGAACACTGAAGGTCTCTACGAGGTGGAAGATTATAAGATGTGATCGAAGAAGAAACTGGAGTTGCTATAGAAAAGATAGGGGATCCAGTATCAGAATCGAAATTTAAGAGATCTTTGGAGGACTTGAGATCAAATAAGGTAGAAGGGGTAGACAACATTCCAACATAATTTCTAAAATCTTTGTTGCAAAAGGACTATTCACGTTGCTGTGTCGAATGTATGAGTCAGGCTACATACCATCTGACTTTGGGAAAAATATCGTCCACACAATTCCGAAGACTGTAAGAGTCGACAAATGCGACAATTACCGCAATCAGCTTAACAACTCATGCGTCCAAGTTATTTACAATAATAATATACAGAAGAGCGGAAAAGAAAATTAAGGATTTGTTAGAAGACGATCAATTTGGCTTTAGGAAAGTTAAAGACATCAGAGAAGGAATTTTGACGTAGCGGTTGATAATGGATGGAAGACTAAAGAAAAATAAAGACACGTTCATAGGACTTGTCGATCTGGAAAAATGGCGGTAAGCTGTAGGGAGAGACGCGTAATATACAAAATGTACAAGATCCAAGAGGGAATAATAAGAGTGGATGACGAAGAATGAAGTTCTCGGATTAAAAAAGGTGTAAGACAGGCTTTTATTCTTTCGCCTATACTGCTCAATCTGTACATCGAAGAAACAATGATGGAAATAAAAGAAAGATTCAGGAGTGGAATTAAAAATCAAGGTGAAAGGACATCTATGATACGATTTTTGATGACATTGCTATACTGAGTGAAAGTAAAGAAAAATTACATAATCTGCTGAATGGAATAAACAGTCTAATTAGTACGGAATAGGGATTGAGAGTAAATTGAAGAAAGACGAAAATTTTGAGAAGTAGCATGAATGAGAACAGTGAGAAATTTAATATGAATATTGACTGTCACGTAGTAGATGAAGTTAAGGACTTCCTCTACCTAGACGGCAAAATAACCAATGTTGGACGGAGCAAAAGGACGTCAAAAGCAGACTAGCACTGGCGAAGAGGGTATTCATGACCAAGGTAAGTCTACTAGTATCAAAGACAGGCCTTAATTTGAGGAAGAAATTTCTGACAATGTGCCTTTGGAGCACAGCATTGTGTGATAATGAAAGATGGACTGTGGAAAAACCGGAACAAAAGAGAGTCGAAGCATTTGAGATGTGGTGCTATAGACGAATGATGAAAAGTAAGTGGAGTAATAAGGTAAGGAATGAGGAGGTTCTGCGCAGGATAAGAAAGGAGGAAAGGAATAAGTGGACAACACTGACAAGGACAGGATGATAGGACATCACTTTAGACATCAGTGAATAACTTCCACGGCACTAGAGAGAGTTATAAAGGGCAAAAGCTGTAGAATAAGGCAGAGATTGGAATACATCCAGCAAATAATTGAGGATGTAGGTTGTAAGTGCTACTCCGGGATGAAGAGATTGTCACAGGAGAGGAATTCGTGGTGGACTGGATGAAACAAGTCAGAAGACAGATCTCAAAAAAAAAAGTAGAATTCCTAAACTGGTTCTCTCTGCTACATTCAGAAGAATAAGGACTAGCGACGACCTACTGCATGATATGATACAGACAACAGAAAACACCACTGCAAAGCACCGTCTACTGCGGTGTATTGAGAAGCATAAAACTCGTCACACTTAAACCAGGATCCAACCCGTAGCAATAACTTGTCATGGCTAGATGTCAGAGATCGTCATCAATCGGGAATCTGACGACGCGATTATGTTTTAAAGCACTATATAACCCCTAAGCTGGTTGTCTCCACTACTATCGGCAGAAGGAGGAGACGGTAGATTCTACTGTGTGATAGAATAAAGACAACAGCAAACACCACTGCAACACGATGTCCACTTGGACCCGATCTGTAGTAATAAGTTTACATGGCTAGATGTAAAAGATTGCTATCAATCGGGAATATAACATTATGACTGGATTTTTAAAGCACTATAGAATTCCAAAATTAGTTCTGATAGGATAGGGACAACAGAAAATACCACGGCAAGATAGAGCCCAATTCGATGTATTGAGAAGCACTAAACCATACACACTTGAACCATGACCCAGTCTGCAGCAGTAGCTGCTGTGGGTGATGCCTGAGATCGCTGAAACACTCACACATCCTGTGCACTCACCTCCCAGACATCCACACACAGCGCGCCCGTCCCCTCATACACCGTCGGGGCCGACGTTCAGGGGTCAGTAAAAATTACCGCCCTGATCGCAGCCGCAGTTGTGGACGCCCGTGCGTGGCAGAGAGCACCACCCTTGGAAGGCATACAGGGATGATTGGAGTGGTAGTAATTTTGATATTATCAATACGTCCAGTTCAACCATCCATCATTATGAATATTCTTTCATGCAGTGCATGTATGTCCGCTCCTGTCGTGCTCACCCAGCACACTGGTCAATTCGCCAGCCCTCGATACCGTGGCTAAGATCAGACAGCTATTCTTTGTATCTATCACATGCTGAGCTAATCCGTTACTTCCGGTTGCCGACACCTTGTGACCGTCGCTGCAGCCAGCCACTGTGAACTGTGAAACAAGCACCTGCAGCTTGGACACATACAGTAGTTCTAAACAATTCCATCCCGACATAGATCACCGCAAGTGTAAAAAATCCAATTTACCCATTCTGAGGCAGCGATGTTGTTGACTATACACCTCGGATTTCTTACCTGAAATGTACATTTCCCCCTTTTATACAGGTTATTTCCGAAGACAGAAAAAGTCGAGGCATACACACATTTCCACTTCTTTGAAAATTATGAAATAACATGGCGTAGGCACAATTCCTATAAGTATTTTCTCATCAGGCAGGGAAACATCTTTTCTTATCCGTTACATTATGCATCACAGAACTAGAATATTACACTCATTTTTGCTCATGATGGTGAGCTAAGATCTACTTCCGTCAGAGGACACCTCCGCACTGCTGGACTCCCTCTTAAGGTAACCAACTGCCTCACAACACATAAAGTCACAGAGAAGTTGTAAATATCAGGTTTATACTACGTAAGCCGGCCGCTGTGGCCGAGAGGTTCTGGGCGCTTCAGTCCGGAACCGCGCTGATGCTACGGTCGCAGGTTCGAATCCTGCCTGGTTCATAAATGTGTGTGGTGTCCTTAGGTTAGTTAGGTTTAGGTAGTTCTAAGTCTAGGGGACTGATGACCTCAGATGTTACGTCTCATAGCGCTTAGAACCATTTGAACCATGTACCATGTATCACTTTATAAACTCGATAATACATCTAATTTTATTACAACAGTCGTCTCTCCCTGTATAGGTCAGAGTTTCAATTATTGTTAAAAGATACCGTCACAACGAAAAATACGCTGAGTGAAGCATCATATCCGTGCTGACCTAGCCATTGCGTCCACCCACCAGGCAGCACGTCACCGATATCAAATTGATGGGCTAATTAATTAAATTTATCACGAGATTCACTTTGCATAGTGAGTAATTATTCGTTTTTGGAAGTCGAATTATATTCAGCAGATAGTTCAAATGGGAATCCCTGGAGGGAATATGATTTTTGAGGAACACTATTGAGAACCAACATTTGAAGGTGACCACAGAAACACTCTACTGCCAGCAACATATATTAAGCGTAAGACCATACTATTAAAAATGCGATCACAACGACTGTGGTACCATCACCCTGAATGGAGGTGTTCTTGGTTCTACAGAGATACACAACAGTCGCTGACAGCGATACAAGATCTGGTACAAATGCTGTCTGCGACTTGGCATCAAGTCTCTCATTTCAATCACACACTTGCTTTGGATCCTATGGAGACATCTTTTAATTGATTACAGCCACTGGTGACTCATATTCATGGCACACTCATATCTCGAAAGTAGTCACTTCTTTCGAATCCTATCTCCTACAGAGAAATTCCAACGTGGCTTCAGGCAGTCCCTCTGCTTCTTGTAACAGTTCCTCTGTCTCTTCCCCGCCCTTCCTCCGTATTTATCCCTGTGATCGCCCTAATTTAAGTCAGGACCGAGCTGAAGTTGGAGGGAGCTTTATCTAAGATCTTCTGCAACCTGTGGAGAAGTAGGTTGAGCTGCGTTAATTCGACAGGAGTGCCTTCCTTGACCACTTGATGGTAAATGACAACATTTTGCTGTAGCTCCACCAATGGTGCACAATGAGCAAGACCAGCGACAAAACAAATCTTTCTCCTACAACATGAAGTATTGTAAAAGACAGTACATGCAGTTATGGGAACTGAAAGAAGGACAAGGATTTTGTTACTGCTTTGTTGTGCATCACCAAAGTACAGGTAGTGCAGTCTGAAGGAGATCTACGACCATCACAGTGCTTTCATGTCTGTCCCCCAAACGTTTTACCACTGTTATTTTGTACCCTCCATTAGAGAAAAACTACTAGCTGTAAAAGCTCTGCTAACTTCATCTGACAGAGAACTCAATAAGATTTTTCCTCATCTCTCTCTTCCGATACATCAAAAGAATTTACCTTCTATTTGCTGGCGTTAAGCATATCTGGTGATCCTATTAAATATACAGATACTGGAGCAGGTGACTAGAGATCGAAGTTGTTTGCACAGAGCAGTGTAAAGTCTCATCACCTGTACTGTATGAGGACCATATCCCACAGAAAGAGAGGGTCCCTGTTTTTCTGTCTAATACATTGTTTCTTCTGCTGTAACACTTCCAGGAAGCGTATTACTACAGCTTTGTTACACGACCATGCATTTTGTTTTTTCCACGATGACTTCTAAGCCTGTGTCAGGTTCTAAACTGACATTAACATGTTTCAATCCATTGGGTCTCCCAGAAAACTGGACATCGCACTCTGTAAATCATGTTGTTGCTGCTTCCACAACATACACACTGGATGATTGATTAAAAGACAGTCACAACATAAGGAAACTGGAAGAGTTTCGTGGAGTTGTGAAGGGTTTCCAAACATCGGTTTGAAAGTTATTGATGACCTCTACATTTAAACTCATCTCTCGGAGTGACTGGGTTGCAGATGAGACAGTGTTCCATTTTGATTGATCCCTCATTTGCAGCCAGCCGAAGTGGCCGAGCGGTTCTAGGCGCTTCAGTCTGGAACCGCACGACCGCTACGGTCGCAGGTTCGAATCCTGCCTCGGGCATGGATGTGTGTGATGTCCGTAAGTTAGTTAGGTTTAAGTAGTTCTAAGTTCTAAGGGACTGATGACCTCAGATGTTAAGTCCCATAGTGCTCAGAGCCATTTGAACCATTTGAACCTCATTTGCAGTCATGAACGTGATCACTATCTTGGTGCTGGTCATCGCCAGTAAGTTGTGCCCACCCACCATAGATTAAGGAAAGGCAAACCTACATTTCTAGCATTTGTAGACTTGGAGAAAGCTTTTGACAATGTTTACTGGAATACTCTCAAATTCTAAAGGTGGCAGGGGTAAAATACAGGGAGCGAAAGGCTATTTACAATTTGTACAGAAACCAGATGGCATTTATAAGAGTCGAGGGGCATGAAAGGGAAGCAGTGGTTGGGAAGGGAGTGAGACAGGGTTGTAGCCTATCCCCGATGTTATTCAATCTGTATATTGAACAAGCCGTAAAGGAAACAAAAGAAAAATTCGAAGTAGATATTAAAGTCCATGGAGAAGAAATAAAAACTTTGAGGTCCGCCGATGACATTGTAATTCTGTCAGAGACAGCAAAGAACTTGGAAGAGCAGTTGAACGGAATGGACAGTGTCTTGAAAAGAGGATATAAGATGAACATTAACAAAAGCAAAACGAGGATGATGGAATGTAGTCGAATTACGTCGGATGATGCTGAGGGAATTAGATTAGGAAATGAGACACTTAAAGCAGTAAAGGTGTTTTGCTATTTGGGGAGCCAAATAACTGATGATGGTCGAAGTAGAGAGGACATAAAATGTAGACTGGAAATGGCAAGGAAAGCATTTCTGAAGAAGAGAAATTTGTTAACATGGAGTATAGATTTAAGTGTAAGGAAGTCCTTTCTGAAAGTTTTTGTATGGAGTGTAGCCATGTATGGAAGTGAAATATGGACGATAAATAATTTGGACAAGAAGAGAATAGAAGCTTTCGAAATATGGTGCTACAGAAGAATGCTGAAGATTAGATGGGTAGATCACATAACTAATGAGGAGGTATTGAATAGAATTGGGGAGAAGAGGAGTTTGTGGCACAACTTGACAAGAAGAAGGGACCGGTTGGTAGGACATGTTCTGAGGCATCAAGGGATCACAAATTTAGCATTGGAGGGCAGCGTGGAGGGTAAAAATCGTAGAGGGAGACCAAGAGATGAATACACTAAGCAGATTCAGAAGGGTGCAGGCTGCAGTATGTACTGGGAGATGAAGAAGCTTGCACAGGATAGAATAGCATGGAGAGCTGCATCAAACCAGTCTCAGGACTGAAGACAACAACGACAAACAACCTCAAACAAGTTATGTCATCAGTCATTACGTGGTAATCAACAGCATACCAGTGGATAGATGGGATGGAATAGACACTGTCGATGCACTGTAATAAGCACCATAGTTGATAGTGCGATCAATTTTACCAATTTTACCCGTTTATATTCTGTAATTTCAATGCTGGGCAGTGACACAGCAGAATGCTTCCCAAGTTCTGTATCATCCCCAAACTGCCCCTCCACTACTTTACGAGTACCATACACTAGATTGCGAATGTAGATAGATGACTGTTTCTGTTCATTGTTAATTCTCGAACATATGCACCAAAGTATACCAGATGCGATCAACATATTTTTACCACTTTGATGAGATGGCGTAATTCATGATTATAATTGTCCATCTTTCCCTATGCGGTTGGAGTCACAGAGCATCCTAGCATTATTAGGATGAAGTTAGGGACTGAAACATCTCGCGTTGCCTTTGGGCAATGATCCCTGAAACAGTGCCGCCGATTTAATAAGCGGCTCGTCAGAAGTAGACCGCTTTACTCAACGTCTCGTGAAGAAACAGAGCGAGCCGAATCCATAACTGCCGTCCAGCGAATACTGTTCTGCACGTGTCCTACTCACAGCGCCCATTCAAGTGCACAAGATCTCTCCAGATGCCTGATGTTGAGGAGGTTAGCACCCCTTGTCAGTACATAGTAGGTACAAGAATGTTGTGGTGATATAACAGACAGTTATAAAGAAGAAAAGTGCGATTTATGAATGATGGAGCTCCAGACGGACAGTTTGAAGCATTTTACATAAATCAACTGCATTATCAATTTAGAAGTATTGTCCTAGTATCTTGAGGTCAGTACCAAGAAGATACTGGTAAGAGAGAGAGCATAAACACATGCATTGCTAAGGCTACACAGTTCTGCACTTCAAATGTGCTATAAAGCTAGAGTGGTGCGGCTTCCGACCTATTAGTCTTGTGAAATGCGATGCTGCTATTATTCCATTGCACAAAATGTTTCCCCAGTGCATTACATATATTCTCAAGCAGGTTCCTCTACGACAAACTATGGTGACAAAATATAGTGTGATAAAATTATTAGTTTGAACACCAAACAAGACATCGACTCTTTGTAACAGAAACAATACATAGTTTTTCATTGGAGTATGACACCTGCTGTTTACAGAGTTCACGCCTGATCACGGTTCATAAATTATGGTATGTTCACAACACCCGAAAATGCATACGAAGACACAGTGGCATCTTACGAGGAAATAAATACCAGTAGCCAGAGAAGATTTAACAGTCTTACCACAGTTGACCATCGCCCATGGTAACCTTCTTCTTGGATACACAAGTCATAGTCTCATGTTAGGCTGTATTGACCTTGTGCAGGATAATAGGATAATATTGCCATTTCGCCTTAACGTCACGTCTCTGGAATATCTCCTCTCTCCTCTATTAAAGTGTGTATAAGTAGCATCAACCTGCTCTTCTCCTCCAGAACACAAAATTTAATTGATTTAATTCAGTACTCTTTTCATGGCATTTGTCTCTAATTTTATTTATTCTCAATCAGCTACTGTAATTTCACTAGGTTTTCGCAATTTTGCATATTTCGTGGTATTTTCCTCTATTTGTTCGTATCACACATCAATTTTTGGTGATTATATCAAGTTTTCATCGAATTTTGCCGATTTTATATCATCTTACATATTTTTTTCGTAGTTTTCCATATGCAGATGGTCATGTTGCTGACACACCCATGTGCTGTTTGATTTTCTATGAGAATACCTGCGCTTTTTATAGACCAACCTACTAAAAATCCTAAGACTTGCCCTCTCCCCAATGGTCCACTTGCATGCATTTAGGATAGGACGAAAATTAAAAGTATAGTATCAATCGTTTCGTACCTACATGAAACTAAAGACTCGATTTACATCAAAGATGTGGAAAAAATGGGCTACTTGACATACATCTTCATTCATCTAGAGGAGGGTTCCGAAACAGGTTTTCTACCAGTGATCATGTTACATCACATATGAGTTCGAAGTCCTCTGATGACTGTGGTTTGGAGAGGTTTTCTGCTAACGATCACTGGTAGACAGTGCTCTAAGTCGCACACAGAACACGCAGCTGTATACAGGTCGATCGCAGGTTTTACCACTCAACTGATGCACGCCTAGAGAACAATAGAACAAAATTGTAAAGTGCATGATAAATGACCTGCAGCGACATCTCAATTGATCACTCCATCTACTTCCTATCGTCCTTTAACGATGGTCCAGATACGTTTAGGGGCAGTTGGCTGTCTTTTCCAGGAAAGCATCGAATACAGCATTCAACTTGCATGTATCACTTTTACCACAACAGATGTACAGTAGAATGTTGCTATACAGCAATTGTTTGTTGGATGAACAGCAAGGTTGTGATTGGTGGAGAGTACAGAGAAGCATATTGTAAATGTTATGGTTTAAAACACCTAAACAATCCTACACAGGGTTAAACGAGCGATCCATTCTGTAGTTGTGTACTTCAGTCGTCCCAATTGGTAATACAACGCTCTGTAGCTAAGGACACTTTATAAATATTTATGAGGCGATTGCTGATAACTTTAGAGTCACACCAGGGCTGCAAAAGATGAGTTTAAATGTAGAGGTTGTGAATAACCTTCAGACAGCTGTTTGGAAACGCTCCTCAATGCCGCAAAACTCTTCCAGTTCCCTCATGTTGTGACTGTCTTTTACTTCAGTTATCCAGTGTGTGTGCTGTGGGAGCAGCGTCGACATAAAATACACCGTGCAAGGTGTCCATGTTTCTGTGAGAGCCAATGTTCATTTCAGTTTAGACCCTGAGACAGACCTTGAAATAATGTTGGAAAAAACAAAATGAATGGCGGTGTACAAAGCTTTTGTAACACATGGCATGGACAAGGTACATTGGGAAAAAAATGTAGCAGATATTTTACAGGAACAATCTCTTATGACTGATAGCCTGTGGGGCACTGTTCCCGTAACTGGATGTACTGTCTTTTATACTACCTTGTGCTGTAGGAGAAAGCTTCGTTTTGGCGACTGGCGGTTGTACATCATTGGTGGAGCTACGACAAAATGTTTCCACCAAGTGGTCCAGGAAGACAGCCCTGTAGCATTAACTCAGCTCAACCAGTTTCTCAATGGGTTGCTGGAGGTCTTAGATATAGCTCCCTCCGACTTCAGCTCTGACTTAAATTAGCGCGATCACATGGACGAAGCTGCAGGAGGGTGGGGCAGGGTCTGAGGAACATTTACAAGATGGAGACGGACTATCTTAAGCCACGTTGGAGTTTTGCTGTAGTAGATACGTTCGAAAAGGGTGACTCGTTTTGAGATGTGAGAGTGACACAAATATGATTCACCAGTGGCTGTAATCATTAAAAGACGTCTCCATAGGATCGAAAGCAAGTATGTGGTTGAATGGTGAGACTTGATTCGAAATCGTAGACAGCATTTCCACCAGAAAGTGTAACACTATCAGCGACTCTAAAGTGTGCTTGTAGAACTACACAGGGTGATGATAACATAGTCATTGTGATCGTGTTTTCAACAGCGCAGTCCTTACATGAAATGTATGTTGTCGGCTGAAGAATGTTTCTATGCTCGGCTTCAAATGTCGATTCTCAGTAGTGTTCCTCGAAAAGAATATCATATCTGGTGAGTGCAATCGGACTGCCGAAAGAAAAACTACTCCAAATGCAAAGTGATTCTCATGATAAATTTAATTAATTAGCCTATCAATTTGATGTCAGTGAGATGCCGTCTGGCGGGTGGAGGCGATGGATAGGTCACCATGGAATGATGCTTGAAGGTGTTTTCTTCGCTGCAGCGATATCTTTTAACGATATTTGAATCTCTCAGTTACACATCGTCATAAAATCAGATTTATACAAAATTTATAAATTGATACGTAGTATAAACCTGACACACTACTGGCCATTAAAATTGCTGCACCAAGAAGAAATGCAGATGATAAACGGGTATTCATTGGACAAATATATTATAATAGAACTGACATGTGATTACATTTTTCACGCAATTTCGGTGCATAAGATCCTGAGAAATCAGTACCCAGAACAACCACCTCTGGCCGTAATAACGGCCTTGATACGCCTGGGCGTTGAGTAAAACAGAACTTGGATGGCGTGTACAGGTACAGCTGCCCATGCAGCTTCAACACGATACCACAGTTCATCAAGAGTAGTGACTGGCGTATTGTGACGAGCCAGTTGCTCGGCCAACGGTGACCAGACGTTTTCAATTGGTGACAGATCTGGAGAATGTGCTGCCCAGGGCATCATTCGAACATTTTCTGTATCCAGAAAGGCCCGTACAGGACCTGTAACATACGGTCGTGCATTATGCTGCTGAAATGTAGGGTTTCGCAGGAATCGAATGAAGGGTAGAACCACGGGTCGTAACACATCTGAAATGTAACCTCCACTGTTCAAAGTGCCGTCAATGCGAACAAGAGGTGACCGAAGCGTGTAACCAATGGCACCCTATACCATCACGTCGGGTGATACGCCAGTATGGCGATGACGAATAAACGCTTCCAATGTGCGTTCACTGCGATGTCGCCAAACACTGATGCGACCATCATGATGCTGTAAACAGAAACTGGATTCATCTGAAAAAAGTGACGTTTTGCCATTCGTGCACCCAGGTTTGTCGTTGAGTACACCATCGCAGGCGCTCCTGTGTGTGATGCAGCGTCAACGGTAACCGCAGCCATGGATTCCGAGCTGATAGTCCATACTGCTGCAAACGTCGTCGAACTGTTCGTGCAGATGGTTGTTGTCTTTTCAAACTGCCCCATCTGTTGACTCAGGAATCGAGACGTGGCTGCACGATCCGTTACAGCCATGCAGATAAGATGCCTGTCATCTCGACTGCTAGTGATACGAGGCCGTTGGGTTCCAGCACGGCCACCGGCGCCAGCCATGTGTGGATGCTCTGAAAAGCTAATCATTTGCATATCACAGCAGCACGTCATCTTCGTGGTGTAGCAATTTTAATTGCCAGTAGTGTACTTACAACTTCCCTGTGATGTTATCTTAAGAGACTTCGTATGTGGTGAGGCATTCGGTTACCTTAAGAGAGAGTCCGAAAGTGAGGAGGTGTTCTGTGACAGTGGTAGATCTTAGCACTCCATCATGAGCCAAAAATTAGTGTAATTTTCTAGTCCTGTGAAGCGTTACGTAACAGATACGGAAAGATGTTTTCCTACCTGATGAGCAAATACGTATAGGTATTATGCCTACGCCGTACTGTTACATAATTTTCAAGAAAGTAACGATGCTTCAGCGATGTGAAGAAGCTTGTACGCCTCGATTTCTTCTGTCTTCGAAAATGTATAAAAGGTGAAAATCTACATTTCACATAAGTAATCCGAGGTGTATAGTCGACAAAATTGCTGCCAGGATTGGGTAAAGTGGATATTTTAAAAATGGAGCAGTCTATGCCGGAGTGAAATTGTTTATAACTACTGTATATATCCAAGCTGAAGCAGCTTGCTTGACAGTGCACCTTGGCTGGTTGCAGCGACGGTCACAAGGAGACGGCAACCAGAAGTAACGGATTGATGGGCACAAAGAATGCGCTGACCCGTTTGTTCTTGCCCGCAGTAGTGAGGCTGGCAAAGTGACCAGCGTGACAGAAGCGGACGTGCATGTCTTGCTTGAGAGAAGATTCAAAATAATGGATGGTTGCACTGGACGTATTGATAACAACCAAATTCCTACCACTCCAATCATCCCCAAATGCCCTCCATGGCCGTGGATGGCGCACTCTTGTGGATAGGCTTGCCTATGACTGCGGCTTCGATCGTGGATTAGTGTTCACCACCTCTGAACGTCGGCGCCAGTGGCGTACGAGGGTGTAGGGAAGCAGCCTACTCATGCTGTAGTAAATTCACATCAGTCTTTCCATTGTGTGCCAGCCAGTCCGCTGTAACTAGCTCTGACGTGATAAATGTTGTGCAATACATTAAAAATCAAGCAAATAACCTAAAATGTTTCTAGCATGTCAGGAGTAAAACTAAATTAATATGTGTTGAATATCAGTTCGATAACTTTAGCCATTTTCGAAATTTGGCCGTTTTTCTGTAAAAATCATTGGCGCAACAGAAAAGAGCTAGAAAGTTAAAATTTTATATTTAGATTCATCTTTCATAATAATTTAATAAAAACAGTACCCTGGATCTCACAAATTAAGATTTTAGTGGAAATTCATGATTTTCTGGTCTTCGTCTTAAAACTTAAGGAAGCAGGATAGATTAAGTAGGCTAATAAATAAGGCTAGGATGTTTATATTTAAGTAGAATGGAGAGCCACTATCACCATAAGGATGTGAGAAGTTTCATTTGAATACCTATAAAACTATAGCGATAGCATATCTCCAAAGGGCCAGTTCAGAGCTCGTCTACTGCGTGTAGTGTAATTAAATTAATTCTCTCGCCCAAAATAATTGACTTAGCCACATCAGCCTTTTATTGTGATTACTTACGTGTGTGCTGATTGCACATTTAAATTGAGAGCTTCATCTGCCATCAGCAAAAGAAGCTATGATTTATTCAATAACTTAAAGTGGTGCATTACTAGCCCAGCGGCTAGTCGGGAGAGCCGATTTGATCAGGCGTTCCCTTAGCCGTCCGCACCGCGGCTTTATATATAAGAACGCTGCGCGAGGAAGGAAGGCCCCAGTTCTCTCCAGACGCTTAATAGCACGCCATCTGTGTCGGGAGTCGCGTCGCGTCGTTATCATTGCTACAACCAGCCTCGGATGCCGTATTAAGTTGCTCGAGATATGCGTAACCATGAAATTATTTTCAAGTGAAGTGTTAATTCTGGGATGATTTTCATTATCTAGCTTCAGTTAGCGTATTGTCGTATTTTCACGTGCCGCCGCGGGACAAACATTCTACCATTATTTAGCGTGGCGTTTGATGAACCTAATCATCAAATTATGGCGAGCATTCATTTAAATATTCAATTTGGACAATTAAAGTTGCATCAGCGCATTCGACTCTGAACTGCTCTGTTAGTTAGGTTGGTGGATTCTTTTGTTTTTCATCTGTGACTTTCAGAATATACTCAACTATTTTAGAAAATCGTTTTTGATTATAAATCCTGTACAATCTGCTAATTCCTCAGAGCTATAAGCTGTAACTATAAGTGTATTCTCAGATGAAGTGGGCACTAGGAACTCTAATTACAGGCTTCACGTTTTACTAATCACTTTCTGGTTGCCAATATTGTAGTTAGAGAGCCAGTGTTGAGAACGGCGAAAGACAGCATAAATAACATTCTAAATAATAGGAACATTTAACAACATTAATTCTATCCGCCGCCCCACATATGGTGCATCGGCCGGGAAATGCAGTGTTTCAACATTCAAACAAAATTTTATACAACAGTACATTAATTCTATCCGCCGCCCCACAAGGGGACGGGCGCAATGTGTTTAGACGTCTGGAAGGTGATTGTGCAGGATGTGTGAGAGTTTCACCGATCTCAGGCATCTACCCATGGCAACTACTGCTATGGACGGGATCATGGTTTAAGTGTGTCGTGTTTAGTGCTTCTCAATACATCACAGTGGACTCTGTGTTGCAGTGGTATTTCTCGTTGTCTCTGTCCTGTTACACAGTAGATCTTCTCTCCTCCTTTTTAATGTAGCAGAGAGAACCAATTTAGGAATTTGAAAACCATATAATGACGTCAAATTCCCGATTGATCAGTTTATTGTTTCCGATATTTATATTGTCTACCATGTAGACAGTGAGCACCGTGCCCCTCGCGATCGCTAGTTTGTGTGATCTGTAGGACTTTTTACACCAAATATGTACAGTGGAACGTTGTGGTGGAGGAGGGTGTTTGTGGTCTCAAACGTTGTTGCATACAAGACCTCGGAGATATTTAGTACTACGATCTATTTGTGATGGACATTTCATTTCTTGATTTGCATAGTGTTTGTGTGTGATAACCAAGCGAAAAAGGATCATCATAAGGTGGAGGTGAGTGTTTTAAGCGAGCTATTTGACTCCTGTTAATTTTTAAACAATTAAGTTTATGGGTTAGTTGAAAATGGCTTATTTCACTCTATTTTTTATATCGAAATTGCACCAGTTCCCCCTTTGTCTCCAATGGGATCACACTATACTGAGGAGACATGCAAATCTCAATCTGCATTTTTCGGGACGTTGGTTAAAACAGACAAATAGGCCATGATCTCTTGATAAAGACAGAGAGAGGCAGTGGGTCCGGAATTTCGCAATCAACTGAATGTCGCCACTTGATGCTTTGTTAGGAGCTGCGAAATCAAAGGAGACCGATATGCGGTCCGTGGTCGGTGGTACTTAGTAAGGTGATCTGTAGTTAGAACATTGGGCGGTTTTGGCCTCGGTGGCGGTGCACTGACGATAGATACACGCACGGGAGGCTCCTAACAGTGGCTATTATACCGCACTAAATTTGACTCTTGATCTGTAGGCTCCTTTTGCAAGGTTTAACTGTTAGTGAATACAACTTATCATGTTTCTAGACCTGCAAAAACTGGTTTGCATCTGAGAGTCTAGTAAATTGTCCATCTGCAGAAAGTGGCGGTGGGATGCGACTTATGCCATGAACCTTTAGATATGAAATTGTTCTGATTTTCTCGTCTGTGCTTCGACAGCAGTATGCTTCCAAAAGCGTGAAAATAAAAAAAATTAGAGCCTGAACCTCCCTGACTCCGGCAGCAAATATAAACTCAGCGTTTCCATGAGCGATCGGAAGAAAAAAGCATTTCAGTTGTTTAAATATGCCATATTGCAAATGATTTCCTGACAAATTCTTTAAATAAACTGCACTGACGGGCCAAAGAAACTGGTATAGGCACACGTAATCAAATACAGAGATATGTAAACAGGCAAAATACGGCGCTGCAGTCGGCAATGCCGATATAAGACAACAAGTGTCTGGTGCAGTTGTTATATCTGCTACAACGGCGGATTATCAAGATTAAAGTAAGTTTGGACGTGATGTTATAGTCGGCTCACGAGCGATGGGACACAGCATTTCCGAGGTAGCGATGAAGTTGGTATTTTCCCGTACGACCATTTCACAAGTGTACGATGAATATCAGGAATCTGGTAAAACATGAAATCTCCAACATCGCTGTGGCCGGAAAAAGATCCTGCAAGAACGGAACTAAAGACGACTGATGAGAATCGCTCAGCGTGACGGAAGTGCAACCCTTCCGCAATTTGCTGCACATATGAATGCTGGGCCATCAACAAGTGTCGGCATGCGAACCATTCAACGAAACATCATCGATATGGGCTTTCGGAGCTGAAGGACCCGTCATGTACCCTTGATGACTGCACGACACAAAGCTTCACGCCTCGCCTCGGCACATCAACACCCACGCTGGACTGTGATGACTGGAAACATGTTGCCTGGTTGGACGAGTCTCGTTTCAAATTGTATGTAGCAGATGGACGGGTTCAGGTGTGGAGACAACCTCGTGAATGCGTGGACCCTGCATGTCAGCAGGAGACTGTTCAAGCTGATGGAGGCTCTGTAGTGGTGTGGGGCATGTGCATCTAGAAACGACTCTGACAGGTGACATAAGTAATCACCCTGTCTGATCATCTGTATCCATTCATGTCCATTGTGCATTCCGATGGACTTGGGCAATTCCAGCAGGACAATGCGACACCGCACATGTCCAGAATTGATGCATCTAGAAACGACTCTGACAGATGACATACGTAATCATCCTGTCTGATCATCTGTATCCATTCATGTCCATTGTGCATTCCGACGAACTTGGGCAATTATTCCAGCAGGACAATGCGACACCCCACATGTCCAGAATTGCTGCATATTGGCTCCAGGAACACTCCTCTGAGTTAGAACGCTTCTGCTGGCTACCAAATTCCCCAGACATGAACATGAGCATATCTGGGATGCCTTGCAATGTGCTGTTGAGAAGATACTGCCATCCCCTGTTACTGTTATGGATTTATGCATAGTCGTGCAGGATTCATGGTGTCAGATTCCTCCAGCACTACTTCGGACATTAGTCGACTCCATACCACATTGTGCTGCAGCACTTCAGAGTGCTTGTGGGGGCCCTGCATCATATTATGCAGGTATACCAGTTTTTCTGGCTCTTCAGTGCATATTCCATTAACCATCTAGTGTACTGTGAACTGTTTAAATAAACAATATTCCATATACTGTGTAAATTGTTTAAACAATATTCAATTCACAAAATCCATTTCTCCACCAAATGGCCAATCATCAGAGTACTTTTTCCGTCAATTTTCAGGTAGGGGGGTGAGGAGTGGGCTGGTGGTTTCCCAGAAGGGGATGGGGTTAATTAACTGATCATCCTAATTAACTAGTCAATCAATTTGATATCAAAAGTGTGCTTGCATCAGTGAGGGGATTTCTCAGATAGATGGGGGAGGAGGAGGTTGATGAGTATGGAGATAGGTGGGGGTTTCTTGGAAAACAACTTAACTGAACAATGGGTTAAGGACCTGTCAATCAAAATGACGGATTAATCCCAGCACAACATAATCCTCTTAGGAGAACAATAAGTTAAGGACCTGTGAATCAATTCTTCAGATTATCCCCGGGGAGTCATAATCCTCTTTGCTAAAGAATAGGTCGAGGACCAGTCAGTCAAAAGAGAACAATAGGTTTGCCACTGAATTATACTTGCCCCCAGTAAGAAACTATGCTCGTGTCACTGGTGCCCCACTACTGCCGATGGTGTGTGTGTGTGTGTGTGTGTGTGTGTGTGTGTGTGTGTGTGTGTGTGTGTGTGTTCGTGCGTGTGCGTGTGTCCGAAGGGATAGTAACATGTTACTGTGTCTTCCGCTTGCTTCACTGTTTTTGTCAGGCACGGTAATTTTTGAATTTTGTACGTGACCTGTTGCCTAGCAGCTAAATTGACTCATAGTATCAAGTTATGCATGTACACGTTCGTGAAATGATTTTACAATTTTCTTGTTTGGTGTTCCACTAAAGTATCAGATCCTCTAAAC
The DNA here is from genome assembly GCF_023864345.2 of Schistocerca serialis cubense. Taxonomy (NCBI): domain Eukaryota; kingdom Metazoa; phylum Arthropoda; class Insecta; order Orthoptera; family Acrididae; genus Schistocerca; species Schistocerca serialis. The sequence continues at coordinate 1,061,003,235 of NC_064638.1, read as the reverse complement.
AACTTAGATGAAATTTCAGTGTTAACTAACTTCATTGCTAAGTTACATAATTTTATAAAGTATTGTTCGAAAAAAGAATGTTGGTGATGGCCGCCGAAAGTAGTGTCAAAAAGAATAGTCGAAGAAAGGATTTACCATACCTTCAAAACTGCTGACTCAGGAAGATTAATTTTATAGAATCATTTCTTAACAAATTTTTAGCAATACTTGCTGTTGGGAGCAACTGGAATAATTTTGCGCTTATTTGACTAGGATGCCGTCTGACCCTGTGCTGCCCGTCTGTTTAATCCCGATCACAAATACTGATACCGGGAAATCGACGTTGTCCGATTCTCAACTATTCTGAGCAACTTCGACCGCCCATATTACATAACCTACAGCGGCCTTTACAGCTCGGTGATATTTATTGACGAACACCTTGCGGTAAGCCACTGAAAGTCTCTTCCTCCTCGCCACACAACTTCCTAGTTTCCTACCTACACCGCCAGGCGCACTACTGCAGCTCGTAGCCACTGAAGTTGTCTCACTCTTTGCACGTGACCTGAGACGTAATATTCAATTTCCGGTTGGAAGCGCTTGCCGAGAACATCTGGCGCCGAGTGACGGTACTGACATACGCTTCTAAAGCGTTGGTAGTGACTCCTTGAATTACTGGAAGAAGGCTACAGCATAGGAGGCGATACCAAAGATATGTTTCATTTATATATTTAATTTCTCTTTTAGTCTGTTATCGTGATGTAAGAACAAACTAAACGTAGCAGCTGAGTTGGTATATGTGACGTATTATATTTGAACATGATTTCAAATGTGTTAGTAACATTAAGCACAGCATTTTTAGGGAAAAAATCAACATGAAATACCTTAATTTAAAAAAAAATAATGATGTAAATCATTTTAAAGTGTACGAACTATTATTTAACCATGTGGTGCACAGATTTATCTTCACTCACTCCTGGTCTACTGTGCTATGCTACATTGCTGCATCACAAAGTTTGTAATTTATAATGCTAGACTATAGAATGCATTGTAACACTACACTATGCAGGACATCACATGTGCTTGGTATCAGATTGAAACTAGATTTCCCCATTTTGTCTGGCGCACTGAGTCACAAATCAGGTTTCATAGTGGCTGTGCAACCGCACCATTCAAGATGTAGAGACTAGGACGTAGCTTTCATTTTCTCAGGAAATACTTCCTGGTTCTGCAAGAGATTCGTAGCTTCCGGATGTTGTCATGATGTACGGTCTCTTCTTCGTATTCTACAAATGACTCAACAGTAATTATGGTACATTAACTATAAATTATTTGAAAATCATCCTAGATCGAGAAAAGTAAAATAAATACCAAAATTTTGCTAAACCTTGACACAAAAGGTACAAAAAATTAAATTTACTTTAACATTTAATTTAACATTTCTTCTCGGTCGTCTTTCGGCCACGTAGGCTTGCAGTTCTTATAATCTTTTTTTGCTGTCAGCAAATTCTGTTTGTACTGCAGATACTTATTCCACATTGTGTTATCGGTATTCCTATCCTGTTCTGCAGAGTCTTGTTTAATGGCATACCGCCAGACAATGTGATTCAGGGTGCCGATTGCTCCACATTCACAGGTGCCTGTGGCACCTTGTCGTATTTTCAGTAATTAGCCGGGGTATAGACTATGTCTCGACAGGTAGGTTATAGCTCTCTTGGTCGGAAGGAAGTATGACAGTCTGCAAATTTCTTCTATGTTACGAAGGACCTGGTAAGTTGCCTTCTCTATTTATGCCCTTTTACAGAATCTTGTCCTCTAACTATGCATGCCTTAATCTGATGTGGCTCTTGCGCCCATTATCTCCTTTACCTTTTCCTCTCAGCTCTTATTGAGCCAATAATGTGTACTTCTCCTTCCTACGGCTAGGTCCAGAGGCAACAGAGGGTTGGATCCCCTCAGTCGACGACGTCTGGTTGCAACGCCTGGGCTACTCTCAGGTTGTAATCTCCGTCTTCGACGGTTGTGTCTGTCTGTCTGTCTGTCTGTCTGTCTGCCTGCCCGTCGCTTCCTGCTGTAGCTGTTCGTCCGTCTGTCCGCCTGCCTGCTCGCTGTCCGTCCGTCCGTCCGTCCGTCTGCCTGTTCGCCGCCGTCTGCTGTCCGTCCGTCCGTCTGTTCGCCGCCGCCGCCGCCGCCGCCGGCCGGTGCCCGCCGCTGCCACCGCCGCCGCCGCCGCCTGCTGTCCGTCCGTCCGTCTGTTCGCCGCCGTCCGTCCGTCCGTCTGTTCGCCGCCGTCCGTCCGTCCGTCTGTTCGCCGCCGTCCGTCTGTTCGTCGCCGCCGCCAGCCGGTGCCCGCCGACGCCGCCGCCGACGCCAGCCGGTGCCCGCCGCCGCCGCCAGCCGGTGCCCGCCGCCGCCGCCGCCGCCGCCGCCGTCCTGACCCTGGTCTACGGCCGTCTTCGTCTTCATCCGTCTTCGTCTTTGTCTGTCCCCAGTTTCTGTCCTTTCCTCGTCGTTCTGTTCGTTATTGTTTCTCCCTACCGTCATGTCCGCCCCCACCACCACTGCCACCGCTAAAACCACCGCAATAGTTTATACTTCCCCTTCCGCCGCCTCCACCACTATCACCTGGTGTGCCCAGTCCCACCCCCCTCCTTCCATCCCTCCTCTTCTCACTCTCCCTTCGCCCTCACTCTTTGTCGCCCCCTCTCCAGCTTCTTCCTCTCGATCTGATCCTTTCCCCCCACTCCCCCAGCCTGTCACTGCAGCTCCGGCTCGGGTGGTGGCCCGTCGGGCCACTGTCCATGCCCAGCTCTCCCCATCGCCTTCGCCATCGCCGCCACCACCGCCACCGCCGTCGTCACCATCGCCTTCGCCTTCGCCTTCACCGTCACCGTCACCATCTCCGGCGCCGACTCCGGCCCCGGGACCTGCCCCTCCCCGCCACATTCCAGTTGTTCCCATCCCCCACACCTCCTCCACCGCCGTCAAGCGCCCCAGTGGCACCCCTGCCTCCTCTGCTTCCAAAAAGGCTCCGCCTCGTCCTCCTTCCCCCACCCATGATGCCATGGATGTCTCCCCGCCCGTCCCTGCCCCCTCATCCTCCTCCTCTACCCCCTCCTCCTACCACTATCTTCTCTCCTGTCCTGATCCCTCTCTCCTTGAAGCTCGGAACCTCACTCTCTTCCTTCGCCAGCATTGTCCTGGTGCCCCCATCTCCCTCCTCACTCCTCGCCGTGATTCGGTCCTCATCTCCTCCCCCAGCCCAACCCTCCACACATACATCCTTTCCCGCATCCCTGTCACCCGCTTTGGCCCTCATGCCTCTCTCACCCCTGCTCCTTCGCCACCTCCCTCCCGCCAACCCCACCCTCCGCGTCGCCCGCCGACTCTCACCGCCATGATCACTCGGCTTAGTCCAGTGATCACGGAGGAGGAGGTGTTGGCGGAGGTTCAGGCCCATCCCCATTTGGAGGTGCGTGCGGTTCGCCGCATCCATAACGCTGCCGGCCCCACCCACCTTATGCTGGTTTTTTCTGAGCACGCTCCCTCCATCGACCGTCTCCTGAAGGAGGGTGCCCTCCTTTTTAACCGGCGTTATAAGGTTGACCCCTCCCGTTCAGCTCCTCAATCCCTGCGCTGCCAGAGGTGTCTGCACTATAACGCGCACCCCACAGCTGAGTGCTGCGAGGCCCCCACCTGCCCGCATTGTCGGCAAGCGCACTTCCTCAGGCAGTGCCCTAATCTCCAATCCCCTCCTTCCTGCAATACCTGCAATCTCCCCCATCCCACCTACTCCCAAAAGTGTAAAGCCCGACCCCCTCCAACCACTCCTGAACTCACCGTCCCTGTCCGTCCCCTGGACGCCCCCACCCCTCCTGGAAATTCCCTTCGTCCCCCCCCCCCCCCACCGCTGAGGACATCATCAGGTTCCTTACCATCATCCTCCAGAATGTTCATCCCTTTCAGCGTCCCTACACCCTTCAGCAGATCTCCCTTGCCGCCCGTCCAAGTTCTGGTCGGCCTTCCGTCGCCTTACCAGAACTAAACCCTCCCCCTATTATCCTCTTCTCCATGATGATCACCCTTTCCCTGACACCCTTAGTAAGTCCAATCACTTTGCCTCCTACCTGTCCGATGTCTTTTCCATCCCCGATGATCCCCAGTTCGATTACTCCCTCTTCCCGGATGTCCGCGATCGAACTGACACCTCCGTCCCTCCCCTCGCCCCGGGTTTCCAGTACTTGGACAACATTGCACACACGGAACTCAATGCCCCTATCACTACACAGGATCTCATTGCTACACTCCGCACAAAACGCAACACCGCTCTTGGCCACGATCGTGTCACCTACCGTCACCTTCGTGAAGCTCCTGTCTCTTTCCTCTCCACCCTGGCCAGGCTCTACAATGTAGTCCTGTCCACTGGTTATTACCCCGACCTGTGGAAAACCTCCCGTATCCTCATGTTCCTTAAATCTGGCAAACCGCCATCCGCCGTCTCCTCCTACCATCCCATCTGCCTTACCTCGGTCTTCAGCAAGGTCCTGGAATCTATCCTCACCCGACGCATCCACCAGCATCTCCGCCAGCACCGCCTCCTTCCCATTACCCAGTGTGGCTTTCGGCCGTCCTTCTCTTCCGACGACCTTCTCCTTCACCTCACTCATCTCCTTTCTGAACAGCTTAATTCCCGTCGCTCCACAATCTTCCTCTCCCTGGACCTCGAACGTGCATATGACCGCGTATGGCATTCCGGTCTCCTCTTCAAGCTCCAAACCTTCGCCCTTCCCATTAACTACGTGCGTCTGATCGGCTCCTTTCTCTCCCGCCATCCTTCCTATGTCACCATCCATAACACAGATTCTTACACCTTTTTCCCCTCCGCCGGTGTGCCCCAAGGCTCCGTCGTCTCCCCCCTCCTGTATATTTTGTACACGGCGGACATGCCGCCGCCGTCACCCCCCGTCCACCTTCTCCAGTTTGCCGATGACACTGCCTTCCTTGCCCTTGCCCCCACCCTGCAACGCTCCCAACGCCTTCTCCAATCCCATCTTGACCGATTCACCGCTTGGTGTAACCAGTGGTTGCTCAAGGTCAATCCTTCGAAAACCCAGGCAATCATTGTAGGCAAAACCACCCCTTCCTTCCGCCTCCTTGATTTCTATCTCACCGTCTATGGCCGTCCCATCGCCATCACTCCCACCCTTAAGTACCGTGGTGTCACCCTCGACCGTCGCCTCTCCTGGACTCCCCATCTCCGTACAGTCCAAGCCAAGGCACGTTCCCGACTCCGTCTCCTCAAGCTCCTTTCCGGCCGTACGTGGGGTCTGGACCCTTCCACAATCCTCCACACCTATAAATCCCTCATCCGCCCTATCCTTTGTTATGCCCATCCAGCCTGGATCTCCGCCCCCCCCCTACCTTTTATAAATCCCTCCAAATCCTTGAACGCCATGCTCTCCGCCTTGCCTATCGCATCCGTCTCCCCTCCCCCACGCGGATCCCGTAAGATCTCATCCCCTTCCCCCACCTCCTCCTTTTCCTTGAAAGGATACGGATCCTGTACACCTCCCGTAAACTTGATCCTCCTCACCCGCTCGTATCCCCGATCCTCTCCCTTCCCCGCCCGCTGCCGCGCCTGTATTCCCACGTCCCACCCGGTCTCCATCTCTCCACCCTCCTTACTCTCTCCCAAGGTGGCTTCCGCCAGCTCCCCCTCCCTGATGTTGTCCTCCTCCCCTCCATCTACCCCTCCTATCAACTTTGACCCCGTCCCCCCCAATTCTGGTGTCCTTTCCTTTAGGCACCCTCCCTCCCTCCCTTCTCTTCCCTTCCCCCCCTTCTCTGTCCTTTTCCCCCATCCCCTCCCTCCACCCCTCTTCCCCCCGGGCTTCCCCTCCCCCTTCCTCCCTCCCCCTTTCTCCCCTGCCCGTGGCATCTCTGCTTTCCCCTCTCCCTCTCCCACTCCCCTTCCTCCTCCTCCTCTCTTAGCAGGTCCCCGGACTCGCACACGCATAGTGAACATTCGCGCGCCAGAGATCATCGCCATCAGTGTCTAGTGTGTGTGCTTCGTTTTGTGTTTCGTGCAGTTACAACTCAACTGTTCACATGTGCCGTCGCCGTTCTCCGTGTTTTGTGCGCCGTGTCAATAAGTGTTAGTGTTTTCATCGTCCAACGTGAACGGCTTCTTGTTTTTTGTTTTTTGTAACTACTTTCTTTGCCCGCCATTTTTTGTATTGTCTGTGTCACCTATATCATATCATTGTACCCCATAAGGCTGAAGAGCAGCGTATTAAGCTGCTGCCAGCCCGCCTTGTATGAGGTGATGAAAATTACAATAAAGGAAAAAAAATAGGTCCAGAGGTAGCAAGCCTAATACGGTCAGCAGCGCCTCAGACGGTGTTGTTCTACACGCTCCGCTCCAGCGCAGGTGTCGACATCTCTGTGTTCGTCGAGGAACCTCTCATGTCCTTTAACTTTCCTGCCTCCATGACTCCATACGCTAGTCCAGTAGCCAACAACAGCAATTAAGATTGTGTTGTGGTGCGTTCTTATTGCACACAGAGGCACCTGAAAGCTTCCTTGTCCAGTTGTTGATATATTGTTCAGGATCTTAACGCGTTTCTGGAAAACGCTTTCTGTCGATGTTTATACCAAGGCAAATAATTAATTCATTTCACTTCACAGGTTGATCATTTATTCTGACTGGTTTTTCTCGAACTTGATACTGTCATATTGTCTTAGAGTAATATATTGATACTTCTGAGTGCTGCTATGGCTTGTTTATTTTCTACACACCATTTACTAAGAGCCGGCCGGAGGCCGAGTGGTTTTAGGCGCTTCAGTCTGGAACCGCGCGACAGCTACGGTCGCAGGTGCGAATCCTGCCTCGGGCATGGATGTGTGTGATGTTCTTAGGTTAGTTAGGTTTACGTAGTTCTACGTTCTAGGTGACTGATGACCTCAGATGTTAAGTTCGATAGTGCTCAGAGCCATTTGAACCATTTGATTTACTAACAGTTTCAGTAACGTCCCCAATGTCTTCCTGTAAATTATCCCTTGTCTTGGAAAATCCTATAGTTAGGAGATCGTCTGCGTAGGTGTTGCGGCTTCTAGCTTTTGTCGTATTCCGAATCTGATTCAGTAATGACTTTATGCCTACATCCCAAAACTCTATACCATAACAGAACGCAGAGAGCAGCCTATGGTGATGTTTTTCCCAGTTTTGTATCCGGGGAATTCCAGTTTCACTAGCCTGTATGTGTAATAATCTCGTAGGCTGTTATAGGGACACTTGGCACAGCCCACCCACTTCAGTGTTTTGAAGAGGGCGGGCCACCAAAAATTACTGAATTCCAAACTATATCAGTCACTACGCCAATAAACTACGTGTTCTCTGAGGTGTACACAATACGCATTGCGCGAATCATGACATCATCGCTGTATTCTCTCTCCGAAAATCCGTTCATACCGATTACCTTTACTCTAGTATAATGACATTCGAGATTTTACAAGTTATTGGCACGTCTCCCAGCGAAAAACATTCGTCAATAACTCTGTACATATGGAACTACACAGTATTATCTATCTCTTAATAAGTAAACAAATTACTGCAATCTGTCAAACTCCATACGCGCAGAATATAGCAGATCGCGGGGGCTCTACACGATATTACGCACGTGTACCAGTTTCTTTGGCTCTTCTGTGTACTAGGTACGAAAGTTGTAATTAAATATTTAATCTGGTGCGAGGAGGCAAGGAAAACAGTGAGAAAAATTATGTGTGTATAATGCACATAAGCATCCTGTCTGATCACCTGCATCCATGGCCACCATGGCCAGCGGAAGTGTTTATAACCAGAACAGTGTTACTGGAGGCATCGCACACTCTGGACGTGTGGGGTGACGCGTTGTCGTGCTAGAATTTCCCAAGTGCGTCGGAATACACAATAGACATGAATGGATGCAGGTGATCAGACAGGATGCTTATGTGCATTTCATCTGTCAGAATCGTATCTAGACGTATCAGGTGTCCCATACCACTTTAACTGCACACGCCCCACACCATTACAGAGCCTCCAGCAGCTTGTACATTCCTCTGCTGACAAGCAGGGTCCATGGAATCACGAGGTTGTCTCCATACCCTCTCCCGCTCGATGTAGTCTGAAACTAGACTCGTCCGACCAGGCAACGTGTTTCCAGTCATCAACAGTCCAATGCCGGTGGTTACGGGCTCAGAAATGGCGTAAAACTTTGCGCTGTCCAGTCATCAAGACTACACGAGTGCTCCTTCGGCTCCGAAAGCCTATATCGATGATGTTTCGTTGAAGGGTTCGCATGCTGACACTTGTTGATGACTCAGCATTGAAATCTGCAGCAATCTGCGGAAGTGTTGCGCTGTCACGCTGAACGATTCTTTTCAGTCGTCGTTCACACGGATATGCCGCATCACGACGTGGCATGGACTCGAGTAATGTCTGAAGTAACGCTGGAAGGAACTGATACCACTATAGGCGATGAAAACGCCAGAGCTTAGTTTCTGTGAGGTGTACAGTGGGCTAATGGTGTCAAACTGACACCAAATTTCATCACAATTCTGCCTAATGCCACCGTGGACGTGTCACATGATGGGAAGGTCGTCACCCCTTCCACCACCCACCCTTCATACCCACATTTCATTCTTTCTTTCGAGGCATGTTTGATGGAGGTCGCAACCACGACGCTGGTCGTTGAAATCATACGGTTTTCTCAGTAGTGGTCGATGAAAACATTTCAGACACACAGCCGATCAAAACTGACATTAACAGGCCTCAGAGGAAGGCACAAAGAGAGTCAATGAAACCACCTCTCTGCTTGCTTCATTCCAATACATTTCACTGTTGAAAACGCAGTGTGATGATCTGCTAGACCACCTTCTTGACAACCTACATCTACGTCACAATAACAGACATTTACGGCGTTTCGAAGAGTGATCATTTAATTAGCCATCATCCGTTCGCCACTAAGCAACTTTTAAGTTATAATTTTCCTTTACTACTCTCACGCTCAACCTCTAAGCACCTTCTAGTACAATTTAGTACCGACTTGCACGTGATGAAAATATCTGTACCCTTTACAATATCCTTCACTAAACTAACACTTTCACAATAAAGTAACTAATGTTAAACTTAATTCCATCACTTTGAAATTCTCCTAACATGTCTTCTGTAATAGGTTTTGTAAACCCACCCGTTTCAGTTTTTATTTTCACACATGTGACCAGAAAAATTATCACTTTGTTACTCTTATTGCTATTCATTCACAGAATTTTCCGAAACTGCCGACACATTGCACCCCGAATTGAGAAGCGCACATACTTTCTCATCAAAAACATTGATTTCAATAATGGGCTGACCTTTTTCAGTTGCTTTTCTTTCCAATTATTGCTCCATTAGCATACCGCTCTCGATGTCCCAACCTCCTTTTTTTAGTTTCCATTACACAAATACCGTCTATCGGCCAACATTCTGTCTCCTTCAAATAACTCACGGAATACGTTTCTCGCCCCGAGTTCATTCCTCCTCTTCTTAAGCTCCCTAGCCATCTCACATTTGTCGTATTCCCACACTGCTTGTTGGGCGACGTTTGTTGGGATATGTGACCTCCAGTCCTCTACAGCCTAGTCCTTCAGATCTTTCAACATCTAGTCTGAACTTACTTTTCCGACGAGGGCCACCGGCACACAGTCCTGTACAGAAATAAATGCACAGATTGCTCGCTCCAACAGATCTATCTCAGTACTTTCAACTACCTCACAGATGACTCCATAATTTAAATTATAATTTTCATCTTTACCTAACAACAAATCACTTGTCACCGCCAATACAATATAAATTTCATTTGGAGCTAACGAGACTATCACTATGCCGTTTTCACAGATGTCTTCCTTTAATGAATATTCCCCCATACCATTCACTTTGTCGCTTTTGCATATGGCCATTTGCACAAGGTGTTTTATGTTTTTAAATTGTTTATGACAAATCTTTGTAATGTGCTGATTTTTATCCACACGAGAACTTGGCATGAAGTTCAATGTAAAATGAACAAATTTCACAACAAAAATATTTGTAAGACTGAAGATGACAGCAAAGTCTCTCGAAACCGATTGTCTTAAATAAAGAAATGTTTATGTGATCTGGGCTGTTGAATATTTTCAGCAAGTAAAACAGACCGCTCCTTCATTATTCTCAAAATAAGAAAATTCAGTACTTACTGTGATTTATGTCCTGGTTTCTGTTGCATCGTTAGTGAGGTGGCCAGTAAATACCAACAGACATCTGCTAAAAGCTAACACATTAATATTTACAATATGTTTATGTAATAACTGAATTTTAGATATTTTTGAATGATGTAGGTTCTTCTGTGGTGCTGAGTAGTATACAATTAGAGTAATGTTCTTGATAAAAAGAAAATAGAATTGAATGCTAATTCATATATGTAAGTCGCTGAATATTAATAACACTTAGAGCATTGTGCCACTTGGATGTAATGTTCTTCACTGAAGTCTTCTGTACGAATTTTTATAGGTCCATAGATGCACTCGACCTAGGGCGAGTTCTGAATTGTAGCTGATTAAAAGGGTGCAAGGATTCACCGGCCAGTCAGAGTCTCGAGAAGTGAGATCATGCGTGTTCATGTCCTCTGGTGGCGATATATGCTTGGTGCACTTCATCGAAGACATCGATCAATGTAAGGCTGGCAGTGCGCTAGTTAGGGATTAAAAAGTGCCGCCTCTGGCATAGCTGTGACTGGTGCGTGATGTGCGGTCGACGAAGAGTCTGACACATTTGCCGTTCCTCCGTTGGTTGTTAAAATTCTGTACTTTCAGTTTTATCACTTGTTCCAATTTCTCAGCGAAGTCTAAATTTTCATCTCTCGAACTTTGTAACAGGTCCCACAGTAGAAAATACGGCAACCATCTTCTCCCATCATTGCACCCAGTGGCCAGTTTATGTGCATTAATTTTGCTGGTTCATGCACGCAAATCTCGCACACTGAAACACTGCACTTTCTGTAATTCAGACCTTTTAAGAACTCATTCTGAATTTGTGATTCCTTCACTTTCACTCCATAATTTGTTCAAAAAACATTTCTCGAACAATTCGTAGCTGGTGAACACACTACTCGCTGAATTTACCTAGGACTGAAAGTCACCTTACAACCGCTTTTTCGGAAATTTAATTTTAGTTTTATCAGATGTTCCCGGCACGAAACTGCCTCTAAAAGCTGGGTGGTATTTGCCAGTATTTGCGAAACATTTTGCAGTTCGTGGTCCGCTCCACGGCACATGAATTATACTAGTGGCCTGACCCGTTGCTAAAGAATTTTGTTCGGCACGCATAGATTTAATTTACTGCTTGCGTTGCACTGCCTCATCGTGGATTCCCTCTTCAAAACTCTTTATTATGCATAGTCACTCTCCGACACGCTCCCACATAAACTGTTGAACCCTTTACTCATCTCTTTCTCAAACGTATTTTGCCTTTGCGCATAATTATAGACACTACCACACAGCTCACTCAGTATCTCTTCAACTTTCACCACCACTGATTTTTCAGTTTTATCGACTTTCTTAGCCAGCATCATCTGAAATTTTTCCTATTTCTATTTTTACATCCTTTGACATATCCTCCGTCATACCCGATATCTCAATTCAAAGTTTATCTTCCTCAGATTTTAAGTCTGCTACATTTGAATTTAATTCCACAGCAAACTTTTCTGTCTTAGAATTTATTTCAGAATTTACACCTGAAATATTTGTAGTAAGTTTCGAATTTAATATCCCCATTGCAAATCTTACACTTTAAATAGTTTTCAAGAACACTGCCACTGGAGTTTTTGGAAAAGTTATTTCCTTTGTCTGATTTGAGACTATCTGGCATTTTCTGACCCACATAAACTCAATGATTGATATGTCATGCTCCTCTCCGCTTACAGCGTCAGTATGTAACTGAGGGGACTGCCATGGGGAAAATTACCGCAAGAAGAAAACTGAATAACCAACGAAAGAATAACGTTCAACGAATCGGGGCGTGGTATGTCCGAAGTTTCAACGTGGTATGGAAGCTATATAATCTGAAAAGGAAAATGCAAAGGCTTTATCTAGATACAGTGGTGGTCATGGAAGGTAAATGCAAAGGATTTCTGGTCAGATGAGTGTAGGGTAATTTCAAAAGCGGCAGAAAATGGTGTAACTGAAGTAGAAATTGTTATGAGTAGGAACGTAGGGCAGGGAGACAACTACTGTGAGCAGTTTAGTGGTAGGGTTGTTCTCATCAGAATCGGCAGAAAATCAACACCAACAACAATAGTTCAGATGTACGTGCCGCTTCGCAAGCAGAAGATGAAGAGACAGATAAAGTATATGAGGATATGGAACAGGTACTTCAATACGTAAAGGGAGATGAAAATCTAATGGTCATGGGGGGGGATCAGAATGCAGTTGTAGGGGAAGGAGTTAGGGTTACAGAAGAATATGGGCTTGGGACAAGCAATGAAAGAGGAGAAAGACTAATTGACTTCTGCAATAAATTTCACCTAGTAACAGCGAATACCATGTTCAAGATCCACAAGAGGAGGAGGGATAGCAGGGAAGATTTCAATTATATTACGTCATGGTCAGACAGAGATTTCGAATCAGTTATTGAATTGTAAGAGATACCCCGGGGCAGATACAGACTCATCACAATTTAGTAACGATGAAGAGTAAGATGAAGCTTGAGAGACTAGTCAGGAAGAATCAATGTGCAAAGAAGTGGGATACGAAACTACTAAGAAATGAAGACATACGCTGGAAGGTCTGTGACGCTATAGATTCTGCCGTAAGGAATTGCTCAGTCGGCAGATCAGTTGAAGAAGAATGAACATCTCTAAAGAGTGCAGGGAGAAGATGGAAGGAAAGACACATGTACAAGGAACATAGTTGCGACGAAACCACAGGTAACAGAAGAAAAACTTCAGTTCATCGACGAAAGAGCGAGGTGGATAAAGTTCAGGGATATTCTGCAGTATAGAAATAGAAGTCACTTAAAAATGAAATAAACAGGCAGTCTAGGAAAGCTAAGGCGAAATGGCTGTATGAAAAATTCGAAGAAATTTAAAAAGAAATGAGATGCAATGAATTGCAGACACGGCTATGAGTGTACATTTATTAAAATTAGTAGGGTAAGTTAAAAATCTTCTCTTTGCTAGGTAGAGCCTCTGACCATTTTAGATATAGTTACTTTTCTCCATAATGTCCAGCGAAAAGAACCTTTTTTGTCACGTGAGGAGACATAGAATTTATTCAACCAAGAGTAGTACGTGCTTAAATTCGATTCATCAGTTATTTTTACTGAAGAGATTTTATTACTTTACGAAGACGGAAGAGTGACGTAATTCTATTTTTTTCATTTCCATATTGTTATTTTAGTATAGGGATATGCGTGTACACAACACACGAAAAAAAGGAAAAAAAGTGGTTAGGAGAACTGACGCTCACCAGCAGGCCTGGGTTCTATTCCGGAAAACTGAATTTATTTTTATCTGTTTATTCCTATTTATATTGTTCTCATGCTGCTAAAAACACTGTTTGAAACATTACATTGAAAATCGCTGTTTTCAGTAGCGTAGTTGGCTTTATGTCGGTTCAGTTTCCTAACTGAATATCCCATACCGTCGGGTCGCATTAGTTCACGAACGATCAGATAGCGCGCGTTCACCCTCTCCATCAACGACGGCTAATCGGTGGGTGAGAAAGTTCCACATGTCCAACGCTGCTCCGCAAACAGACCTGTGCGCGAGCGAGGCAACGTTTCCGCATTTGTGGCAGGCGGCTGTTGCACTGGGGCGGATTCTGTGCTGTTCGTCGGTCGTAGGGATGTTGTAATTCACAATCAGATACCACTGTGATCGAATCCGTGATGGCAGAAACAGTTGGTGAGTGTTTCGCCATAGTATTGTTGAGTTCACCTGTGGTTGCCTTTCTCCAATAGGGTTTCCACGACCGTTCATTGTCATGATTGTGTATGTTGTACAAGAGCTGTATGGCGCTTGGAGCGCTGATACGCACATAACTAAATTTTTTAAAAATTTGGTTGTATTGACATTCCGGATGAACGTCGCGAGGTTTATCGATGGCTAAAAAAATGGTTCAAATGGCTCTGAGCACTATGGGACTTAACTTCTAAGGTCATCGGTCCCCTAGAACTTAGAACTAATTAAACCTAACTAACCTAAGAACATCACACACATCCATGCCCGAGGCAGGATTCGTACCTGCGACCGTAGCGGTCGCGCGGATCCAGACTGTAGCGCCTAGAACCGCTCGGCCACCCCGGCCGGCTTATCGGTGGCGCTAGGCTTGGTCGTCACAAGCTGGTTAAGAGACTGTGAAGAAGGCATGAGCCCTGACGCTGTATTTCTTTTCTCATTCGGTTCTTGAGGAGTGTTGTACATTCGTGTCGGAGGCTGAGTACCCCAAAGCCGCCCAGTGAAAGAGGCAAGCTGAGTACCGCGAACTGTAGTTTAAAAATGTTGCCACGGAGAAGAAACCAGCTGGATGCCCGCTGAATATTTGGCGCCAAAGTCACAGAGTGGAAGTACTTCCACCACGTACTACATTTCCCTTGCGACGGATACATGAATTGTTTGCTCCTATTGCAGAAAGTTGAGGTACCTATCGGAGTGCAAATTCAGTGTGGCATTGGTGCGGTTCGGACATCCGCATCTCAATAGATGTCCAAAGAACGATACAACCTCTGTTGCTCGGCCCACGTCACTTCAGGAGTTTCTCCAAAGCTGCCAAAAACGAAGTAGGGTCATCTTTCTGCTGTAGATCTGAGCGCCGTACGCCTTCACGTAGATTTTAAGTAAGTCTTCCTGAGACGCCAGGTTATATTGGGTGGGCACAACAAAAATAGCTCAAATGGCTCTAAGCACTATGGGACTTAACATCTGAGGTCATCAGTCCCCTAGATTTAGAACTACTTAAGTCTAACTAACCTGAGGATATCACACACATCCATGCTCGAGGGAGGATTCAAACCCGCGGCTATAGCGACAGCGCAGTTCCGGACTGAAGCGCCTAGAACCGCTCGGCCACAGCGGCCGACGGTTGGCACAACAACAACAGATACGTCATCTGCGTATGCTGTGCAGTAGATCCACATGTTCTGAACCATTAGTCCTCTAATTTTGTTTTCAATGAGACATACTAGTGGTTCAACGGCTATGGCGTACAGAGCCATCGACAGTCTGCATTCTTGGCGGACACATCTATCAATGCGGAGATATTTTGTGAGGTGATCATTGATTAAAATCCAAGAAGAAGCGTTTGATAACATACCGTGGAAGATTGTTGTGGTACGTCCGCCATATCTCATCTTCTTCTAACTTAAATTAGAAACTCATGGTTCACACGGTCAAACGCTTTAGGAAAGTCTAAAAAATACAATTTCTCCCTCAATTCTGGCCACTGCTGCGGGACCTGTCAACTCCCATAGTCCACATGCTGCAGTAAGGATGCTTCTACGAGGAATGGCACAATGTTGGTACTTGCCTAAAGTTTTCTGCAACAGTGATTCCATGCGAATCTTTGTCGCGTGTGTAATGATTCTGAAATGAGCTTAATGAGCCGCAGGTCGCATATATGCGGGCTCCTGCTAGGTTTCGAGCGAAGAATGACTGACCCTTCTTTCAGAGCGTCGGGTCCCACTACGCCTCGCCACCTGTCATTATCAACAGCTTGATGAGACTCTTTGAGCATGTCCCAATAGCATTGCTAGAATTATGCTCTGAGGCCATGAGGCCCTGGCGACAATAGCTTCCCTGTGCGTAAGGTTACTTCCTTTGTTTCGTCGACCGTGAATGGTGCTTCCAGAGTGACTCTTGCAGGTATTCTTGGATGGTGTTGAGCAGTACGTAACAGGCCTGCTCGTCGATATTTTGTCTTTCGTAAGGTCCGCAATCCCTCTCTGATTTTGTACTCGCTGGCCAGAGTCATTCGCAACTTGAACAACTAGTTGAGCTTCCCGTTGGCTTGCAAGGAGTCAAATATGGGACAGCGATACCCTTTCTTCAGTCACTACGTCTCTTGGTCGATACTGAACTAAGAATCCAGAGAGCTACTTTCGCCATACGTCAGTGATTTTAGCTTTAAAGCGCTTGGGCTTTGCATATGACACAGCGACTGGACGGTAGTACTTCGGTAAAGCTTCCTGAGGCATTGATAGGAAATCTCTATGCTCTATTTTTGCCAGAATCGTTTCAGCCGAGCGTACTGTTTCACTATTGTCTCAAGCCTATGCTTTGTGTAGAGAATCCATCACGGTAAAGCGTCGGGATGGTTGTGTCTTTGTAGAAGAATTTGATCCGTGTTGAGTCTTATTTCATTTCTAAGCTCGGGGACCTGCAGGAGGTTAGTATTTGGCTTCCAGTAGCCAAAACCACGAGAGACTTTTTGTAGTTAAAGATTTATAAAACAGGAGCAGCCACAGTGGTCACAATTACTGGCGCTATGTGGTTGCTTGTCACATACTCTTGTAGATCAAGAGAGAGACGTATACCCTATTCAGCCTGCTTGCTAAATAATTGAACAGATAGGTAAATGGGACGCGAGGGCCGTATAAATGTCCCCAAGTTTCAACGAGATGAAGACTGGTGATCAGAGTTTCCAGTTTGTGACACTTATTGAAGCTGGTGCCGATAAGACATGGTAGCTCTACTTAAAAAGCAAAGAAAGAAACAGGGAACATTCATGTCGTCTGGTTGAGCCTGATGGAGCATACAGATTTATTATTTGTGATCCGTTGGCCGTACAAGAGCTGTCACGACCATTAGGAAGACGCTGGACATTAATGAAGGGAATGGCGTCACGCACCAGTAATGCGGTTCCAGTAGAATCTGCATTTCTCAGTTTAGAAATGGCAGTGTAACCTGCAATAGCAATATCTGTAGTGGTCACTTCCTGAACAAGAGCTATATAGATTGCGGTGCTGGACAGAAAGTCTGCAAGAGCACGGATTTTATGACCACACGTAATCCGGTTAGTATTGAGTGCAGTGATATTATACGCCGGCCGGGGTGACAGAGCGGTCCTAGGCGCTACAGTCTGAAACCGCGCGTCCGCTACGGTTGCAGGTTGGAATCCTGCCTAGGGCATGGATATGTGTAATGTCCTCAGGTTAGTTAGGTTTAAGTAGTTCTAAGTTCTAGGGGACTTACGACCTCAGCAGTTAAGTCCTATAGTGCTCCAAGCCATTTGAACCATTTTTTGATATTATACAGAGTGTTTCAAAAAGGACTTTACAACTTTAAAAATTTATGTAAATTAGTGCCAATTTGTAGGGAAATACATCAAGATTTGTCTAGAGTAGTTAGTGCCGAATCGCACCGTAAGGAGCGCTAGCGGTACCGTAAGGAGCGCTAGCGGCACTTGCGTTAAAGATGGCTGCCTTCACTGGACGCAAGCTTGATAGCTTCGAAGTCGGGACAACATTTCAGCGTAATTTCTATACCATGTATCCTAGCGTTCCTCCTAGTAGGTCCATAATTTATGAGTGGCATAAATGTTTTATAGAGACAGGGTGCTCGGTAAGACACGGGAAATCATCAGGTCGTCCAAGCACATATGACGCCGTCGTTGAGCGAGTCAGACAATATTTCTACAAAACATTTATGCCACTCATAAATTATAGGCCTACTAGAAGGAAATTACGATGGACTGTTGTCCCTGACTTCGATTCTTCAAACAAAAACACACAGCTGGCACGCTCGCATCCAGTGAAGGCAGCCATCTTTAACGCAACCGCCGTTAGCGCTCCTTACGGTACGATTCGGCACTAGCGAACTACGCGAGACAAGACTTGATGTATTTCCCTACAAATTGACACTATAATCACTTCTGTAGGTACTATGAATTTATATGAATTTTCAAAGTTGTAAAGTCCTTTTTGAAACATCCTGTAACTCTGTCTCCACTTCGGGAGGTTGTAACTGCACTGTGGCATGAGGTGGCGTTCCTGTCTCGACTTCGGCCCACCAAGGCGATGTTTCGGACGTTGCAGATGGGTCTTCTTCCATGGAAGTGGCTCCAGCAGTGACAGCACGTGTAGATTAGGACGCGTGTGCACCACCCTTGATGGACGTGACCGTTTCGAACAGACTAGGCTTGAGTTGTCCAGCTTTCTTCTGTGCTCCCTTCCGTTTCCCATTCGTGCTCTTGGTAGGCCGCTGTTTGGGTTGTATTTCGTCGTCGGAACACTGAGTGGAGCCTGCGGATGTAAAGACAGCACCTTCGTTGAGCGAGTGAGACAACATTTCTACAAAACATTTATGCCACTCATAAATTATAGGCCTACTAGGAGGATCTTTAGCCAACTTAGTACGGAAATTACGATGGACTGTTAACCCTGAATTCGATTCTTCAAACCAAAACACACACCTGGCACGCTCGCATCCAGTGAAAGCAGCCATCTTTAACGCAACCGGAATTACACTGCTTGTTTTGCCGGAAATACCGATGCCTGCATGAGTGCCAGATGTAACCGTTTCGGCATCGAGGGTGCTTCCAGTAGGGCGCGAGATCGCCTCCTCCGTCACCATAGCTTCCTCCGATTTGCGAGTGTGGTATTCGATCAGGGCAAACGGGACTGCCGGCTCGCGCTGCTGGGTTAGCGACAGTGGCCGCGCCGCCCGTGCAACCAAAACACGGCCCGAGACGACGGCAGAGTAGTTGCTTGTCTGCTGGGGCAGCGGCTGGCTCACTTCGCGGGGAAGTTGGGCCGACCTGCGCTTACAAAAGTTTGCCCGCAAGTGCCCAGTCGACCCGCAAAAAGAGCACGTACGATATGAATGTCCTTATGCCGCCAACGGACAGATACGAAGGTATATGAAGTCAACTCGAACTTTCCTCACACCGCTGTCAACTTGGTAGATGTAAGCAGATGAAAACTTTTCATTAGTGACGCCAAGGACGATTTCGGAACGACGCAGCCGTCTTGACATACGGTCGCTCAAAAATTCGAACGGCTGACTGAATACGCTTACATTATGGATCCCATAGCCATCATGTAGTTTTCTGTCTTATAAAGAGGGAGTTCAAACTCAAATCCAGGTGAACTCCTATAATATCTGCACGAACAATCTTAAGTTCCTCAGGTACCCATTTGTGAATGTCTGAAGTAGTAGCGTGAGGAGAATTCCTATCGAAGAGGCACTGGATACAATCTGTTCTGTTTAAGTTCAACATGTTACTTACAGAACGTTTGTAACCTTCCCCTTACTAATCGGCCTACCCTGCTTGCGATATAAAATATGACAGTGGATCGCATGTATGCCTAATGAATTTTTACTAATTGGCTAAGGCTATCTTTCCCGAAGAAACAATACCGATAAGCAGGAGGAAAGTGTACAACAGACTCTTATGATGCAAAAGTCTACTAAAAATAAAATTAAACTGAACAGGGTCATAATTTGGAAAAATGGAAGTTATTTTGCGCATTCACTCACGAACAACACTGGACAGAAAAGCGGTACCACTGATCATTAATCCAAAAGTTACAATAATGCACGAAAAGGAAACAATTAACGGTCGTCAGCACACTAGAGTAATGTACATCAAAAATCCTGTACAAGATGATGGGAAAAACACATCTATTATTAAACACTGACGTGACAACTAAACGTTGTCACGTTTTTGACACAAATCTTAAGTGAATATGTAATGATAAATGAAACTGAAAAGTCACTCTTACGTTATGCTTGTCGTTAAATTTTGAAAAAAAAAATCAAGTAATGATTTGAAAATATGCAATTAAACTGTATGTTAGTACTGAACTTAGTTACGTGAATAATGACTTTCAGTGAGGCTCAAATTGTTCAAATGGCTCTGAGCACTATGGGACTTAACATCTGAGATCATCAAACCCCCAGAACTTAGAACTACTTAAACATAACTAACCTAAGTACATCACACACATCCATGCCCAAGGCAGGATGCGAACCTGCGACCGTAACAGTCGCGCGGTTCCGGACTGAAGCGCCTAGAACTGCTCGGCCACCGCGGCCGGCGACTTTCAGTGATCTCAACTTCTTTAAAGAAATTTAAAACAAAAGCAAGCACTTTTACTTTGCAGTTACTTATTTTGCAAATTGGATTTCAAATTATTGTCTAATCAACTGAGCCTGTTTTACTGACCTGAACAAAAATAAATAATAGAATATGTACCAAACCAAACAGCCATGTGCTCCAAGCTATATGTAAAATAAATAAAACGTTCACACTCTTAATTTGTAGATTTCTTTGGGTTTGGAATTTTTCCAGTGATCGATTCTCAAACTTGAAAAATGAAATTGCTTTACTTTACTCATATACTGAAGCCTCTGTTGTACAACAGTTCATTGAAAGTAGACTGATGCTAAAATTATTAAAAGTGAAATTAATCTTTAATAAACTGGCTGCAAGTATTCAATTTGTTTCTTATGACACTCGGTTAGCAAATAAGAAAAAAAAGGAACAAAGACAATGCTTGGTAACAATGTCTGAGGACAGTGAGAACACAATCGCCCTGAGTTTAACTGATTATTATTTAAATAAATTTTATCAATCAAGTTGTACTGCTTTCTTAGCCGCTAACACTTTCTACCAATGAACAGTCTTACTTCAGTGCTGTGCATATGACGAAACTCAGAGCCGACGACTAATCTGTGTTGCTGGAACTGCTGCTGTTGTTGAAGGCGGTAGCATCTTGTGGAGTACGGCTAATTACAGGAACGGGCAATCGTAATTAATACAGCCTCTTCCGCCCATCCATTGTCCTTACTCCTGCAACTAGACATCTGACCTGCGCGCGTACATGGTGCCTCTGAAATGGTACACTCTACTGCAAGAGCGTTACCACCACACTTCCGCACACCACATGTGCAGGAACCGATCCCCCTTCGTGAGCTCTGTGCAACAACAACTTCCCAAAGATTTTACAACACATAAGCACTGCAATTATCGATGCTAGTCGATGCAAATAACAATTCCTTTGACTTTTTCCCAGAGCTTATAAGTTTCACAGGAAGACACAGATAAATACAATGAAATGTCAACAGACTTCTACCTAAATTTACACATACAGTGAAGCAATGTCCTTACTTACCAACAGAAAGCATTTAAATTACAAATATTTACGTACCATTCAGCAAAAAAATTATATATTGGTAGCAGGTGCCAAGCATCTTGCATTTCGGGTGATACTCGTTGCTATTGCACGCAAGGAAACACGAACCTCACGCGAGACGTAAAGACACAGCTCCCGCACGTACGCTCGCTATCAAACCTGACACTCAACGATTACTACGCTACCCGGCTACAGTGGGTATTGCAACAGCACGGACTACCCTAGCACGGCTCCCATCATATCCAAATCCTCAAGTTATCCGCGTACTACAAACGTAGTGTCACTTGCCAGTTGTCCTCATTATTCGCGGCATTTCTCCCATTCCCGAAAGAGTTCGAGCCTGATGTTCATCTGCACTGAAGAGATCGTTGGCCGTCTCCCCTGAATTATATATGAATGTCCGAAAGAACAAACACTATATATTGCAATTATTGTCACGAGGACTGACTCAGGATAGAAAAGACAAATTAGTCGTCGGTGAGATTTAAAACAAGGGCTATAACACTGTTAGTGTAATGGGAACGCCACTGCTAAATGCAACGGAGGGAGGAGATAGGTGCAAAGGAGTGCATTGGAGGCCTCTGTGAAGGTGAGGTCTTGTCTGATAATACACTCCTGGAAATTGAAATAGGAACACCGTGAATTCATTGTCCCAGGAAGGGGAAACTTTATTGACACATTCCTGGGGTCAGATACATCACATGATCACACTGACAGAACCACAGGCACATAGACACAGGCAACAGAGCATGCACAATGTCGGCACTAGTACAGTGTGTATCCACCTTTCGCAGCAATGCAGGCTGCTATTCTCCCATGGAGACGATCGTAGAGATGCTGGATGTAGTCCTGTGGAATGGCTTGCCATGCCATTTCCACCTGGCGCCTCAGTTGGACCAGCGTTCGTGCTGGACGTGCAGACCGCGTGAGACGACGCTTCATCCAGTCCCAAACATGCTCAATGGGGGACAGATCCGGAGATCTTGCTGGCCAGGGTAGTTGACTTACACATTCTAGAGCACGTTGGGTGGCACGGGATACATGCGGACGTGCATTGTCCTGTTGGAACAGCAAGTTCCCTTGCCGGTCTAGGAATGGTAGAACGATGGGTTCGATGACGGTTTGGATGTACCGTGCACTATTCAGTGTCCCCTCGATGATCACCAGTGGTGTACGGCCAGTGTAGGAGATCGCTCCCCACACCATGATGCCGGGTGTTGGCCCTGTGTGCCTCGGTCGTATGCAGTCCTGATTGTGGCGCTCACCTGCACGGCGCCAAACACGCATACGACCATCATTGGCACCAAAGCAGAAACGACTCTCATCGCTGAAGACGACACGTCTCCATTCGTCCCTCCATTCACGCCTGTCGCGACACCACTGGAGGCGGGCTGCATGATGTTGGGGCGTGAGCGGAAGACGGCCTAACGGTGTGTGGGACCGTAGCCCAGCTTCATGGAGACGGTTGCGAATGGTCCTTGCTGATACCCCAGGAGCAACAGTGTCCCTAATTTGCTGGGAAGTGGCGGTGCGGTCCCCTACGGCACTGCGTAGGATCCTACGGTCTTGGCGTGCATCCGTGCGTCGCTGCGGTCCGGTCCCAGGTCGACGGGCACGTGCACCTTCCGCCGACCACTGGCGACAACATCGATGTACTGTGGAGACCTCACGCCCCACGTGTTGAGCAATTCGGCGGTACGTCCACCCGGCCTCCCGCATGCCCACTATACGCCCTCGCTCAAAGTCCGTCAACTGCGCATACGGTTCACGTCCACGCTGTCGCGGCATGCTACCAGTGTTAAAGACTGCGATGGAGCTCCGTATGCCACGGCAAACTGGCTGACACTGACGGCGGCGGTGCACAAATGCTGCGCAGCTAGCGCCATTCGACGGCCAACACCGCGGTTCCTGGTGTGTCCGCTGTGCCGTGCGTGTGATCATTGCTTGTACAGCCCTCTCGCAGTGTCCGGAGCAAGTATGGTGGGTCTGACACACCGGTGTCAATGTGTTCTTTTTTCCATTTCCAGGAGTGTATAATAGAAGAAACTGGCGTCCATAGGAAAGTGATAGCGATCTAGTATTAGAATCAGAATTTAAAATGGCTTTGGAAGACTTAAAAGCGAATAAGGCAGAAGGGACAGGTAACATTCCATAGGAGTTTCATGAGGGAATTGGCAACAAAACGAATATTTTCTCTGATGTGTATGATGTGTAATAGTGGCGATACACCATCAGACTGTCAGAAAAACACAGAAAAACATCGTCCACACAATTGCGAAGATTACAGGAGCCAGCAATTTCATGAATCATCGCACTATCAGCTTAACAGCTCATGCATCCAAATTACTGACAAGTATAGCACAAAGAAAAATGGGAAAGAAAACTGAGGATGTGCTAGATGACGGTCAATTTGGCTTTAGGAAAGGTAAAGGCACCAGAGAGGCAGTTCTGACACAGAGGCTGATAATATAAGAAGACTAACAAGGGAACCTCCCCTTCGCACCCCACTCAGATTTAATTATAAGTTGGCACAGTGGATAGACCTTGAAAAACTGAACACAGATCAATCGAGAAAACTGGAAGATGTTGTGTGGAACTATGAAAAAAATTAGTAAAATATACAAACTGAGTAGTCCATACGAAGATAGGCAACATCAAGGACACTGGTAGTCCAGCAGCGCCGTGGTCCCGTGGTTTGCGAGAGCAGCTACAGAACGAGAAGTCCTAGGTTCAAGTCTTACCTCGAGTGAAAAGTTTAATTTTTTATTTTCAGTTTATGTGACAAACTCCTATGTTTTCATCACTTTTTTGGGAGTGATCATCACATCAACAAGAAAACCTAAATCGGGCAAGGTAGAAGAATCTTTTTACCCATTCGCTAAGTGTACAAGTTAGGTGGGTCGACAACAAATTCCTGTCATGTGACGCACATGCCGTCAGTAGTATCGTGTAGAATATATCAGACGTGTTTTCCCGTGGAGGAATCGGTTGACCTATGACCTTGCGATCAAATGTTTTCGGTTCCCATTGGAGAGGCACGTCCTTACGTCTACTAATCGCACGGTTTTGCGGTGCAGTCGCAAAACACAGACACTAAACTTATTGCAGTGAACAGAGACGTCAATGAACGAACGGACAGATCATAACTTTGCGAAAATAAAGAAAGTAAAATTTTCAGTGGAGGGAAGACTTGAACCCAAGACCTCTCGTTCCACAGCTACTCACGCTAATCACGGGACTACGGCGCTCCTAAACTCACGTTCTCGTTAATGTTGCTTGTGTTGCGCATGGACTACTTAGTTTGTATATTTTACTAATTTTTTTCACGGTTACACACAACTTCTTTCTGTTTTCTCGATTGATCTGTGTTCAGTTTTTCAAGGCCTATCCACTGTGCCAACTTATAACTAAATCTGAGGGGGATGCGATGGGGAGGTTCCCTTGTAAGGAAAAATCGAGACACGTTCATAGGGTTTGTCGATTTGGAAAATCGTTGGACAATGTCAAATAGTGCAAGATATTCGAAATCCTGAGAACAACAGGGGTAAGCTAAAGGGGAAAAAAGGTAATACACGCTGTGTACAAGAACGGAGAGGTAACAATAAGAGTAAAAGAGCAAGAGCGAAGTGCTCGGATTAAACTGTGTGTAAGACGAGTATATCATCTTTCACTCCTGTTGTTCAATCAGTACCTCGAAAAAGCAATGATGGAAATAAAAGAAAGTTTCAAGAGTGTGATTTAAATTCGAGGGGAAAGAGAAGATCCACTGATGACAATGTTATCCTCAGTGTAAGTAAAGAACAATTACAGGACTTGCTGAATGGAATGAATAGTAAAATGAATACAGAACGCGTATTGAGAGTGAATCGAAGGAAGATGAAAGTAGCAGAAATGAAAATAGTGAGAGACTTAACGTCGTAATTGGTGATCACGAGTTAGATGAAGTTAAGGAATTCTTTTACCCAGGCAGAAAAATAACCAATGACGGACGAAGCAAGGAAGGCACAAAACGCAGAGTAGCACTGGCAGAAAAGAGATTCCAGGCCAACAGATGTCTACTACCATCTAACATGGGTCTTAACTTGAGGAAGGAATTTCTGAGAATGTACGTTTAGAGCACAACATTTTACGGCACTGAGGCATGGGATCTGGGATATGGGAAACCTGGATAGATAGAATCGAAGTTATTGAGATGTGCTACAGATTAATGTTGAAAATTAGGTGGACTGGTAAGGTAAGGGATGAGAAAGTTCTCCGCATAATTGGCCAGGAAAGGAATATATCGAAAATACTGACAAGAAGAAGGGACATGATAATAAGGCATCTGTTAAGACCCCAGGGCCTAATTTCCGTGTAGTTGTAGAGGGTGAAAACTGCTGAGGAAGAGAAATATTGGTATACACACAGGAAATAATTGAGGGTGTAGATTCCATGAGCTACTCTGAGAGGGAAAAGTTGGAACAGGTTAGGATTTCATTGCGGGAGACATCAAACCAGTCGGAAGATTGATGAACCAAAAACAAAAAAACTGAAATTAACTTATCAGTCGTGTTGGCTGCCTCTGATGTTCTATCGCTAAAGGTGAAGTGGCTGACAAAGTTGAAGCCATTACCTGTGACGACGCTGAAGACTTCGGAGCTATTGCTGTCGTCCCCCGTGCTGTAGCAGTTGTTCGAGCCTGTGACACAGTCTGTCTCTTCACTGCTGGCTCCTGAAGTCTCGACTCTGCAGATCTTTGCATTGCTGACTTTTTATTTTTTGAAATACTGTGGTACACCTAACTCTCCCACCTAATTTCTGCCACATACTCTTACACACACAACTTCTGCTATAACTTTAAATCTGGGCCCTCCACCTCAGACCGCCTACAATATCTTGAATTTAGGACCTGGATTACGAAATATTAGCAACGCTATAATAAAATTATTTCAAAATAAAAGCAGTCTTAATTGAATGTAAGTTGATTACTTTTTTGTAGGATCCTCCCCACTCGAGTAATATAGGGTGCCTAGGAAGCTGCTTTCTCGGATAGCTAAACAACACACAAGCACATTTTATTAATGGAGTTTGTTACATTAGTTGAATTGACAATACTTAACTTGCGTGTGTGCAAGCAATTGGCGACATGCAAATAATCAGTGTCCTTCCTGTATACAATTTCCATGCAAGCAATTAATATAAGGCACTGTCTCATCTAAATACACTCCTGGAAATGGAAAAAAGAACACACTGACACCGGTGTGTCAGACCCACCATACTTTCTCCGGACACTGCGAGAGGGCTGTACAAGCAATTATCACACGCACGGCACAGCGGACACACCAGGAACCGCGGTGTTGGCCGTCGAATGGCGCTAGCTGCGCAGCATTTGTGCACCGCCGCCGTCAGTGTCAGCCAGTTTGCCGTGGCATACGGAGCTCCATCGCAGTCTTTAACACTGGTAGCATGCCGCGACAGCGTGGACGTGAACCGTATGCGCAGTTGACGGACTTTGAGCGAGGGCGTATAGTGGGCATGCGGGAGGCCAGGTGGACGTACCGCCGAATTGCTCAACACGTGGGGCGTGAGGTCTCCACAGTACATCGATGTTGTCGCCAGTGGTCGGCGGAAGGTGCACGTGCCCGTAGACCTGGGACCGGACCGCAGCGACGCACGGATGCACGCCAAGACCGTAGGATCCTACGCAGTGCCGTAGGGGACCGCACCGCCACTTCCCAGCAAATTAGGGACACTGTTGCTCCTGGGGTATCGGCGAGGACCATTCGCAACTGTCTCCATGAAGCTGGGCTACGGTCCCGCACACTGTTAGGCCGTCTTCCGCTCACGCCCCAACATCGTGCAGCCCGCCTCCAGTGGTGTCGCGACAGGCGTGAATGGAGGGACGAATGGAGACGTGTCGTCTTCAGCGATGAGAGTCGCTTCTGCCTTGGTGCCAATGATGGTCGTATGCGTGTTTGGCGCCGTGCAGGTGAGCGTCACAATCAGGACTGCATACGACCGAGGCACACAGGACCAACACCCGGCATCATGGTGTGGGGAGCGATCTCCTACACTGGCCGTACACCACTGGTGATCATCGAGGGGACACTGAATAGTGCACGGTACATCCAAACCGTCATCGAACCCATCGTTCTACCATTCCTAGACCGGCAAGGGAACTTGCTGTTCCAACAGGACAATGCACGTCCGCATGTATCCCGTGCCACCCAACGTGCTCTAGAAGGTGTAAGTCAACTACCCTGGCCAGCAAGATCTCCGGATCTGTCCCCCATTGAGCATGTTTGGGACTGGATGAAGCGTCGTCTCACGCGGTCTGCACGTCCAGCACGAACGCTGGTCCAACTGAGGCGCCAGGTGGAAATGGCATGGCAAGCCGTTCCACAGGACTACATCCAGCATCTCTACGATCGTCTCCATGGGAGAATAGCAGCCTGCATTGCTGCGAAAGGTGGATATACACTGTACTAGTGCCAACATTGTGCATGCTCTGTTGCCTGTGTCTATGTGCCTGTGGTTCTGTCAGTATGATCATGTGATGTATCTGACCCCAGGAATGTGTCAATAAAGTTTCCCCTTCCTGGGACAATGAATTCACGGTGTTCTTATTTCAATTTCCAGGAGTGTAGTAAGGATGACGGCTCGGCTTCTAGTGCGTCTTCTACTGCATCTCTTCTAGCGCGTCTTCTAGTGTCTCACTTCAAGTGCGGGTCTTCGAGTGCGCTTGAGGGTCACTGGAGCTGTGCTTATATTCTCTTCGGATAGAGGCCGCTCCTGTCGTGGTTCGGTCCTAGTCAGCGTGCTAATGGCTGACGTCGTCTCACAGCCTTCCCCGAGGTCACGTTCCATGCCGACGTGCCGCCACTTGATGTTACGCCGGAACGTTTTTGACCAAATTCGATCTCTTATAAAATCATCTTCAGTCTATTTTACTCCGTGAGAAATAATAATATACGTCCTTAGAGGACAAAAGACTCGAATACCATTGTAAGAATAAAATAATACTACATTTTGGCTGCTATGCCGTTGGTGACAACAGGAGACGATTGCCTGAGCGGGCCACTCTGGAGGTATGAAGAACACTGCTGAATAAGACTCAGTCTCTTGTAGTTTCGTAACGAAAGCTCCGCCCACCACCTTCAGCATAACCTCACTATTAGCGAAAGATAGAGAGATATGAGTACATTTCGAGGAATCCAATTATAAAATATATAATAACTAAAAGTTTTGCTTCATGAACCATAACCTACCCGTTGGTGGAATGGCTTGCGTGCCTGAGCGATGCAGATAGAGGTACCATGGGTGTAATCTTAGTGTAGGGGTATCTGTTGAAAGCCCAGACATACGTGCGGTTCCTGAAGAGGGGCAGCGGCCTTTTCAGTAGCTGCAGGTAGTTGCAGGGGTTACAGTGTGGATGATTGACTGATCTGGCCTTGTGACACTAACCAAAACGGCCTTCCTGTGGTGGTACTGCGAACGGCTGAAAGCAAGGGGAAACTACAGCTATAATGTTTCCCGAGGACATTCAGCTCTGCTGTATGGTTAAATGACTTTGGCGTACTCTCGGCTAAAATATTTTGGAGGTATTCGGCCCTCCTGGCGGGGACTACTCATGAGGATGACGCCATCAGGCGAAGAGGCTGCAGAGGATATAGGAGCATGGAGAGCTGCATGCTGAAGATCACGGCCGGCCGGGGTGGCCGAGCGGTTCTAGGCGCTACAGTCTGGAACCGCGCGGCCGTTATGGTCGCAGGTTCGAATCCTGGCTCGGGCATGGATGTGTGTGATGTCCTTAGGTTAGTTAGGTTTAAGTAGTTCTGAGTTCTAGGGGACTGATGACCTCAGCAGTTAAGTCCCATAGTGCTCATAGCCATTTGAACCATTTGATAGTACTGCGGAGGCGCGGCTCCGTTCGTCGAACTTCTTGCAGCAGATCGCCGGTAGGAAAGCCGAGCAGAATCCTACCGTACTGCGACTCGCACCAGGCTGCATACAACGTCTATTCTAAAAATCGGGAAAAGGTCTTAATTTCGAATGAAAGGAGGAATTGTTCTTAGATGAAAATGCTCGCCATACTATTAAGTTTATCAGTGTGACTTTTCATGCTTTCCCGACGGATCTGTTGCAAACACGCTTCTCCTGTTTGCCGCCGGATCGTATTGTGTAACTCGCACAATATTTCTTCGATGCAACAGCTCGACATCATCAGGTGGTGGTAGCTGCTGCTGTCACTGCTGCAAGGCTAGAGGACAAATGTAAGACAGATACTGTCTACAGGAAAATTAAAGTGTCCTTTGGAGAACAGCGAACCACTTGTATGAATGTCAAGAACTCAGATGGAAACCCAGTTCTAAGCAAAGAAGGGAAAGCAGAAAGGTGGAAGGAGTATACAGCGGATCTATACAAGTTCGAGATTCTTCAGGACAATATTATGGAAATGGAAGAGGATGTAGATGAAGATGAAATGGGAGATATGATAGTGCGTGAAGTCTTTGACAGAGCATTGAAAGACGTAAGTTGAAACAAGGCCCCGGGAGTAGACAACATTCCATTAGAACTACTGATAGCCTTGCGAGAGCCATCCCTGACAAAACTCTACCATCTGGTGAGCAAAATGTTTGAGACAGGCGAAATACCCTGAGACTTCAAGAAGAATATAATATTTCCAATCCCAAAGAAAGCAGGTATTGACAGATGTGAAAATTACCGAACTATCAGTTTAATAAGCCACGGCTGCAAAATACTAACACGAATTCTTTACAGACGAATGGAAAAACTGGTAGAAGCCGACCTCGGGGAAGATCAGTTTGGATTCCGTAGAAATGTTGGAACACCTGAGGCAGTACTGACCCTACGACTTATCTTAGAAAATAGATTAAAGAAAGGCAAACATACATTTCTAGCATTTGTAGACTTAGAGAAAGCTTCTGACAACGTTGAATGGAATACTCTCTTTCAAATTCTAAAGGTGGCAGGGGTAAAATACAGGGAGCGAAAGGCTACTTAAAATTTGTACAGAAACCAGATGGCATTTATAAGAGTCGAGGGGCATGAAAGGGAAGCAGTGGTTGGGAAGGGAGTGAGTGAGACAGGGTTGTAGTCTATCCCCGATGTTATTCAATCTGTATATTGAACAAGCAGTAAAGGAAACAAAAGAAAAATTTGGAGTAGGAACTAAAATCCATGAAAAAGAAAAAAAACCTTTGAGGTTCGCCGATGACATTGTTATTCTGTCAGAGACAGCAAAGGACCTGGAAGAGCAGCTGAACGGAATGGACCGTGTCTTGAAAGGAGGATATAAGATGAACATCAACAAAAGGAAAACGAGGATAATGGAATGTAGTCGAATTAAATCGGTTGATACCGAGGAAATAGATTAGGAAATGAGACACTTAAAGTAGTAAAGGAGTTTTGCTATTTGGGGAGCCAAATAACTGATGATGGTCGGAGGAGATATAAGATGAAGATTGGCAATGCCAAGGAAAGCGTTTCTGAAGAAGAGAAATGTGTTAACATCGAGTATGGATTTAAGTCTCAGGAAGTCGTTTCTGAAAGTATTCAAAAATGGTTCAAATGGCTCTGAGCACTATGGGACTTAACATCTATGGTCATCAGTCCCCTAGAACTTAGAACTACTTAAACCTAACTAACCTAAGGACAGCACACAACACCCAGCCATCACGAGGCAGAGAAAATCCCTGACCCCGCCGGGAATCGAACCCGGGAACCCGGGCGTGGGAAGCGAGAACGCTACCGCACGACCACGAGATGCGGGCTGAAAGTATTTGTATGGAGTGTAGCCATGTATGGATGTGAAATGTTGACGATAAATAGTTTGGACAAGAAGAGAATAGAACCTTTCGAAATGTGGTGCTACAGAAGAATGCTAAAAATTAGATGGGTAGATCACATAACTAATGAGGAGGTATTCAATAGAATTGGGGAGAAGAGAAATTTGTGGCACAACTTGACTAGAAGAAGGGATCGGTTGATAGGACATATTCTGAAGCATCAAGGGCCCACCAATTCAGTATTGGAGGGCAGCGTGGAGGGTAAAAATCGTAGAGGGAGTCCAAGAGATGAATATACTAAACAGATTCAGAAGGATGTAGGTTGCAGTAGGTACTGGGAGATGAAGAAGCTTGCACAGTATAGAGTGGCATGGAGAGCTGCATCAAACCATTCTTTGGACTTAAGACCACAAGAACAATAACAACAATAATAAATAGCACCGTAAGTGCAAAATGGACCACAATGATCAGGCCATATTTACGTAATACTCT
The DNA here is from genome assembly GCF_023864345.2 of Schistocerca serialis cubense. Taxonomy (NCBI): domain Eukaryota; kingdom Metazoa; phylum Arthropoda; class Insecta; order Orthoptera; family Acrididae; genus Schistocerca; species Schistocerca serialis. Next base: position 1,060,971,795 of record NC_064638.1, on the reverse strand, counting down.
GGAAGTGTGCGTTTGTGTGTTTTAAAATAATATTTATTTATCAAAAAGCATTTTTGGGGTCGTATGTTTTGTTAATTTATCTCCTCCTGATGTTTTAGTCATTGTTCTTATGGTTAGAATTGTATTCCTGTGCTAGACCGTCTCAGGGTAGTACTTGCAATCTATGTTCTCAATTATTTGTTGATTATATTCAAATCTCCGACTGCCTAAACAGTTTTTACCCTTTAATGTTTCCTCTAGTAGTAACACATCTCCACGAATCCGAAAAATTGTTTAAAAGAATGTCAAAGAATAAGATAATGCATTGAATGTGGTTGTAGCTCGTTCCTAGAGATTCAAATGATGAAGTAGCCTACTTCCCTATTTGATACATCAACTATTTGGTTCATAAAAACAAAATTTAAAAAATCGCCTTTCGAGAGCGTGTGGCGAGGGCAGCTGTAGAAGTTTTTTGTAGTTTATAACAAGCATCTGACGAATCAAAATGTTTCACGTATGCTGGTACAGTCCGAAAATATTTTGGTGGGAACCTTTCATCTCTGTCTGCTGTTGTTAAAGATTCGATCGCAGATAAATATTTGTGACAAGATAAAAACGATAGCTGCTAGTTTCATTAATTGAAATTTACGTTGTACTCCTAGATTCCTGTCTGGTCACACTCTCGGATAGCGCTACGTATTCCGAAAAAAATGGTGACAAGAAGAAGTACAAATGTCACTGTCAGTTGTTTCACGCACAGTAATGTCATCTTCCATTTCTTGAACATAGGGAAGTCACGAAATCGAAGATACTCGTTACTGAGAAGGCGCGCTTTTACGTGTAAATTACAACGAATATTTCAGAAAAATGCTTAGCTCTGACGATTAACGAAGTCTCAGAATGCGTTGCAAACATGGAGAAGAAAAGAATTATTTTTGTGTCCAACAGTGTATGAATCTACGTCTTTTATCTCAGCAGTTAATCGCCTTACCAACTTCCCCACTACAGCTTACGCGCTACTGGCGCTTCATTTTATGTAATTCCAGTCGAGAGAGACGCAGGGTGACTTCGTTGACGAATGATGTGGGCGTAAGCCGTAAATGCATGAAATTTCGGAAGGTTTCCTCTATCAGGCTTAGCGAAATCCCTCTGCATTTTTACTTAAAAGTTCTAAAAGCGTTTCGATAATTAATAAGTAAACCATTTGCGGAAAAGAGTACATGAAGTCACTAGTAATTTCAGCTAACAGTCATTTAATATACTTAAGCAGAGCTGATGTCTTGATATTTAATGATCTTTAAACTCTTAATTGCATAAAATAACAGGTATCTTGAGAGAATATTGACCGAAAAAAAATTTTTTTGGGGCGGGGGATATTGTAATCATTCACAGTAACAACCTAATATAACCATATTTCTAACAAAGGAAAATAGTCGATTATGAACTCTTTTTCCAACTGGACACATCCTGTGATGATTCTTTAGTGACACAATCACTAAATCCAAAACTAAAACCCCTCAATATGTTTATAATAACAATTGTAGGTATAAATTAACCACAGCTAACCGAACGACACGGCCATACCGAAATAGAAAATCTCTCGGAACAGTTATCGAGAAATCGGCGGAAGGACCGTTCGGTAACAGGTCTCAGGAGCTTACTGAATAGGAAATTCTGACAAAGAACCGAAAATGACGTCACTACCGAGACTAGCATACTGCACCGATCGGTATGAACTATATAGAATAGGGCCCCTGGCCTCACCCATTCAGCCTGCGAGTGGACAGGTGATATGTTAGGTGCGGTGTGGAGCCCCTTAGGCAGATACCATTCAGAGCTGGAAAGAAAGTCAAGTACACTCCGTATGTCGGCCGGGGGGGCCTCACCCGAGATGTGGAAGCGGCCTTGCCTGTGGCTATCGAGTGTGCAGGGTGCAGTGTCTGCAGGTTGTGGCTGAGGCCGGCACAACGACTCCTGTCGCATGGATGCCGAGTGGAGGATCTCAACCAGAGGGTTCGTCGACTCTGTGACAGCCTTGGCTGCAGATTTCGACACCTTCATTATCGTTTGAGGATTTGTAGGACTCCCCTTGATAGGTCAGGGATGCTCTACACAAAGGAATCAGCTACTCGGATAGCGGAGCACTTGTGGAGTGCACGTGAGGATTTTTTAGGGTAGACAGTAGTTTGAGGTGCTCTGATGAACACTCGCCAGTCGATATGCAGCAATGGAAGTCAAACGGTGTTCAGTATAAAGATGCTTCGACTGGCACAATTTCATCAGTAAACTGTCGAAGTATTCGTAATAAAGTTCCACAATTTACTGGCCTCCAGGAAAGTTCTTGCACTCATATTATTCATGGGACCGAAAACTGGCTGAAACGCGAAATGGAAAGCTCAGAGATATTCAACGAGTCGTGGAATGTATTTCGGAAAGACAGATTAGAGGCCAAAGGAATGGGAGTGTTTATTGCAGTTGACAAAGATATTTTCTCTGTTGAGGTTGAAGTTGAGTGAGACTGTGAAGACATCTGGTCGCTTATAACAGATGTAGGTCAAATCAAGTTACTTGTTGAATGTTTTTACAGGCCACTGGATTCTGCTGTGGCAGTTCTAGAGTCATTCAAGGAAAGTCTATGGTCAATAACGTGTAAATACCTAGATCACGCAATGCTTGTTGTAAGCGACTTTAACCGTTCGAGAATACACTGGGATCTCTGTGGATTCGTTGCGGGGGGTACAGGTAGACAGTCATGCGAGATACTTTTGAACACCTTCTCTGAAAATTGTCTTGAGCAGCTACTCGGCTGCTCACACGCAATTGAAATATCTTAGACGTTGTAGCTAGAAATCGGCTGGACCTTATCGACAGTGACAGTGTAGAAACGGGGATTAGCAATCATGATGTCACTATAGCAATTATGATTACGAAAGTTAATAAAGAGTGAAGAAGGTTAGGAGAGTGTTTCCGCTAGATAGAGCAGATAAGCAGTTATTAATATCTCATTTAGACAGTGAATTGGCATCAGTTACTTCCAATAAGGTGTATGTAGTGGAGTTATGTGCAAAGTTTAAGCAGACTGTAAAACGTGGTCTGGAGAGTTATGTGCCTACTAGGTGGGTAAAAGGTGGAAAAGACTAACCATGGTTCAACAACGAAATTCGGCGGATGCTGAGGAAGCAGAGGCTGTTGCCCTCTCGGTTCAAAAGGGAATACATAAATGACGTCAAGCAGAGGTTAGCAGGGATTCGTTCGTCTGTGAAAAGATCTATGCTGGAAGCATACAATAATTACCACCGTCACACTCAGCAAAAGTTCTGGCGGAGAACTCGAGAAAATTCTGGTCGAATTTAAAATCGCTAAGCGGGCTAAGACGTCCATTCAGTCCCTTGTCGACCAGTTTGGTGTGGCCGTTGACGATAACAAATGGGGGAAAGCCCAAGTTTTAAATTTCACGTTCAAAAAATCGTTGACGCAAGAGAATCATACAAATACAACAAAATTTCGACCAGAGGATAGACTCCCGTATGAACTACATTATAATAACCATACCTGGCGTAGAGAAACAACTGAAGGTTTTGAATGCAAACAAATCACTAGGTCCTGATGGAATTCCAGTTCGATTATACAAAGAGTACTCTACGGTACTGGCCCCTTACCTAGCCGGCATTTATCGTGAATCTCTCGCCCAGCACAAAGTCCCAAGCGACTGGAAAAAATCGCAGGTGACTCCAGTAAATAAGAAAGGTAAAAGAACGGACCCGCAAAATAACGGGCCAATATCCGTAACTTCTGTCTGCTACAGAATCCTTGAACATGTTCTCAGGTCAAAAATGGCTCTGAGCACTATGGGACTTAACATCTGTGGTCACCAGTCCCCTAGAACTTAGAACTACTTAAACCTAACTAACCTAAGGACATCACACGCATCCATGCCCGAGGCAGGATTCGAACCTGCGACCGTAGCAGTCCCGCGGTCTCAGGTCGAATATAATAAATTTTATTGAGACTGAGAAGCTCATGTGCACGAATCAGCATGGTTTTAGTAAGGATTTCTCTTGCGAAACTCAGCTTGCCCTTTTCTCACATGACATACTGGGAACTATTGGTGAAGGGCTTCAGGCAAATTCCATATTTGTAGATTGCCGGAAAGCATTTGACACTGTGCCCCATTGCAGGCTGTTAACGAAGGTACGAGCATATGGAATGAGTTCACAGATATGTGAGCGACCCGAAGACTTCTTAAGTAACACAACCCAGTATGTTGTACTCGACGGCGAGTGTTCGTCGGAGACAAGGGTATTGTCAGGAGTGGCCCAGGGAAGTGTGATAGGGCCGCTGTTGTTCTCTGTATACGTACATAAATGATTTGGCGGATAGTGTGGGCAGCAGTGTACGGTTGTTTGCTGATGAGGTCGTGGCAGCCGGCCGCTGTGGCCGAGCGGTTCTAGGTGCTTCAGTCCAGAACCGCGCTGCTGCTAAGGTCGCAGGTTCGAATCCTGCCTCGCGCATGGATATGTGTGAAGTCCTTACTTTAGTTAGGCTTAAGTAGTTCTAAGTCTAGGTGCCTGATGACCTCAGATTTTAAGTGCCGTAGTACTCAAAGCCATTTGAACCATTTTTGATGAAGTGGCAAACGTTAAGATGACGAAGTTCAGTGGCTGTAGGAAGATACAAGACGACATAGACAAAATTTCCAGTTGGGCGTGATGAATGTCAGCTAGCCCTAAATGTAGAAAAATATAGGGTAATGCGGAAGAGTAGGAAGAACAAAACCTGTAATATTCTTATGCAGTACAACTACTGTTCAGCTTGACATAGTCAAGTCGTTTCAATATCTAGGCATAACAATGCAAAGCAATATGACGGGGAAGGTGCATATGAAAACTGTATTAGGAAAGGCGAATGGTCGACTTCGATTTATTGGGATAATTTTAGGGAGGAGTGGTTCATCTGTAAAGGACACCACATAAAGGACGCTGGTGCGACCTAGTCTCGAGTACTGCCGTACCGGGTCGGACTGAATGAATACATCAAAGCAATTCAGAGGCGGGCTGCTAGATTTGTTAGCGGTGTTACGGAGATGCTTCTGGAACTCAAATGGAAAACTCTGGAAGGAAGGCGACGTTCTTTTCGAGAAACGCTATTGAGAGAAACTAGAGAACCGATATTTGAAACTGACTGTCGAACTATTGTACTTCCACCAACATACATTGCGCGTAAGGAGCACGAAGATACGAGAAATTATTGCTCATATGGAGGCATATAGACAGTCGTTTTTCCCTCGCTCTATTTGCGAGTGGAACAGGAAAGGAAATGACACGTGGTGGTATAGGGTAGCCTCCGTCATGCACCGTACGGTGGCTTGCGGAGTATCTATGTAGATGTAGATGGTTTTTATTCAAAATTTAAACAGCTGCATGATTCTAACGCAAGAACCAGGGGGTTTTCATTATCAGATAGTGAAATATATAAAATACAAGGCAACTGCATTCTTGACTGATGCATGTAATAGACCGCAGGTGACGTTTTGCATGCTTTAGTGCTCATAAAAGTCATAAGAGAACAACTGTTTCTTTAGTAGTAGCACAAGAGACAAAGATACATCTACTAATTTATAATAGGATATACATGTCAGTGCAGGCATTGCAGTAAGTGTAACCTATAAAGCTAATTACCAAATGAACAGATTACTTAAATGAGATTAATTAGCGTTTAGAAGGTGTAGATCCTCGGCAGGACCAACTTTTTACGATGTGTATAGCAAAAAAAAAAGAATAAACTTAAACGATTATTCAGAATGATTTTTTTATCTTAAAAGAAAAATTCGTTCCAATTAAAGAAAATGAGACAACCTGTGAAAAGTTAGTAGATAAGGTAGTGAAATATATAAAATACAAGGCAACTTCATTCTTGACTGATGCATGTAAGAGATAAAAGATAAAATGACTAATGATAAGATAATCTCATTTATATAGCAGAACACTACTTTATATTCTATGAAAGGGAAGAGCTGGATATTTTAGGGTAATTCATCGAAAACATAAACTTCTTCCTAAAATTTAATTGCTGATTAAGAAAAGTCAACGATTCCTTTTTATACTGAATGTAGATTTCAAGCTCCTTTAAAGTATTAAGTAAAATGCCTTTAAATGCCCTGTGAAGAATTCTGAGGTTATAAACTACGGTTTCCTTGGAATGCTTGTTCTGTATTATGCAGTAAATTCAAGCGCCGGCACCCCAGTCGGGAACGAGAGGGGAAAAGAAGGCTCTGAGAAGACGTCAGCCAATCGTACGCTGACCGACCCCTCTCCAGGACGACAACGCGACAGCGGCGTCCCCTGTGTGAGAGGACATAAGCACCGCGACCGTCTGGTGACGGCGCAGTTCAACAGTAGCTGCAAGATTAGCAACTTGGATAGAAGCGTCAACAATAATTATTTCGCTTGTGCTCTATTATGTAGCACAGTCTTGAGATTGTTTATACTGAAGAAAACTGCTTATTTTGTATGTGGCCCTTTGCTTGGGACACATCTGTGTAATTCCTAAAGCTAAGTATTGTCTCTTTTCTTCTTGTAATAAAACTCATTAATACGATTTGTTTGAATTGTTTGTCTAGTGAACCGAGTACGTAGGTTTCCTCGACACCATATTCTGAATAATGTGCTGATAAAAAACAGATTTACTACTAGCTGTTCCAGAAATGCGTTCGTGACACCTAATTTGAAAGTTTCTACCTGTTTGACCTACGAAATCGCTGTCACGAGTGTGATACATAATTCTATAGACTCCAGAGTTCAAATATGTGCTGCCATAGTTGTCACAGTATATCTTAAATTATATTAAAGAAGGTGATTTGTTGAAAAGTCTATAATTTATTAATTTTATCAGACAGAGTGCCCAATAGGTCATTTTCGTTAATGTACAATTATCTTTAATTGTGGTCTGATCTGAATTTTGATAACACTGTTGTAATTTAGTAAATAGCATACAATATATTCAGTCTCTTTATTATTAGCTGTAATGATCTGTTTGCGTATATTCACATCCTTCTGAAATGTATCCATTTCTAACAGCATCTTTAGGATTGGAACATCACAGATTGGAGAAAACCTGAGTAGGTTATAAGATGTGGCATTAATAATAATAATATATATATATATATATATATATATATATATATATATATATATGTTGTTGTGGTCTTCAGTCCTGAGACTGGTTTGATGCAGCTCTCCATGCTACTCTATCCTGTGCAAGCTTTTTCATCTCCCAGTACCTACTGCAACCTACATCCTTCTGAATCTGCTTAGTGTATTCATCTCTTGGTCTCCCTCTACGATTTTTACCCTCCACGCTGCCCTCCAATACTAAATTGGTGATCCCTTGATGCCTCAGAACATGTCCTACCAACCGATCCCTTCTTCTGGTCAAGTTGTGCCACAAACTTCTCTTCTCCCCAATCCTATTCAATACTTCCTCATTAGTTATGTGATCTACCCATCTAATCTTCAGCATTCTTCTGTAGCACCACATTTCGAAAGCTTCTATTCTCTTCTTGTCCAAACTATTTATCGTCCATGTTTCACTTCCATACATGGCTACACTCCATACGAATACTTTCAGAACTGACTTCCGGACACTTAAATCAATACTGGATGTTAACAAATTTCTCTTCTTCAGAAACGCTTTCCTTGCCATTGCCAGTCTACATTTTATATCCTCTCTACTTCGACCATCATCAGTTATTTTGCTCCCCAAATAGCAAAACTCCTTTACTACTTTAAGTGCCTCATTTCCTAATCTAATTCCCTCAGCATCACCTGACTTAATTAGACTACATTCCATTACCCTTGTTTTGCTTTTGTTGATGTTCATCTTATATCTTCCTTTCAAGACACTGTCCATTCCATTCAACTGCTCTTCCAAGTCCTTTGCTGTCTCTGACAGAATTACAATGTCATCGGCGAACCTCAAAGTTTTTATTTCTTCTCCATGAATTTTAATACCTACTCCTAATTTTTCTTTTGTTTCCTTTACTCCTTGCTCAATATACAGATTGAACAACATCGGGGAGAGGCTACAACCCTGTCTTACTCCCTTCCCAACCACTGCTTCCCTTTCATGTCCCTCGACTCTTATAACTGCCATCTGGTTTCTGTACAAATTGTAAATAGCCTTTCGCTCCCTGTATTTTACCCCTGCCACCTTTAGAATTTGAAAGAGAGTATTCCAGTCAACATTGTCAAAAGCTTTCTCTAAGTCTACAAATGCTAGAAACGTAGGTTTGCCTTTTCTTAATCTTTCTTCTAAGATAAGTCGTAAGGTCAGTATATATATATATATATATATATATATATATATATATATATTAGTAATTCTGATGTCTAGGACAATGGTGCTCTTATGAACATCTTCAATGGTGAACCACAAATTGTTCAGCATAATTATAGGAGATTAAATTTCTTCTTGTGAGCTGTTACAAAGGATGAATGTGCCACCTATGTATTGATTGTATCAGAGTTTTCTTTAAAATATTGTGTCTCGGCGTAATTAACAAATCTGTCTGCAGCTGAGCCTGCCACGATGTTGCCCTGACAATATCATCTTGTTATACCATCACCATGAACTTCGTAAATTTCTTCAGCTAATTGAAGTGTATTCTTGGTAATAAAATTTTCTCCAAGAAAAAAAAAGGTTTCCATTTTACCATTAAATTTTCTAATTAACTTGTACAATAGACAATTTTTTTTCTTGACTATAGGACATAGAGGCAAATTTAATTCTGTACAGCTTTATTTTAACCTTAATTTTGCTAGATGTAAATTTATAGTTTTGAGAGATCTTTTTTCTTTTGCAGAAAAAGAAAATTGTTGTCATCAACTGAAACCGTTCTATTTAATATTTTAGAGGAACTTGAAACCTGTATTTAAGACAGCTTTCATTCAGATTAGTCAGTCTCACTGGGTAGCGAGGTTTCTCTGTTTTCAACTTCTTATAACGCACATAATATAATACCTCCTTAGTTGTTCTTTCTTTGATCAATAATGTCATTGGCTACTGGTGATGCTATGCCAAAGGTAGGGAGGTGGAGCTTTTGTCATTAAACTACCAATTACCAGGCCTTATTCAGTAGTCTTCTTCAAGTCTTCCGAGTGACATGCTACACAGCACCCCCTGCTGCCACCAAGTCTATTTGATCAGCCACACTATATAATATTATTCTAATCTTATGACTGTATTCATGTCCTTTGACCTCTGTGAATATATATTATTCTCTTTCACAGAGCAAAAGAATCTGATGGTAACCTCACAAAAGAACAAAATCAGCCACCAAGTAGACAACTTGTATGTAATCAAGTTTGCTTTTATTGAAATCATTTTACTACAGTTATATCGATAGCTATTTTCCACAAACAATGTTCCAAAAATTTCTTATTAGCAATGCTAACTGAACATAATTTGTGATTGAAAATTCATGTAGCAGATAAGATAAGCTCCATTTTCAACAGTACATTACGCATGATACTTGGCCAGTGTATGGCTTTATTTAGAATAGCGACTCTTTCTAGTCTTGGGGTTGAGCCTACATGTTTGCTTTCATGCCCAGCAGCTAAACTCGCTGCAAAATGTAGAGATGAGCTGTGGCAGTACAATCTAAATATTTAATCACTGGAACGTAATGCAAAATTAAGTAAAACAAATTTGAATAAAATTTAATAATAACAATAGTAGATTATCTAAACATTATAATCTACTAAATAAATGGTGCAAAGGGTTTAAACTGAATGAAGTGATTTATGCATTCGGTCAAACATACAAATTGTTATGGATGGTGGTTCTACAATAAATCCTTCAAATATGAAATAAAACAATAATGGATCTCAGATGCAGTTGTTGTTGATCTCTTGGTCTCCCTCTTCGATTTTTACCCTCCACACTGCCCTCCAATGCTATATTGGTGATCCCTTGATGCCTCAGAACATGTTCTACCAGTCGGTCCCTTCTTCTAGTCAAGTTGTGCCACAAACTTCTCCTCTCCCCAATCCTATTCAATATTCAGATACAGTTAAGATTTTGTAAATGCATAGTTAGTGTGTTAGCAGAATCCCCCAATGGTATGTAAACATAACTGGTACGAAGAAAACAGATTCGAATTCTATTAAACTAAACACAGTATGTTCAGCAGCTCACTGGTACCACAGTGACTGTCGAAATATCAAAACTCATTGTCTCTCACGTAGAATCTGGCTCTCTATTCTACACATAGCAAAAAAAGTTTTGCATCACCCCGATTCCCAGAATTCCTGGAGACAGACGTTGACTGTGGATATTGTATCACAGACACAGTTGCCTGTTCAGAGATGTCACTAAACCCACGCGAAGATGTATATAACTATGCATGAGCAGCACATATTAGACGGAAGGGGTCCGACAGCCGATCAGTTCCAGTCATTCCACCAGGAAGGAGGTGCACGGCTCGTGTCGTCTGTAGTTCAACCATGCCTAGACGGTCAGTACCGCTGTTCGCTGGTGTCCGCATTATTACTTTGTGCCAGGAAGGGCTCTCAACAAGGGAAGTGTCCAGGCGTCTCGGAGTGAACCAAAAGTATGTTGTTCGGACATGTAGGAGATACAGAGAGACAGGAACTTCGGTGACATGCCTCGGACAGGCAGCCCAAAGGCTACTGCTGCAGTGGATGACCGCTACCTACGGATTATGGCTCGCAGAAACACCGACAGCAACGCAACCATGTTGAATAATGCTTTTCGTGCAGCCACAGGACGTCGTGTTACGACTCACACTGTGCACAATAGACTGCATGATGCGCAACTTCACTCGCGACGTAAATGGCGAGATCCATCTTTGCAACTTCGACACCATCTAGCGCGGTACAGATGGGCCCAACAACATGTCGATTGGACCTCTCAGGATTGGCATCACTTTCTCTTCGTCGATGATTGTCGCATATGCCATCAACCAGAAAATCGTCGAAGACATGTTTGGAGGCAACCCGGTGAGGCAGACCGCCTTAGCCACACTTTGCGCAGCAAGGTAAAGGTTCCCTGCTGTTTTGGGGTAGCATTATGTGGGGCCGACTTACGCCGTTGGTGGTCATGGAAGGCGCCGTAACGGCTGTACGATACGCGTATGCCATCGTCCGACCGATAGTGCAACCACATCGGCAGCATATAGGCGAGGCATTCTTCTTCATGGACGACAATTTGCTGCCCCATCGTGCACGTCTTGTCAATGACTTCCTTCAGGATAACGACATCGCTCGACTAGAGTGGCCAACAAGTCCTCCAGATATGAACCTTATCGTACATGCCTGGGATAGATTGAAAAGGGCTGTTTATGGACGACGTCACCAACCCGCCGAATCGCGGTTGAGGAGTGGGACAATCTGGATCAACAGTGCCTTGATGAATTTGTGAATACCATACCACGACGAATACAGACATGCATCAATGCTAGAGGACGAGCTACTGGGTATTAGAGGCACCGGTGTGTGCAGCAACCTGGACCACCACTTCTGAAGGTCTCGCTGTGTGGTGGTACAACACGCAATGTGTGATTTTCATGAGCAATAAAAAGAGCGGAAATGATGATTATGTTGATCACTATTCCAATTTTCTGTACAGGTTCTGGAACTCTGGGAGCCGAGATGAGGCAAAACTTTTTTTGATGTGTATATTTTAATTTCATAAATGCAACCGATATAAGTTAATGTTCTGTCTTCCACATCATCTAATGTTCACAAATGTTAATATCCCAGCCAGCTGTCAGAATGCAAAAATTTTATAAGTAATAAGGAATGTTAAAGTATTCGTGCAGCTGCTTGCTGCCAAAGATCTGTCACCACTACAATTCTGCAGCTATACTATCAGGTCACCAACATTTTACGTCAGGACCTATCTGTACAAGTTGACTAACAGACAGGAGAAGACTGGGAGTCACTGCTCGCTTGCATTCTTAAGATTACCCATGCCACGCCAAAATTTATAATTTATTTGTACTTAAAATTCAGAAAATGGACCACCATTCGACAAGTAATCACAGTGTAAATGTGATACGTGGCTTAAATAAAAGCTCCTTTTCTCCCAGTTCCATTAATACTGTAAATTATACTATACATTATGGTTTAAACATCAATAATTAAAAACTGAATTTTGCACATATGCGTTTACGACACACAACAACTAAATAGTTGTTAAAAAATGTAAAAAATGAAATTGGCCTTCTCAATATAAGTGCCCTTTCACAATTTCTCTATTGGTGGTAGGAGACATTTCAAACAATTTATCACTTTTCGGTTATGAGTGCTTTTAATACTGAACAAATTAAATTTTAATTAAATGTAACAGAAATTAAATAATAACCTAGTCATACAACAAATGGTTAAGTAGGAAGAGATATTTGGAATGCCATAGTGCATTCATTTGCTCTGTTATTGTGGATAATTTGATCATCTGAGACATCTGTATAAAGACATAAAACACTTAAAAACTTAATAAAATATGCATAAAATTGTTACTTTCAGAGGTGATAGCTAGAGTTCTGAGCCGCCACCCAGCACCTATTTTGTTAATATCGCATGAATTGTTCAGCGGTTATTAATTTTCTAAGTGTTCTTGTAAGAATATTGAGGTAATGTGTGAATTTAACTTATGTGGTTTTGTGACAGTTGCAATATTATTGTCTACATAAATGGACCTCAGTGCCATGAGTATATTGATATGATTGGATTTGCGCTATGTTGAAACATCAGATTACTATTGAATTTCGAATTATTTCAAAGTAGGTGCGTTCTGTCGCATTGCTAACGCCGTCATCTTTGCAGCCACCTCCATTACCCATTTGCTGTCACTGAAGCCTGCCGTCCGCTTCCCGTTCCATTGTCGTAAAACCCAGATTCAGCTCTGCTAACTCACTGATGAAGGAGGCCGTTCCGACCTTGCGGTAGTTCCCTGCTGTCGGGGCCGGCATAATCTGTAATGGAACAGTTGTACCTGTACACATTAAATAAACTTTTCGAAACTGTTCCCGATGCACTCTCGCTCGATTAGTCTCGAAAGGATACATTTATATTGGAAATGAAGATGTCTTCGTAATTTATTAATTGAGTTCTTACTTCGAAAAGATAAAAACGTGTAAAAGCTATTTTTTTATTATAAATGACCGCACTACTCCAAGCGCTTAAATAGTGAAATTGAAACAAATGAGCCCTCCGTCACAATTTTTTAGTCTTATTAACCAGGTTTCAAACAATTCTAAGAGTGCCTTCATCAGTATTTAGACATTTAGAGTGGTCTATAACATAATTACAAATTTGTGAGAAGAAAAAATTTTTATACAAAAAAGTGTAAGTATTGACTAACAGTAGTATACAGAGACAGTACTTACACATAAAATAAATAACAAGCCGGAAGGGCTTTAGTCACAAAATGTTAAGAGGGAATGTGTGAAGGCGAGCTTCAAAGGGCTGCTCATACCTGTACAGCCACAGGTTGCCACGGACTCAATTTTAATTTATAAACGGTCATCGAACCAAGAAGCCATGTTCAAAGCTTTGCTTAAATAATGGTTTAATTAGAGGTAAAATTATAGCTACGAAAATCATGCATTCTAATTGGACCGTTGAGTTGGCCTTTTCTTGGTGCTATGTGCAAAAGTAGAGGAAGACACAATGAAGTGATGCTTTGAAGTGTGCGGATACTTTGTCAACGGTCGCAGATGTAAAATTATAATTGTGCTTAACAGTGCGTCAAAACATTGTCAAAGTGATGAAGCCTTTTCTTGCACGCTATTAAGCCGTCACTGCAATTCTAAAGTCGTGGATGCAAGAATTTCCGGACTTACGAACACTCAGAAGTTTTGTGAGTCATAGCTGCAACTGAAACAATGGCTGTGGAAGGGAACACGGTGTTTAGTAATTTGGCAGAAACGAGAAGACGCTCTGTCACATCTTGTGCACCACGGTGTTGATGACGCAACCACGACAAGCCAAGATTGTCGATTTGTTTAGTAGCTGTAAAAACTGTGAGGAGTAGCAGTCATACTAGTGACTATTTGGATTCGTAAATAATTTGCGCATTACAGTTCATTCGCAATAGTGACTTGAATTTGCTTTCAGTTACAGAACAATGTTCTATCCTCATTTCCACGTCACTCACTGCAAATATTAACTTATGGCAAAACTACGCTCTTAAGAATCTGATTCAAAATTCCATAAATTGGAGTATTTCAAGGTACTAGGTTGCTTTTCAGTACATTTAAACTAATTAAAAACTAATTTTTATGCATTGGTCGCCTTTGTTTTCCCATTTGTTGACGTAAATTTTGATACATGTCAGTTTGAAACCAAAATAATAATTTATTATAATCACTTACACAAACGTTTTAAAGGTGGCTGCCCAAGTGTGGCATTAGAAACAGTATTGCTTCCTTCCATCTTGAATTTTTATGTACAAATAAGGTTAACAGAATCGATCAGTAATTCACAGTAAACTGCAGAATTAATAAACTGAGGGGCCGGACCGCACAGTAACCCTGGTTTCGGTGTGGAGCGACGGTTGGGTGAGTGGACTGCTGCAGCCTGTTGTGGGGTTGTGAACCACTGAGGGCTACTACGGCGGGGACGGAGCCTCTCCGTCGTTGCTAGGTCCCCAGTTCAGTACATACATACATACATACATACATACATACACACATACATACAAGTAATTACCGAGCGAGGTGGCTCAGTGGTTAGCACACTGGACTCGCATTCGGGAGGACGACGGTTCAATCCCGTCTCCGGCCATCCTGATTTAGGTTTTCCGTGATTTCCCTAAATCGTTTCAGCGAATGCCGAGATGGTTCCTTTGAAAGGGCACGGCCGATTTCCTTCCCCCTTCCCTAACCCGAGCTTGCGCTCCGTCTCTAATGACCTCGTTGTCGACGGGACGTTAAACACTAACCACCACCACCACCATACAAGTAATTGAGTACAATTTTAAAATTGTATTAAACCATATCTCATAATAATTAAAATAAATAATGTGAGGGACAATATGCTGCTCTTTATACACAATTTTTAATTTTGTTGTTTACACTTAACTGCTGTTAACAGCAATTACCTTAATTAGAGGTGAACTGTTAAGATAAAATTAGCAAAGCGCTGGTGAGAGAAAGAGAGTCAGCTTGGAGCATGTGTGTATAACTCATTAAGTACATGGCCTCAGTAGAACAAGTGGAAGAAAAGTGTCAGAGTCATTATTTAAAGCGCTTAATTGCCCAATAAAACAATGAAGGGCACATGTTGGAATACGACAAGCACCAAGTAGCCAACGAAGTCGAATATTGCACTTATCGTATTCCAACATGTACCTTTTCAGCATTTTATTAGCCTACTAATCGAAGAGATGTCACCCCGGGCCATTAGTGCCACGTTGTTACCTGAGAATATTCATGTAGATTGAAACCAGATGTTGAATAACTACAAGACCATGTTGTTTTCTTAACGTTCATACACTGATCACTCAGAACACTATCACCACCGATCTACTATCGATATAAACTCATCCAAGCGTCACCTGGTGAGGAATGACTGCTAGTCAGACACACGCACGGTACATGTAGTACACTTGAGCGTACTGTCCATGTGCAAAACTGGGAAGGCGCACGATCTACCTGAGTTTGACCGAGGGCAGATCATGACGGTCTGCAGCCTCGGCACGAGCATTTCGTACATTGCGCGATTTGTCGGGTGTTCGAGGAGAGATGTGATGAATGTCTTCAACACGTGGAGAAATCACGTCCAGAGGTGGTGGGGATGGGGTCCACCGCTCATTACAGTTACCGGACGTAGGCTGAGCAGATACCTTCTTCATCACGCCGATGGGAGGACGTGAATCCGTCGTCTTCCAGGAAAACAGCTCCTTGACACCTGTACTGCGCGACGGAGACAAGCTGGCAGAGGTTCCGTTATACTCTGGGGAACATTCACTTGTTCATCCACGGGTCCAGTGGAGCTTGTGGGAGGCACCATGGTGGCCAAGGAGTATCTCAAAATGGTTGCAGACCTGTACACCCATTCATGACTATTATGTGGAAGTGGTCTTTTGCACCGATATAATGCGCCAAATCACAAGGCTAGGAGTGTGAAGGAGTGGTTCGAATAACACAGTGGTGCGTTTCAGTCCATGTGCTGGCCCCCCCAGCTCGCCAGATCTGAACCCAGTCGAATTCTTTATAATGAGCCTAGTGTTTTTAAAACCTTCCAAACCTAGGCAGGAAAGTATGCATGGGTTACTCACAAATTTGTACTACTGTTATAAATTTTTAAATCTGTGGAACAGTGACCCACACTATCAGCTCATAGTTTTATAATTTTATTGTTATTTTAAGCAAACGGATGATGGGGAAAATTAAATTAAAGAAAAGTAATGTAAGTTTAAACGTTTATATTTATTTTAAAATTCGTCAGTATTCAATAAAACGTGTAACACATGCTAAGTCTGTCTCAAACCTGATGCCTTATTTATTGTTGCGAATTAATTATGAAAAGAGTTACTCAGGGGGGGGGGGGGGGGTTCAGTTGGCACAAAAATGTGATTTTCAAACAATAGGAAACAGGATGGGATACCGCATTCAGACAAGCACACAAAGGTAGTTGAAGGGTACACAAAAAAAGGAAGTGAACCCTCACCAATCAATTCTATTTAAGCCAAGGAAATTCCGCTCCTAGCGTAGTCGTGTAACCACAGATTGGTATTGGAAGTTTTTACATGATTCGATATATCCACAATCTTGTCAAAATGCTCTATAAAAATCTTTCTAGAAATTGTGAAATAGGTAAACTGCTCGCGATAGCGATTAATTAAGTTTGAATACGTGAAATATTATGCAAAAGAGTAGCTGAGGGCTAGTTTTGTTACTACAGCACATGTTGCACGTGCACAAGTACATTTACAGAAAATGTGTAATTTCACAACGATTTTAATGACGAAATCAAATTCAAACACATTACAAAAAAAAAAAATTTACGAACTGCGTTAATAGCGCCATAGTATTAACCCGATGGCTCGTTAGGAAATTTTTGTAAGCATGTGGTACTGTTACGAAGCACACACCACGTGGGTTGAACACAAAGAGACATTATTAAGTTGAAGAATTTCAGCGAGAGAAAACCTTACAATCACACTCACATTCACACTAAAGAACGATGACCTTAATTAGAATTACACCTCATGACAACGTGCTTCCGCTTTCCTTTATTGGAGTGGAAACAAATCAACTACCGCAATACACTCCTAAACCAACATTGAAATCGCATTGCATCGCGATTTGAAGTAATTAAAAAAAAACATTTTCGATGTTGATCTGTAAGAAAAGTAATTAATATTTCAGTTAGGCTGAAAACTTAAGAATTTCATTGCCCTTCGGACTCACCAAACACGCGCCTACCCGGAGATGTTACCACTTGAGAAACTGCTCGCAAACTGACTAGCGTAGGCCCCGTCCGAGAGTGTCCCTCAGATACAAAAAATGTTCAAATGTGTGTGAAATCTTATGAGACTTAACTACTAAGGTCATCAGTCCCTAAGCTTAAACACTACTTAACATAAATTATCCTAAGGACAAACACACACACCCATGCCCGAGGGAGGACTCGAACCTCCTCCAGGATCAGCCACACAGTCCATGACTGCAGCGCCTGAGACCGCTCGGCTAATCCCGCCGGGACTAGCCGACAATAGGAAGTGACCAGAGAGGTAGCTTCCTTTACCAACCTGACAGGGGACGGACAGAACCACACCCAGGAGACAAACCTCTTTCCCTTTGAAATCGTATCTACCTACTCAGACATTTGTCCTACTGTTCTCCAGCAGACAGAACTTCTCTGCTACCACCGAGCAGCCGGCCGCTGCGACCGAGCGGTTCTAGGCGCTTCAGTCCGGAACCAAGCGGCTGCTACGGTCGCTGGTTAGAATCCTATCTCGGGCATGGATGTGTGTGAAGTCTTTAGGTTAGTTAGGTTTAAGTAGTTCTAAGTCCAGACCTCAGGTGTTAAGTTCCATAGTGCTTAGAGCCATTTTGAACCACTGAGCATGCAACTACAAATGCTCTCACTCATTCATCCTTTCACACCAGAAGGGAAGGAACTGACAGTATCTTAAGACATCATGTACACTACGTAAAGGAGGCGGATGTGGGTTTCATAGGAAGCTATATGATAAGAATTACATATAAAATGTGTTTGAAAATGTTGTATGACAAGTTGTTCTTGTTTATATGTCAGTATAATATATTCCACTGCTCAGTCTCCTCCCAGATAAATTTAGAAATATCACAGTAAATTTAGAGGTGCAAATATATGACGTAAATAACAATAAATCGAGGAAAATAGCATGAAAGGAATCTACCAGACCTTTCAACATCAAGAATGTGATTGACCGTGGCGTCAGAACTCATTGCCCCCTTCCCGGAATTTACGGGAATTACGTGACTTGTGTGTGCAGATGTGGTGCCGACTCTGTTATCCGTGTCAAAGGTGGACATACCGGCTGTTAAGTTGGTGGTAATGATTTTCTGGCAAATCGGTGTATTAATCAAGTATGGAAGCATAAAGTGATCAGATTTTAACTTCATTCCAGTACTGTTTGAGTGGGGTAGAGTATGCATGCGATCAGTGACTTTTTATATGACAAATGGTGAGCTTGCAGCATAAAAAAGAAGCTTGGCAGAAATATTTTATAAAGTCGCAGTAGTCACGGGTACTCAGGAGTACCATTCTTTTATTCCTACGAACAAAGCCAAAGATAAAGCAAAAATAATTATTGCTTTTAATGATTTTTGTTTTCATAAAATTTAGGTTGGTCGAGATACAGATTGCAGACTTTCGAACAGACAACATGCTCTATGACAAAAAATGAATGACTTGTTTGCTATCAAGAGATGAAGAAAGAGGTTTAGATCTTTTATTTATGACTGATTGTGGAATAGCTCATTCATTTTCATATCCAAGAAGAACAGATAAATTGACTGTATTAAAAAAAATGCATACTTTCTAAATTAAATCTCACAACTGCCACTAGAAGAACATACAGAATATCAGAGGAAGAGCTCCAAAAAGCAACACAGATTATGGCGGAAAAGGGCATGTTGTTACATTAATAATGTTTCATTATTGCTTAGGAGAAATAGGTTACGCAATTAGAAAGAAAACTAACATATAATCTTAGAGTAACATGATCGCTACTGGATCACCATAACGTTTTTCTTGCTGAAGAGGAGTAACCCTCTTCTCATTGCATGGCATTTAAATAACACATTGTTAAATAATATTTACACTCAAGAATGAAATTTTCACTCTGCAGCGGAGTGTGCGCTGATATGAAACTTCCTTGCGGATTAAAACTGCGAGCCGGACCGAGATTCGAACTCCTGGCCTTTGCCTTTCGTGGGAAAGTGCTCTACCGACGGAGCTACCCAAGCACGAATGAAAATCTGGCCTCACAGCCTTAGGTAGGAGACGAAGTACTGCCGGAAGTAAAACTGTGAGGGCGGGTCATGAGTCGTGATTGGGTAGCTCAGCCCGTAAAGCACTTTGCCACGAAAGCAAAGGTCCCGAGCTCGAGTGTCCATC
Source organism: Schistocerca serialis cubense (assembly GCF_023864345.2). NCBI lineage: Eukaryota > Metazoa > Arthropoda > Insecta > Orthoptera > Acrididae > Schistocerca > Schistocerca serialis. Next base: position 1,060,952,182 of record NC_064638.1, on the reverse strand, counting down.
CGGCACACAGTTGGAATCTGCCAGGAAATTTAATAGTTACACTTTTAGAGTGCACTGGTTCATCTTTCTTTTACGGTTTTCCACTTTTAAATCTACTATTTTATCCCCCTTTTACTGTTTTACGCATTCATCCTGGTATCCAAACAATTTTACTTTTAAGACTCTCTTATTGAATTCATAGCATTCCTGCTATTAGCCCTCCCTCCACATCTTCCCCCGCCCCCCCTGCCCTTGCCTTCTTTACCGCTCTCAATCAACATTAGCACCGTTTTATAATTTCACTATTATACAGGGTGTCCCATTTATCTTGACCACCCTAAATAACTGTTTTACCAGATGCAAATTACAAAATGTTTCAAGCAAATCTTCTTTGTCCGTCAGGGGGACATCAATCGACATGATTACCTTCGTTATAGCTTCGTTTTTTACAAAGATATGAACAGCGTTATGACTTTTTTTAAATGACACCCTGTATCTTTTATTCGGTAATTAATTTCCTCTCCTAGACAAGACCTATTCAAAAATGTACCACAGTGTACCATTCACTGAAACACTACGTTAGTAATTACGTAACAACACTGACTTTGAGCCCGGGATCACAAACTCGTCCACTTGCTGGAGTTGTCCGAAAACAAATTAAAACCAAGTACAAACATAACACAAAATTGACTTTGACTCTGCTGTACCATTGCCCAGGAGTAGAACATTCAAAGGTGCTCAAAGTGGTGACCCTGGACACCGATGAACTGGTGCACTCGTTGAATGAAAGAATTATTTACTGCTTCCAGTGTTGCCTGCTGAAGAGAATTTCAAGCAAGCATGTCCTCTGGAGCCGTTGGAATATCGCGATAGACAACGTTTTAATGCATCCCCAAAGGAAAAAGTCCAGAGGATTTAAATCAGGAGACCCAGCAGGCCAAGTAACTGTTCATCCTCGACCAGTCCATCTGGCAGGACTTTCCCAGCGGCTTTCCTGCCTTCAGCAAGCGCCGCAGCTTAGCCAAATAATCTCACGACCAAAGCGGTGTCGATAACGTGCCGCACGCCAGTTGCACTGGCGCGCACAGCACACGAAGAAAATACTTGCTTAAATTTTGTAGGTAATTTGAGGGAATATAGGGTGTAAAACGCAGCAGGACCTATTCAGAGCTGCCACATCTGACAGTGAGACTAGCTCTACTCCGACTGGGTATCGCGTCAAACAGCGTGGGTTACTTTCGGGTACGTCATTTTCAACTACTTCAAATCTATGCCGCAGTTAATCAGTGGCATGGCAGGTAAATGTTGTAGTGCCAGACTCACGACACCCCATGGCCTGATACTGCCAATGTGCGAGGGATCTGGAGAAAGACCTGGGAAGAGCAACGAGACAGGTAAAAGCAAGGCATCAGAGGCAACGTATGGGCTCGTATTACCGAGACCGCGGAACACCTGATCTGTACTATGAACGAGGAGGGCAGGAATAGATGGAACGACGAACAGGAAAGTCTAAATTTTGCCCAACCGAGCGGGAAGAGCTGAGACCCAATGCGGAAATTAGGTGGTGCTACGGCTCCTCATAGGCCATCTCTTGGTACGCCATCTCTTGGCCCTATCCCACCTGAGATTGCGACTGTACTGAAAGAGACCTAAAAAAGTCCAACTAAAGACAACTGAAAAGAAAGAGACTTCCAGCAACATGAGGAGTATGTTACTTTAAATGCAACCAGCATGGACACTGTGAGAAGAGATTGCCCAGACTTGGAAGCAGATGAAGACATGAAAAGCGATCGGACCTGAAGAAACTTGGAATTTTAGGAAGAGGGTGAAAAAGTTATCGCAGTGCTCCGTAGCCCTGGTCCCCGTAATTCCCATGGTACGGCTGTGCTACTCTTTCCTATTGCACACCCTGCGGTTTGTTTCGATCATCTCACATTTCTTCATCCTTGTGGAGTTGCTGATTATAGTCCGCCTCCATAGCGTAGAGGTAGTGTTACCGCCTACCACGCAACAGGCCCGGGTTCGATTCCCGGCAGGGGACTGGGTGTTGTGTGTCCTTTATCAGCACTGACTCGCAAGTCCCCGATGTGGCGTCAACTAAAAAGGACCTGCAATACGGCGGCCGAACTCCCCGAATAGGGCCTCCCACCCAACAATGCCATACAATCATTTCCATTTTTTGCTGATTAATCCCTTAGCTTAACAAACACAAGTTCCAGTTAGACAGTAAACATTTAAAAGATTCAGTGTTGTCACCACATCTTCCAGCTAAAGCCTGCTGGTGGCTGGGAAGTTTACTAAAGCAAAACAGAATTATCTCAGACGTACAACATAGGCTGTCTAAGAATTGATTATATGCAAGCGATGCGTCGAACAGTTGGAGAGGACTTTTGTACCCCCACCGCTTCTAGATTTCGCCACATAATTATTATTGCTTAATGCGGGTATGTATTTCCCACGACCAGTATGTTGCGAGAAACGCGTCTCTAAATTCGTCGAACGAAATGCAGCTAGCTGAAACGTTTCTCAGTCTCTTACGCCAGCGTCACCCTCCATGTGTGCCCAAACAAATTCCAGCTTCGCATTTAATGGCCTCGAAGAGGGGAGTGACTTGCTAAATTGCTCAGGCCATATCTTCGGATGTAAAGTAGTCCCTAGCTCTTTGAAGTTCTGAAGTTTCGGGACGGACACGAAGTATTTGTGACCGGATGAGGGTGTTCCTTCTGCGCTTGAACATCTTGTCGATTGCAATATCTGAACAGATTCTACATGATGTGCTATATCATGTCTACGGCGACCAGCACACGGCCCCGACCTACCGCTGAGGGTGTCCGGTTTTGCTTCTCGCATCTGTCCGCAACGGATCTACACGTGTGCATCGATCGCGTCTCTGTCCGAATTGTACGGGCCGCCGCTTAAACCGGAACTCATCAGTAAAAAGTACACCCATGGTGACTCGCATTACCGTACAAGCTCCTGCAGACCCTCTCTTGCAAAGCCTGTTTTCAGCGCAAGCTCAAGATAAGTCACTCTACCATCTATTTTTGTGACTTTATTCGAGATGCGCTCCTCCGCAAACTAGTTGTCGACCGGTGAAGGTCTTTTTTTTTTTTTGTTCACTGTTTGATGAGAGAGCTTAGCTCTCCCGCCTTCTTGGCTCCTGCCGCTTCCAGTTTAACTAAAAACGCGTCTCTTTTTGGGCCAATTGCAGTTTGTTTTGCTTCAGCACACGTTTCTGCAATTTTCAACATATTTTCCGCGAGTTCGCTAATTTAAGTGGAAACTCGCTTCATAAATTGTTTGAAATTTGAATCTCGTGCATTTTTCAGCCTCCTCCTTCCCGTTCTCTGCCTCTTCCTCTTTCTCTCCGCCTCGAGAGCTTTCTTACGAAGATAATCGTACTCCTCTTCCCTCTTTATTTCTGTTTCCTCCCTTCTTTTATCTGGTTCCCCTATTTTTCTTTCCATCTCTCTAAGAAAAGCCAAAACAGGACCTTGCAGTGTTTCATATGCCATAACAGGGAATACTACTCTGGTTTCTCGCGCTATTGTGCTGGTACCGGCTAGCCGATCTCTTGTCTGTTTGCAACGGGTTCTGGAGTACTACAATGGCCTCAACAGGTTCCCTGCAGTGTGGCTTAACGGAATCCGCATTATCCTGAATGGAGCGTATTCCCCGCTCATGATCAGTCTCATAACGGTGAAAAGCGAGGGCATCTGGACGTATCTGCTCCGTGTTTTCCAACACCATCTCGTCCCTGTCGTCGAAAAGTCGTGGGCCCTGCCACCCAATTGCTCCACACGCAATTAGGATTTGTACGATTCGCGTCTAGTAACAACGTCACCTTCCTCCTTGACAGCATTCAGAACCGAACGACATTACAAAATTGCACTAATTCAAGCAAGAATGGATCTAATAATCTGCCATTCTTTTCTGGAGACAAGAATTAAAGAGACTTTTCAACTCTTAAAACAGTATACACCCAAAAATAAATCACTTAACGATACTGTTCACAACGCTGAACGCTGATTTACGACACTCATCATGAACGTGGTGCAGAAACTACAAAACCCTGAATGACCATGGAAGGTTAAAGAAAACGTAAGGATTAGAGCATAGGAGCCGCCAACTTAAATCTAGCACGGATCTAAAAAAAAAAAAAAAAAAAAAAAAAAATCAGGCAATTGTTGAGGAGAAGAATAGAAACTAAACTGTATCAGAGTGGTTCGTTGGGTGGGAATCCAAAGGCAAGGCTCACCAATATGGAACCTATACGTGTGTTTCCTATCGTGGGACACTTAACTGATATGCAAGTTCGGCGGCAGTATCGCGATGTTATGTAAATCACATCTAAGCAGGTTTATAGTGAATCTGCGCAAGGTATGTAACACAATCTTATAATGACCATGACATAAATCCTAAGTGGGGTATCTAGCGTTCTGTATAATTTATTCATTAAATTAATTGATCAAAGTTCCGCTCGATTCAGTAAGTGTGACTGTTTAACAGATAAGTTCCATCCTAAAAAATCCAGTTACTTTTAATTTCTTTAAATGGAACACATAACTCATCTTGAATTTGTACAAGGAGCAGTCATGTGTACTAACGTAAACCAAAAAGGTAAACAGTTCTCACTTGGTAGAGGTGTTGGCAGGAACCTAGTACAAACGACACTGCGTGGTATCTAGTCTGCTTCTCTATTACGAGAAGGTGAAGCAAAGAGAGCAGGAGAAATGTATAATAACGATAAACAAGTGGGTAATCGGATGCAGTACCACAGTATCACCTAAGGAAGCAAAGTGGTTCTACAGATGCCACACCTCAGAAACCTCACTTTGAATTTTGGACGCCTTAAAAACCAACTGAAACCCTACAGGTCGGAAATGCATGTATTACCGAAAGTATGGGGAAGGCAGCATGCTGATGACAGCTGCTAATCGTGGTCGGCCGCTGCAAGGAGATGGGCTCCGCCTTGGTGACAGAACAGCGAGCGCAGAGAAGCAAAGTGTTTGTCCGGGTGGCCCGAGAGGTGAAACTGTGAATGAAATTAGTCTGCAGCAAGCGCAGCAACGTGTGCCACCGACTCCTGCTGCGGCCAGGAACCAATTCCCTCAAATTCCTCGTCCACCTAGCACCCAGAGAGCGACCGCACCGCTGTGACAGAAACCGGACAATCGTTACCCGAGAAACAAAGTGTTCGCCAATAATGGCGTTACAACAAATTCGTCTAGACTCCAACCACCGTACTCCGTCAACCTAAGCGGCATTACCGTCCCTTCCCGCGAATTCCCGACGGTGACTACAAACGTGTGCTGACGTAACTCTAGAGGAGCTATCACAGCCTCCACGAGGATTTTTCATGCAAGGCTTTCTGGCGCCAACGGAGGATGATCATTGGGGCGTCGTTCTTTCGGCTATCCCGTGTAGTGCACCGACCATTGCTCCGAGACGTCCCCCCAAATCATAGCACAGCCGTGGCGCCGAGGTAGCACGTTCCTGCCCAAAACGCGAAGCTTCTTTCGCGATAAAATTGCTCATAGCCATTGTAAAAACTGCGAGCATCCATTGCTCTGGCCCTTGAGCTCTGACATCAAAAGAGGAAGCCCCCATTACTGGGCTCTGTCCACAGCTCTCAGTGTTTGGATGCTCTTCATCAGCTGCTATTGCGAGCGGTTGGCTTCCTCACAGCCGAGAAGTTCCTTCTCGTCTGCTATGTGAATGAACGGAATTACGATGCGCGTGAATCCTACACCTGGTCATTTACATGTAAATAGCATCCGATTAGCTATTTTGCATGACATCGTAATACAGTAGCGAAATTACACTACTGGCCATTAAAATTGCTACACCAAGAAGAAATGCAGATGATAAACGGGTATTCATTGGACAAATATATTATACTAGAACCGACATGACATTACATTATCACGCAATTTGGGTGCATAGATACTGATAAATCAATACCCAGAACAACCACCTCTGGCCGTAATAACGGCCTTGATACACCTGGGCATTGAGTCAAACAGAGCTTGGATGGCGTGTACAGGTAAAGCTGTCCATGCAACTTCAACAAGATACCATAGTTCATCACGAGTAGTGACTGCCGTATTGTGACGAGCCAGTTGCTCGGCCACCATTGACCAGACGTTTTCAATTGGTGAAACATCTGGAGAATGTGCTGGCCAGGGCAGCAGTCGAACATTTTCTGTATCCAGAAAGGCCCGTACAGGACCTGCAACATGCGGTCGTGCGTTACCCTGCTGAAACGTAGGGTTTAGCAGGGATCGAATGAAGGGTAGAGCCACGGCTCGTAACACATCTGAAATGTAACGTCCACTGTTCAAAGCGCCTTCAATGTGAACCAGAAGTGACGGAGAAGTGTAACCAATGGCACCCCATACCATCACGCCGGATGATACGCCGGTATGGCAATGACAAATACATGCTTCGAATGTGCGTTCACCGCGATGTCGCCAGACACGGATGCGACCATCATGATGCTGTAAACAGAACCTGGATTCATCTGAAAAAATGACATTTTGCCATTCGTGCACCCAGGTCGTTGCTGAGTACACCATCGCAGGTGCTCCTGTCTGTGATGCAGCGTCAAGGGTAACCGCAGCCATGGTCTCCGAGCTGATAGTCCATGCTGCTGCAAACGTCGTCTAACTGTTCGTGCAGGTGGTTGTTGTCTTGCAAACGTCCGCATCTGTTGACTCAGAGATCGAGACGTGGCTGCACGAACCGTTCAGTCATGCGGATAAGATGCCTGTCATCTCGACTGCTAGTGATACGAGGCCGTTGGGATCCAGCACGGCGTTCCGTATTACCCTCCTGAACCCACCGATTCCATATTCTGCCAACAGTCATTGGATCTCGACCAACGCGAGCAGCAATGTCGCGATACGATAAACCGCAATCGCGATAGGCTACAATCCGACCTTTATCAAAGTCGGAAACGTGATGGTACGCATTTCTCCTCCTTACACGAGGCATCACAACAACGTTTCGCCAGGCAACGCCGGTCAACTGCTGTTTGTGTATGAGAAATGGGTTGGAAACTTTCCTCATGTCAGCACGTTGTAGGTGCCCCCGCCCTGTGAACGCTCTGAAAAGCTAATCATTTGCGTATCACAGCATCTTCTTCCTGTCGGTTAAATTTCGCGTTTGTAGCACGTCATCTTCGTGGTGTAGGAATTTTAATGGCCAGTAGCGTACATTAATTTGCATGATTGCAGATTCAGATTTAGAAATGGAGGGTAGACTGGTTTGATTACTTTTTTTGAAGTGTATGATGGAAACTGAGTTGTTGAACAATCCATCAGCGAATTTGTTTTCATTATTGCAGATAGTTAGACTATGGCCTGAGTACTTCACCCACTCCAACAGATTTCACAATAATACAGGGACAGCAGAAACAGACAGCTCAAAGGACTAATGTTCTACAATGCCAAAAAATGAAATTTATTCAGTTGCTATTACCTGTGAATGGAGATATATGAGCTTGCTGGACGAGGAAGTCTAGTCTTTGATGTGTAGTGTAGCTACCCAGTCTTTTAGAAAGACGCCTTAAGTTACTGCATTAACAGCCGCAGGCTGGTGGGTGCAGTGTGGCGATGTCTGGGTCAGAATATCTTACTCGTAAGGGGACAGCGAGATGGGGCCCGCCGCACTCAATGGAAAAGTACACCGTGCAGCGGTAATGACCGTAGCAGGCGGGTCAATGTCACCATGTCAGGGTAAGTCTCTTGTTACGGGCGACGCGACTACGAGGCAGGTTTTAGTGAAGTAAATGAGCCTCGGAGCGATATAACCCTTAACGTGCCATGTGTAGTCTCACAGACCGCTAGTGTTTATTACTCGTATTACTCTTTTGCTAATGTATAGGTATGTGGTAGCAATTTACGGCGTTGTCTAGCTGTTCTTTCCTGGAGCTGTCATGATTTCGTTTGTTACTGAACCGGAATTATTACTGCCACTTTCGTGGCATTATGGGTTCAGTAACCAGGTCTTCGTCTTCTGCTCGCGTTACCGATCCTGACTTTGAGGATACAGTTTTAAAACGGTTTGAGGACTGTTTAGGAAGTGATGGTGGAGCATATAGAGACAAAGAGATTTAAAGTGACATAATTCAGAAAAATACAGTGACAAAGTGAAGACGAATTTGTTTTGCATTCTGTGAATTCAGTGAGTGAAACAAGTGATTAAACTGATAAAAACAGAAATGTAAAGAATGAACCTTTAGTTAAAGCCACTACTAGAAATATATTTGATAGAAATAAATATCGCTGGTCGTCGAAGCCTCTTACGAAGCGATTTCATGTTCGGCAGCACATTATTCGTTTGCCAACAGAGCGGTCACCTGCTCCTCTAGGTAATAATCTAGATCCTCTTACTATTTGGAATTTGCTTATGACTGACGATATTTTTACTATCACATTGAAATAGATTAATGTAAAAATAAACAAAGAAAATCTTGAAAATCATCGAAATGTTCGGTATGAAGCTGATTTATGCGAACAACAGCATATTCCAGTTTGCTATTTTATTCAGCTATGCGCTTGTCCTTCACAGCTACAAAGACAGTTCTCAAATCACTCGTTTTAATTTTTCTAGAAATCTGCCAAACTCATTAATGACACGGCAGATGGAAAAGCGAGTGAACGACTCTGACATACACCGTGAAATTCGTGCGTCGATTCATCGTGGTTTAGGTGGAACCCGAACCAAGAACAGAAGTCGTTGCGAAAAGATTGGAGGAATGCGAAACGTGCTCCACCTGGGACCCAAAAAAGAAGAATAAAACGAGTTGTGATTACATTGTTGCCAGAAGCCAGTCTGCATTGAATGCTCTACAGAAAGTTTCAGCGAGTGCAAATAAAACTTTTGAGATGGAGACTAGAAACCTAAGAAGTACTTATGTAATTTTTATTTTCTGAACCTTTTTTGGGAGTTCCTTCTGTTTTTATTGTTATATGTTTAACAAACAAATAATACAGAAAACAGCAAAATTTTAAGTGCAGGGTACAGGAGTTTTTGTAGATTAACACTATCTTGAAATGTTATGTTCATTTCGTGCAGTTTTCTGTTTAAATACTTTTTTCGTGAAAAGAAACATTAACATGTACTTGAATATAATTTTTATGTAGCATTAATGTAGCCTTTTATACAAAAAAACTGAATCGTTTCACTTAAGTTCCTCAATGCAATTTTTATGGCTACTTAATTATAGCGCGCTCTGTCAGACCGCAGCCGGGACAGAGTGTGATCAAAAAGAAAATCCCACCTGAGATGATAAAGGATAAACATATCTAAATTTTGAGGAAGAGACATTCCTGCCGCCAGAGTTCAGCAGCACAATCACGAAGCCAGGCCCACGCTGGAAGCGAGACGACGGCATCGCCAGCAGCAGCTGTTGTGTTCGAGACCAGGCTGCGCACGTGGCAGCCAGTACTGAGTTCCTCACGGGACTTAGAGCCACAGCACCATTAACTTGCCATGCGCGTCTGCTGCCACCAGCACTGAGTTCCCCACGGCACTTAGTGCCTCAGTTCCAGCTGCCGTCCGGCTCCTGCCATAGGCCAGCTGGTCGAATCCCGCGCACAGCAGTCTCCACGCGGCATCAGAGTGGAGGACCACTACAGGAGCCATCACCAGCGGAGAAGTAGCGCGCTATTGATGTCGCGATGTTGGTCTACAGGGACCACTAGCCGTCCACGGGCCTGCTGTCACCAACTTAGGGCACCTACGCAGCATCCTCATCGCCAGGGCGGAAGTCGCTGCTCGTATTTCAATGCCGGCCTTAGTCAACAGAGTGATGCGTGTTCTGCCTCACTGAGTAACAACAAAGTATGTACTGAAGTGAAAAGAACGTTCTTTACTGCCAGAAGAATGATGACTGAAAAAGAAAGGTCAGCATTGTTTCCATTGTGTCTTCTGGTTTGCCATCACTACCATTCACCCCACCGACTGCTTCTGCACTTTTTTCCGGAGCAAAGAACTTACGCATTCCTTCAGATTCCTGTCGTCTACATAATCCGCTATATTATAGCTGAGCAAAATACTTCTATTGATCTTTACTTGATTAAGAAATAATAATTTAATGAGGCTCTACATGGCTCACTTTGTAATGCACACTGCGGAAAGTTTAAACAAAAATTCATTTAACTCCACTGCACATTTATAAAATGGTGTCCAGTTTCGACTGCTCAAGTAATCATCTACACAAACAAATTTTATACTGAATATTTATTTATTTTTTATCATGAATCTTATTTAGTGTAGCTGTGTCTGAAGCACTGGTCTGTCAGATAAGCACAGGTATCCAGTACATTGACTGGAATACTCTCTTTCAAATTCTGAAGGTGGCAGGGGCAAAATACAAGGAGCGAAAGGCAATTTACAATTTGTACAGAGACCAGATGGCAGTTATAAGAGTCGAGGGACATGAAAGGGAAGCAGTGGTTGGGAAGGGAGTGAGACAGGGTTGTAGGCTCTCCCCGATGTTATTCAATCTGTATATTGAGCAAACAGTAAAGGAAGCAAAAGAAAAATTCGGAGTAGGTATTAAAATCCATGGAGAAGAAATAAAAACTTTGAGGTTCGCCGATGACACTGTAATTCTGCCAGAGACAGCAAAGGTCTTGGAAGAGCAGTTGAAGGGAATGGACAGTGTCTTGAAATGAGGATATAAGATGAACTTCAACAAAAGTAAAACGAGGATAATGGAATGTAATCGAATTAAATCGGCTGATGCTGAGGGAATTAGATTAGGAAATGAGACATTTAAAGTAGTAAAGGAGTTTCGCTATTTGGGGAGCAAAATAACTGATGATGGTCGAAGTAGGGAGGATATAAAATGTAGACTGGCAATGGCAAGGAAAGCGTTTCTGAAGAAGAGAAATTTGTTAACATCGAGTATAGATTTAAGTGTCAGGAAGTCGTTTCTCAAAGTATTTGTGTGAAGTGTAGCCATGTATGGAACTGAAACATGGACGATAAATAGTTTAGACAAGAAGAGAATAGAAGCTTTCCAAATCTGGTGCTACAGAATAATGCTGAAGATTAGATGGATACATGACGTAAATAATGAGGAGGTATTGAATAGAATTGGGGGGAAGATGAGTTTGTGGCACAACTTGACTAGAAGAGGGGATCGGTTTGTAGGGCATGTTCTGAGGCATCAAGGGATCACCGATTCAGTATTGGAGGGCAGCGTGGAGGGTAAAAATTGTAGAGGGAGACCAAAAGATGAATACACTAAACAGATTCAGAAGGATGTAGGTTGCAGTAGGTACTGGGAGATGAAGAAACTTGCACACGATAGAGTAGCATGGAGAGCTGCATCAAACCAGTCTCAGGACTGAAGACCACAACAACAACATCCAGTACATCATTAGAAGACGCCCACAAACCTTAATTAATTCCTTGCTCTACATAAGCGACGAATTTTTTATCTTTCTTATGATTTTCTTCCTGCAAATGGACAGAAAAAATTTAGTGCTTCAGAAATATTTCGTGTGATTTTTATCTTTACTGAGTATATTTCACAGAAAAATTTCAGGCATTTCCAACATTATCCCTGAGGTCCGTTGTGCCTTTGTACAAGGCATCTGTAGTATTTCATTCATCCACAGCAACTGTACATGTATACATCGAAATAAGCAACAACCATCTGCATAATAGAAATTTAATTTCTTAACCGGTTTCAGGCACTTAGTGCCCTTTTTCAGAAGGTTATACCTATTGTATTATCTGCGAGTGTCAACAGTAAGATCCATACACCAGAATTCCGTGGCACTATAAGCCACATGACTTAGATATTCTGCTCTGTGCGTCTTATTGTTTACACACGCAGATAATGCGATAGGTATAAACTTCTGTAAAACAGCACTAATTGCCCGAAACCGCTTAAGTAATTAAATTTCTTTTATCGTTGCAGATTTAACACGACGTAAGAAAAGGGATCGTAGGAAAATCACAACCAACGATAACCGGAGACGAAAATCATATACTGTCAATGTTAATAACTGGTTGCTGCTATCGATGAATGCACGCCTGTATCAGCCAGTTTCCGAGCGAACGCTGCTACGGGAACTGCACACTGGACATTTGGAGTTGGATCCGTCGCAGGAGGACATTGACCACAACGGTATATGAAACTCCACGCCCTTAATTGGCCAAACAGTAGAGCAACTGGACGGAAACGCTGGAGGCGTGTAGTATGGTCTGACTGGTCGCGATTTTGCCTCTTTACAAATTTTGCAATTCTTCGAGTGCATTGACGACCTAATAAAGCGTTTAATCCACCCAAGACACTGATGGGTTGTTTGGGGCGTTTCTCTTCGTGCCATGATTTTCGTACACTCATTCGGATTCCCCTGATCATAAATCACGATGTCTATTTAAATGTTCTTGGTTACGAAGTTTTGCCCTTTCTCCTACCGATTTTGATGAGTATACTGTGGACACTCCAACCTATGACGACAAGTCATGTTCGCAGTGCTGCAAGCATAGTCTCTTGGTTTTACGAGTATTCAGGTACATTATCGTTCTTCGACTGGGTCCGATATTCACTCGATCTTAATCACATATAGTGCTTGGTAGTATCTGTAACAGCAGATGAAATGTAGTGATCAGCATCACCGCAAACTCTACTGGATTTATATATCATTGGGTGGCTTCAGCTGTATATGGCATACCTGAAAAAACCTTTAATCATGTATTGTTTCCTGCTGCACTGTATAATCAAACGCTTGCGTGTTCTTGGTATAGAATTATACGTTGTCGTGTTGGAAGTCAGATCTGGAAGCTAGAGAGATCTGTAGAGACTGAATGAGAGTCCCTAACCGTTCTTTCTATCATCCTGTCGTCTTCTAAAATTGTGTCCCCAGCGCTGAAGACAGCTCGTCGGTCGTGGAACCTTCTTCGGCGAAGGCTGCTGTGCTGTCATCTCGAACGTGAACCTGTGTTTTCTGTGGGATGACACTTGCCCAGATTAGTCTCTGTATCTACAGAGGGCAAGATCTACAGTACTGACAATTATGGTAGGCGACACCTCTCATTAATGTATCCTGTTTGTTTATATTTTAAAATATCACTTTTTACCCTCCACAACACTCGACATAGCGCTCTTAATACTGCGGTTACTTTCCTGGAAACTTCCGATATAGAGTACGACATGTCCGTCCAAAACAGAGATACACGTCCAGCTCAGAAGAACGTCCGAAGCAGACTGACTAGCGCAGCCGAAGTACTTCGTCTCCCAGGTGCGCCAAAGCGACCAGAGGGTGTCCGAAGCACTTTGGTTGTAGTATAATCACTCCAATGTTTCTCAAAAATAGTGAAATTTAATAAACAAAAACGGTAGACTTGTAGGGCAACCATGAGAGATTGTCATATTGAAAACTGGGTTAAATGCAATGAAAAGTATGTAAATAATTAATAAGAGAAGTTAGGCGTTTTGGCACCTGACACCCCAATGTTCCAACCAATCAGAAGCAAGTTCAGTACAATTGGCGGACTCTCCCACGGGAATAGTACATACTGTACCATCTGATGTTTGTACCTCACTCCACTTTTGACCATATGCTACTTCACGTGTATCAAGTTGCTTCAAGGCGAGCTTCTAGCAAGATAAAATACTGTCGGCCACAGCCAGGAATATCATGTTGATTCGTGTGTGCAGTGTACTGCTGACGTACTAGGGCTCGGCAGTGGAGTGTCCAGACAGCCCACCAAACTTTCGTACTCAACAGAGAAGTGTTTACGCCTTGCAAAACATTAAACCAAATAACTGCAGCAGTTCATCAACTCAAATTCTCTGCAGTCTCAGCACTAAAGTAAATGCAAATGAGAGCAATTTTCAATAATAATTAGCTATGTAAATGAATCAAGTTTCATACAGCATACATTCAGTGTTCCAAGTAGGGGCACTACTCTTACGATGTAATGCCGCAACAGCACATTTTTGCCGTTAAAAAAAAAGAATGGTCATATTTTGTTTGAAATTAGAGTTACGTGATCAGGGCAGCAGTAGGACAAATTACAAACGCAAAAACGCTCCTACGCTTAAACATATGAGCTCATTCTCTTCATGACTGTACCACAATTAATGCATTTACAATTAACTTTCTCAGCAAAAGAGAGTATCAATTCATGCAATGATGTTCGTTTGCTTGAAGCACAAAAAATTATGGAACTCAAAATGACTTCACTTCAATACAAATTTTATGTGAACCAGAGTAGACTATTATAATAATCAATTTCGCTGGCAACTGTGGCCGAGCGGTTCTAGGCGCTTCAGTCCGGAACCGCTCTGCTGCTACGGTAGCAGGTTCGAATCCTGCCTCGGGCATGGATGTGTGTGATCTCCTTAGGCTAGTTAGGTTTAAATAGTTCTAAGTCTAGGGGACTGATGACCTCAGATGTTAAGTCTCATAGTGCTTAGAGCCTTTGAACAATTTTTGTGTCAATTTCATAATGAATGCACATAGATGTATCCAAAAATACAACAAATGGCTGTCTGACTGAAGTTTTAATTTGTACAACATGTTCTGTTAACAAAACCTCTTTGGAAGCTTGCTACAGAGCCGCGATTGGCTTTCCAAATCTGCGCATCTCGTAAACGCAAGAAGAAAGGCAGCACTAACGTTGAAAGTGACACTTGCTCAAGAGTCAGCAGAGTACGCCGGGCAGCGACCGGGCGAGGTCTTCCCTGTCCATGTGGCCTCTGCCGCGCGACGCCACAGATGATGACCTTGTCGTTGAGCGCCCTTAAGATCACCATAATCCCAACTCCATCTTTACCTACCTTCCAAGTTCCTCCTCGTCTCCCAAAAGATCATGATTCGGATAGGATTCACGACTTTGACCGCCGTGATGAGAAAGAGTTTCTCAGAATACACCAAATCGCAGTGGGATCCTGCGAAAACCTCTCCACCATGGCGTACCGTGTCTCGTTCACTAGTCAGAGGTCGGAACGCTGTATTTGCTGGCTCAAAGATTTGCGTTACAGCGCCGATGCTGCTGACGAGTAGGATCGGTTGACAACATCCAGAATGTAAGATTTAGACATTTTCTCACACCGGAGATGGCAAAAGGCGATTTCGCGTGTTTACGCTAGCCTACAGTATGTGTAGATCCCTTACGCCAATAATACTTGGGGGACCACCGAGCGAGGTGGCGCAGTGGTTAGCACACTGGACTCGCATTCGGGAGGACGACGGTTCAACCACGCGTCCGGCCATCCTGATTTAGGTTTTCCGTGATTTCCCTAAATCGCTCCAGGCAAATGCCGGGATGGTTCATGTGAAAGGGCACGGCCGACTTCCTTCCCCACCCTTCCCTGATTCGACGAGACCGATGACCTCGCTGTTTGGTCTCTTCCCACAAACCCAACCAACCAACTTGGGGGACCTGCGGTCGCTATGCTCGAATATCAGAAGTCCATGCCGACATGCTGACACAGGAAATAAGGCGCTCTTTGACCTAGTAGTTGTAAGTAGGCTATTTAGGTTTTTATGTTGCTAACGCCACACTGACTGTGCTGTGTGAAGTCTGTGGCTGGTTTGCATTGTTGAAATATTCGCTACTGTAGTGTTGGGGAGTTGGATGTAAACATTTTGGAGGTGAGCCGCCAGCAGTGGTGGATGCGGGGAGAGAGATGTTAGAATCTTGAGAGCGCGCAATCTGGACTTGTGTCCATCAGAAAGAGTATATTTGTAATACTGTATATGATGAACTGATATATATACTATGACGTTTGAACATTATTAAGGTAAATACATTGTTTGTTCTTTATCAAAATCTTTCATTTGCTTAGTATGCCTATCAGTAGTTAGTGCCTTCAGTAGTTTGAATCTTTTATTTAGCTGGCTGTAGTGGCGCTCGCTGTATTGCAGTAGTTCGAGTAACGAAGATTGTTGTGAGGTAAGTGATTCATGAAAGGTATAGGTTATTGTTAGTCATGGCCATTCTTTCGTAGGGATTTTTGAAAGTCAGATTGCGTTGCGCTAAAAATATTATGTCGGTTTAGTGTTGATCATAACAAATAAATAGAGTAATGTCTGAGTACGTTCAGTTTTGCTCAGCTGTTTGAAAATCAAATAACGTAGAGGTTTATCAGCACAGTAATTCATTAATTTTTCAAAGGTGATGTTTCACAGTTCAGCGAACCCACAGCCTAACAGCGGGTAAGAGCACTCAGGCTTATCGCAATATATCCTGTCTGGCCCGCCTCAGCGAAGATAAATTTAAGGATCTTACTCCAGAAGCCACCAGCTATGTACTCGCCTCTAGCAAAGTTAAGAAAAAACTGCTAGGAAATTTAATTATTATCGCAAAGCGATATGTGACTCGTCACAGTACACACTGTAAGTGAAATTTTGTTGTCCGCAACCCGTGGTCGTGCGGTAGCGTTCTTGCTTCCCGCGCCCGGGTTCCCGGGTTCGATTCCCGGCGGGGTCAGGGATTTTCTCTGCCTCGTGATGACTGGGTGTTGTGTGATGTCTTTAGGTTAGTTAGGTCTAAGTAGTTCTAAGTTCTAGGGGACTGATGACCATAGATGTTAAGTCCCATAGTACTCAGAGCCATTTGAAATTTTGTTGTTAATTGTGCATGCTGGGATGTCAGATTTATAGGCCTGTAGCGTAGACGATAAACCGGATGAATTCTGCCGGCCTGGGGTGACGCGAGTGCACGCCATACTTTCGGTTCTGCTTCGGCTTGCCGGCTGTGCCAGGAGGCCATCGACACTCTGTCGCCGACCTATAGAAGGCAGCGCCTTGCCTTAAACGATTGTTCTGCCGCATCAATACACGCAGTGGCTCAAAGGCGGCGAGAGACAGAGCCGAGGGGCGCCGCACGTCGGTGGCTGAGCGTAAAAGGCAGTGGCTGCTCTGGCAAAGATTGCACTGCAAAAGCTATAAGCTAGAGTTCCAACCAACTACCGGCTCTAATGTCTTGGCTTGAACCGTATATTACAACATTACTGTATTTATTAACAGAATGAAATATACTTCTCTCCCACCCTCAAGTACCTTGGCATCACGTTTGACCGTCGCCTTTCCTGGACCCCCCCTCCCCATCCCACCTCTGGACAATCCAAGCCAAGGCGCGCTGCTGTCTCTGCCTCCTCAAGCTCCTTTCTGGCCGCACATGGGGTCTGGACCCCTCCACCATCCTCCATACCTACAAATCCCTCATCCGCCCTATCCTCTGCTACGCCCACCCTGCCTGTATCTCCGCCCCTCCTACCTTTTACAAATCCCTTCAAATCCTAGAACGTCATGCTCTCCGCCTCGCCTATCGCATCCGTCTCCCCTCCCCCACGCGGATCCTGTATAACCTTATTCTGTTCCCACAAACGGATACGGATCCTCTATACCTCCTGTAAACTTGGTCTCTCCCATCCTCTCCCACCCCCCTCCACTGCCGCACCTGTATTCCCACGTCCCACCTGGTCTCCATCTCCCAACTCACCACACCCTCTCCCAATGTGGCTTCCACCAACTCCCACTCCCTGATGATGCCCTCATCCCCTCCATCTACCCCTCCTATCAACTTTGATCCTCCCTTCCTTAGGGCACGCTCTCTCCCTTCTCTCCCTCCTCCCTCCCTTCCTCCCTCCCTCCTCCCCCCCCCCCGGGCTTCCCTACCACCGTACCTTCTTTCCTCCCCCTCTCATCTCCTCTGCCACTGGTATCTACACACTCCCCTCTCCCTCCTCCCCCACCTTTTTTCCCCTATGGCAAGTCCCCGGACTCGCACACGTCAAGTGAACATTCAGGCGCCGTAGATCATCGCCATCGTTTCTGTGTGTGTGTGCCGTAGTGTTAGTGCTTCAGTGTTTTCACCGCACCACGCTCCATCGTTCACGTGTGTTATCTAAGTCTTCAGTGTTCGTGTACAGTGCTGACCGTTTTTTTTATCTTTTTACTACACCTGGAACAGCTCTGTGTTTTTTACTTATGTGTCTACTGCTTTTTGTCCACCGTTATGATCTGTTTTTCTGTGACTTCATTGTTTCTATTTGTACTCACTGTGGCCGAAGAGCGGCGTACTATTGCCGCTGCCGGCCCACCTTTTGTACAAGGTGTTGAAATAACAATAATGAAAAAGAAAAAATACTTCTCTTCCCCTCTGAACGAAACGCGTTGATCGGGAATGTAGGCATGAATTTGGCATTTATACCCATCTCGTCCCACATTTTGTTTCGTCTCATGGCACAGTATAGTGTACGCCAGCAGGCAAGTAACATCGGTAGGAAAATGGTTCAAATGGCTCTGACCACTATGCGACTTAACTTCTGAGGTCATCAGTCGCCTAGAACTTAGAACTAATTAAACCTAACTAACCTAAGGACATCACACACATCCATGCCCGAGGCAGGATTCGAACCTGCGACCGTAGCGGTCGCTAGGTTCCAGACAGCAGCGCCTAGAACCACACGGCCACTCTGGCCGGCAACATCGGTAGGAATCGACGTCCCATTAAACGACGGATGTTCACGGATCGTGAGAACGGAGATGGGAGAAAGAGCGTATAGAGATCGCAGAGATTCACACTGCGAACCATGACGCCAAATACATATCTTTGTTTATTAACATTAACTATTAAAAGTTGGTCTATGCCTATAAATAAATTACTGCCATTATCCTCTCTCACAGATACTTCACAATCTCCAAAATGAAGCTCACATTTTAATTAGTGTATTATATATTGTCATGGCAACGGCCTTGCCGCAGCGGATACATCGGTTCTCGTGAGATCACCGAAGTTAAGCGCTGTCGGGTGTGGTCGGCACTTGGATGGGTGCCCATTTTGGGCCGCCATGCGCTGTTGCCATTTTTTGGGGTGCATTCAGCCTCGTGATGCCAATTGAGGAGCTATTCGACCGAATAGTAGCGGCTTCAGTCAGGAATTCCATCAAAACGACCGGGAGAGAAGTGTGCTGACCCCACGCCCCTCCTATCCGTATCCACCACAGAGGATGACACGGTGGTCGGATGGTCCCGGTAGGCCACTCGTGGCCTGAAGAAGGAGTGCTTTATTATATATTGTTGACAATCTGTGGCTGACTGTACCGACCCAACCGAACCCTGTGGGCGGGCACGAAACACTGAAGCAACCTCCGCACTCAGTCTCGAACTAACTTTCACGTTGACACCATGGCCTAAACGCAGCTGGACATTTTGCACAGTTCAAATTAAGTTAAAGCTTAGACAGTCTCGGGGAACATTTATGACCCATCTTGAACTCCGTTTTGGCGATGCAACACACCAGTGGAGTAGACGGATTATATTTTCATGTGAAAGAGATTTATGGTTAAAAGTGCCTTGGAGAACATTTATAAAAGAATACGCAAATGTGCGACTTCGAAAAATCCATGTGGAGATAATGTCGTAAATTTACAACGGTGCTTGACAATTGAAAATTAAACTCTGAGAACGTAGATTCCAGTATTATCACTGGAATGGCTCTAAAGACCATTATTTTCTTTATTTTCATTAAAATAAGATGGTATCCTTTTATTTCCTGAATTTCATTACTATTTCATCATTCACAGCCCGGATTCACTATCGTCAGAGAAGAAGACTAACGTCTAGGCAGCTTTATAAGACATGAGATAAGCAAACCTCCTCCTGTGAGCTGGGGAAACTGCCAAAAGTTTGTTACACCTTCTCGTTGAGAGTTCGTCAGCACAGCTCTTCACATACAACAATTCGCGAAGGATCAACCTGGCGCTATTAGCATGTTTGTCGTAGTAACGTGTCATGGCAGGAGCCCTTCTTATCTCATGCTAATTAATTAGTTAGGTAGTGGGGTCTTAAAAGGAGCCACGATAAATGTTCGCGAACATCACATTTTCATTAACGTAATTAGTTTAATTTGTAAAATTACTCAGAAATTCTACTTACAAAGTTTCAACAACCTATGAAAAAATCTAGAAAAGTACTACAGTCCCCCACGTATCGCCCAAACATCTACCCGAAGACTCAATTAGACTAATTACAACCGGTTCAGAGGTATTTTAAAGTCATTCTTCCACGCTACGCATGTGAATACAAGAAATCCTAACACGTGCTACAGTGGTAAGCGCCCTCTTCCATACTCTTCACTGTGGTTTAAAATGTATGTATCTAACTGTAGATGTCGATGGAAAGAACGCTGAGACAGTTTTGTGTGTGCGATAATTGACTGCAATTAAAATTACTTCAAATGGCTCTGAGCACTATTGGACTTAACATCTGAGGTCATCAGTCCCCTAGAACTTAGAACTACTCAAACCTAACTAACCTAAGGACATCACACACGTCCAAGCCCGATGCAGGATTCGAACCTGTGACCGTAGCGGTCGCGCGGTTCCAGACTGAAGCGCCTACAACTCCTCGGCCACACCAGCCGGCTAAAATTACTTAATTAAAGTATATTATTATTTCACAATATCACTTAATCTTATGAGACCGCTGCCGAGTCAAGTAAAATATGTTTCGAGTGTTGAATACCGTGTAGTGCACTGATCAACACAGACAGCGCAGGGTGATTCGCGGGCACTTGCCCGCGAAAGGCAAAGGTCCTGAGTTCGAGTCTCGGTCCGGCACACAGTTTTAATCTGCCAGGAAGTTTTGTTTCTGCAAATGTTTTGCGCCCGAAAAGTCGTCAAAGAAGGCCTGAAATGCCTGCAGCTGGTGTCCCCATTTTGCACGGTACAGCAAGACCGAATATTGCCCTACCAGTAAGAACAATGCTCGACAAATATGGATGCCAAATACTTCACCAACCACACACAGTACTGGCTTCATCATCATCCAGGAAAGTGGCGAAATTGGGCTGAGCAAAGATTGGATAATTGTACGGGCGCTGATAACCACGCCGTTGAGCGCCCCACAACCCCAACATCATCATCATCACACAGTACTGGCACGATTTGTTTCCTAAATTAATGGTTCAACTCCGTGGAAAACGTTTTGCTACTATCGATGAAGCTTCCAGGGAGGTGACTCGAGTAATCAGACAGCTCATCAATGAAGGTGCCCCGTGTGGAATACAGAAGCTACCAAAATGCTGTCATAAGCAAGAATCTAGATTATACAGGCTGTGTCTGAAATGAATATAGAAAATAAGAGAACTGGTAGAGTGAGTCATGACAAGCATATTTCACGTGGCAGCCCATGTCCCCATCCCTTAGCGTACGGCACTAGGCGTCGTTGAGTAGCGTCTGCGCAGCCAGGACAGTGGGCACACAATATGCCATTCGAGTCGTCATGGTAGAAGGTCTGCGAGGCAACGATTTCAATATATTTTAATATCAAGTTAAAACAGACGTCGGATTGAAGCTTTATGACCAGTATTTCAAAACGCTGTCGTCTACATGGTTGCGAATATTGCAGGTGGGAGAACACTACGGGTATTTCACCGTAGTTGAATGTGAACGTGTTGCTTTCGTCGGCGAAAATGCCTGTGACAGGTGTTACGTAGAGGGCAGCACCTGCGCACACTGCTGAGTCTGGTTCGCCCTGCTTCAGTTTGTCAACAAACGGAGACAAGCTCGTTTCTTACTATGCGGAGCAGATAGGAAATGGAGCGCTGTTCTTGGGAGGAAAGGGCAGAAATGCACTGTGCTTACGGGGAGTAGGATGGAAATGCTCACGTTGCCAAACGTTTGTACGTTCGACGAGTGCCATATCCACGCAGAACTGCTGCCATACACGGGTCCCTACGAGAGGCAGTTGTATGTTTTCCACCGACACGTTCTCGTAATGGTACGGGTATTTCACATTTCACCGTAGTTGAATGTGAACGTGTTGCTTTCGGCCGTGAAAATGCCTGTGACAGGTGTTACGTAGAGGGCAGCACCTACGCACACTGCTGAGTCTGGTTCGCCCTGCTTCAGTTTGTCAACAAAGGGAGACAAGCTCGTTTCTTACTGTGCGGAGCAGATAGGAATTCGAGCGCTGTTCTTGGGAGGAAAGGGCAGAAATGCACTGTGCTTATGGGGAGTCGGATGGAAGTGCTCACGTTGCCAAACGTTTGTACGTTCGACGAGTGCCATATCCACGCAGAACTGCTGCCATACACGGGTCCCTACGAGAGGCAGTTGCATGTTTTCCACTGACACGTTCTCGTAATGGTACGGGTATTTCACCGTAGTTGAATGTGAACGTGTTGCTTTCGGCCGTGAAAATGCCTGTGACAGGTGTTACGTAGAGGGCAGCACCTACGCACACTGCTGAGTCTTGTTCGCCTTGCTTCAATTTGTCAACAAACGGAGACAAGCTCGTTTCTTACTGTGCGGAGCAGATAGGAAATGGAGCGCTGTTCTTGGGAGGAAAGGGCAGAAATGCACTGTGCTTACGGGGAGTCGCATGGAAATGCTCTCGTTGCCAAACGTTTGTACGTTCGACGGGTGCCATATCCACGCAGAACTGCTGCCATACACGGGTCCCTACGAGAGGCAGTTGTATGTTTTCCACCGACACGTTCTCGTAATGGTACGGGTATTTCACCGTAGTTGAATGTGAACGTGTTGCTTTCGACCGTGAAAATGCCTGTGACAGGTGTTACGTAGAGGGCAGCACCTACGCACACTGCTGAGTCTGGTTCGCCCTGCTTCAGTTTGTCAACAAACGGAGACAAGCTCGTTTCTTACTGTGCGGAGCAGATAGGAAATGGAGCGCTGTTCTTGGGAGGAAAGGGCAGAAATGCACTGTCCTTACGGGGAGTCGGATGGAAACGCTCACGTTGCCAAACATTTGTACGTTCGACGAGTGCCATATACACGCAGAACTGCTGCCATACACGGGTCCCTACGAGAGGCAGTTGTATGTTTTCCACTGACACGTTCTCGTAATGGTACGGGTATTTCACCGTAGTTGAATGTGAACGTGTTGCTTTCGGCCGGGAAAATGCTTGTGACAGGTGTTACGTAGAGGGCAGCACCTACGCACACTGCTGAGACTGGTTCGCCCTGCTTCAGTTTGTCAACAAACGGAGACAAGCTCGTTTCTTACTGTGCGGAGCAGATAGGAATTCGAGCGCTGTTCTTGGGAGGAAAGGGCAGAAATGCACTGTGCTTATGGGGAGTCGGATGGAAATGCTCACGTTGCCAAACGTTTGTACGTTCGACGAGTGCCATATCCACGCAGAACTGCTGCCATACACGGGTCCCTACGAGAGGCAGTTGTATGTTTTCCACTGACACGTTCTCGTAATGGTACGGGTATTTCACCGTAGTTGAATGTGAACGTGTTGCTTTCGGCCGTGAAAATGCCTGTGACAGGTGTTACGTAGAGGGCAGCACCTACGCACACTGCTGAGTCTTGTTCGCCTTGCTTCAATTTGTCAACAAACGGAGACAAGCTCGTTTCTTACTGTGCGGAGCAGATAGGAAATGGAGCGCTGTTCTTGGGAGGAAAGGGCAGAAATGCACTGTGCTTACGGGGAGTCGCATGGAAATGCTCTCGTTGCCAAACGTTTGTACGTTCGACGGGTGCCATATCCATGCAGAACTGCTGCCATACACGGGTCCCTACGAGAGGCAGTTGTATGTTTTCCACTGACACGTTCTCGTAATGGTACGGGTATTTCACCGTAGTTGAATGTGAACATGTTGCTTTCGACCGTGAAAATGCCTGTGACAGGTGTTACGTAGAGGGCAGCACCTACGCACACTGCTGAGTCTGGTTCGCCCTCCTTCAGTTTGTCAACAAACGAAGACAAGCTCGTTTCTTACTGTGCGGAGCAGATAGGAAATGGAGCGCTGTTCTTGGGAGGAAAGGGCAGAAATGCACTGTCCTTACGGGGAGTCGGATGGAAATGCTCACGTTGCCAAACGTTTGTACGTTCGACGAGTGCCATATCAACGCAAAACTGCTGCCATACACAGGTCCCTACGAGAGGCAGTTGTATGTTTTCCACTGACACGTTCTCGTAATGGTACGGGTATTTCACCATAGTTGAATGTGAACGTGTTGCTTTCGGCCGTGAAAATGCCTGTGACAGGTGTTACGTAGAGGGCAGCACCTACGCACACTTCTGAGTCTTGTTCGCCCTGCTTCAATTTGTCAACAAACGGAGACAAGCTCGTTTCTTACTGTGCGGAGCAGATAGGAAATGGAGCGCTGTTCTTGGGACGAAAGGGCAGAAATGCACTGTGCTTACGGGGAGTTGGATGGAAATGCTCACGTTGCCAAACATTTGTACGTTCGACGAGTGCCATATACACGCAGAACTGCTGCCATACACGGGTCCCTACGAGAGACAGTTGGATGTTTTCCACTGACACGTTCTCGTAATGGTAGGGGTATTTCACCGTAGTTGAACGTGAACGTGTTGCTTTCGACCGTGAAAATGCCTGTGACAGGTGTTACGTAGAGGGCAGCACCTACGCACACTGCTGAGTCTTGTTCGCCCTGCTTCAATTTGTCAACAAACGGCGACAAGCTCGTTTCTCACTGTGCGGAGCAGATAGGAAATGGAGCGCTGTTCTTGGGAGGAAAGGGCAGAAATGCACTGTGCTTACGGGGAGTCGGATGGAAATGCTCATGTTGCCAAACATTTGTATGTTCGACGAGTGCCATATCCACACAGAACTGCTGCCATACACGGGTCCCTACGAAAGGCAGCTGTATGTTTTCCACTGACACGTTCTCGTAATGGTACGGGTATTTCACAGTAGTTGAATGTGAACGTGTTGCTTTCGGCCGTGAAAATGCCTGTGACAGTTGTTACGCAGAAGGCAGCACCTACCCACACTGCTGAGTCTCGTTCGCCCTGCTTCAGTTTGTCAACAAACGGAGACAAGCTCGTTTCCTACTGTGCGGAGCAGATAGGAAATGGAGCGCTGTTCTTGGGACGAAAGGGCAGAAATGCACTGTGCTTACAGGGAGTCGGATGGAAGTGCTCACGTTGCCAAACGTTTGTACGTTCGACGAGTGCCATATCCACGCAGAACTGCTGCCATACACGGGTTCCTACGAGAGGAAGTTATATGTTTTCCACTGACACGTTCTCGTAATGGTACGGGTATTTCACCGTAGTTGAATGTGAACGTTCTGCTTTTGGCCGTGAAAATGCCTGTGACAGGTGTTACGTAGAGGGCAGCACCTACGCGCACTGCTGAGTCTTGTCCGCCCAGCTTCAATTTGTCAACAAACGGAGACAAGCTCGTTTCTTACTGTGCGTAGCAGATAGGAAATGGAGCGCTGTTCTTGGGAGGAAAGGGCAGAAATGCACTGTGCTTACGGGGAGTCAGATGGAAATGCTTACGTTGCCAAACGTTTGTACGTTCGACGAATGCCATATCCACGCAGAACTGCTGCCATACACGGGTCCCTGCGAGAGGCAGTTGTATGTTTTCCACTGACACGTTCTCGTAATGGTACGGGTATTTCACCGTAGTTGAATATGAACGGGTTGCTTTCGACCGTGAAAATGCCTGTGACAGGTGTTACGTAGAGGGCAGCATCCACGCACACTGCTGAGTCTGGTTCGCCCTGCTTCAGTTTTGTCGACAAACGGAGACAAGCTCGTTTCTTACTATGCGGAGCAGATAGGAAATGGAGCGCTGTTCTTGGGAGGAAAGGGCAGAAATGCACTGTGCTTACGGGGAGTCGGATGGAAATGCTCACATTGCCAAACGTTTGTATGTTCGACGAGTGCCATATCCACGCAGAACTGCTGCCATACACAGGTCCCTACGAGAGGCAGTTGTATGTTTTCCACTGACACGTTCTCGTAATGGTACGGGTATTTTACCGTAGTTGAATGTGAACGTGTTGATTTCGGCCGTGAAAATGCCTGTGACAGGTGTTACGTAGAAGGCAGCACCTACGCACACTTCTGAGTCTTGTTCGCCCTGCTTCAATTTGTCAACAAACGGAGACAAGCTCGTTTCTTACTGTGCGAAGTAGATAGGAAATGGAGCGCTGTTCTTGGGACGAAAGGGCAGAAATGCACTGTGCTTACGGGGAGTCGGATGGAAATGCTCACGTTGCCAAACATTTGTACGTTCGACGAGTGCCATATCCACGCAGAACTGCTGCCATACACGGGTCCCTACGAGAGACAGTTGGATATTTTCCACTGACACGTTCTCGTAATGGTACGGGTATTTCACCGTAGTTGAATGTGAACGTGTTGCTTTCGACCGTGAAAATGCCTGTGACAGTTGTTACATAGAGGGCAGCACCTAGGCACACTGCTGAGTATGGTTCGCCCTGCTTCAGTTTGACAACAAATGGAGACATGCTCGTTTCTTACTATGCGGAACAGATAGGAAATGGAGCGCTGTTCTGGGGAGGAAAGGGCAGAAATGCACTGTGCTTACGGGGAGTCGGATGGAAATGCTCACGTTGCCAAACATTTGTACGTTCGACGAGTGCCATATCCACACAGAACTGCTGCCATACACGGGTCCCTATGAGAGGCAGTTGTATGTTTTCCACTGACACGTTCTCGTAATGGTACAGGTATTTCACCGTAGTTGAATGTGAACGTGTTGCTTTCGCCCGTGAAAATGCCTGTGACAGGTGTTACGTAGAGGGCAGCACCTACGCACACTGCTGAGTCTTGTTCGCCCTGCTTCAATTTGTCAACAAACGGAGACAAGCTCGTTTCTCACTGTGCGGAGCAGATAGGAAATGGAGCGCTGTTCTTGGGAGTAAAGTGCAGAAATTCACTGTGCTTACGGGGAGTCGGATGGAAATGCTTACATTGCCAAACATTTGTACGTTCGACGAGTGCCATATCCACGCAGAACTGTTGCCATACACAGGTCCCTACGAGAGGCAGTTGTATGTTTTCCACTGACACGTTCTCGTAATGGTACGGGTATTTCACCGTAGTTGAATGTGAACGTGTTGCTTTCGGCCGTGAAAATGCCTGTGACAGGTGTTACGTAGAGGCAGCAGCTACGCACACTGCTGAGTCTTGTTCGCCCTGCTTCAGTTTGTCAACAAACGGAGACAAGCTCGTTTCCTACTGTGCGGAGCAGATAGGAAAAGGAGCGCTGTTCTTGGGACGAAAGGGCAGAAATGCACTTTGCTTACGGGGAGTCGGAT
This sequence comes from Schistocerca serialis cubense, assembly GCF_023864345.2. Taxonomy (NCBI): domain Eukaryota; kingdom Metazoa; phylum Arthropoda; class Insecta; order Orthoptera; family Acrididae; genus Schistocerca; species Schistocerca serialis. Next base: position 1,060,925,141 of record NC_064638.1, on the reverse strand, counting down.
GGAAGTGCTCACGTTGCCAAACGTTTGTACGTTCGACGAGTGCCATATCCACGCAGAACTGCTGCCATACACGGGTCCCTACGAGAGGAAGTTATATGTTTTCCACTGACACGTTCTCGTAATGGTACGGGTATTTCACCGTAGTTAAATGTGAACGTTCTGCCTTTTGCCGTGAAAATGCCTGTGACAGGTGTTACGTAGAGGGCAGCACCTACGCGCACTGCTGAGTCTTGTTCGCCCAGCTTCAATTTGTCAACAAACGGAGACAACCTCGTTTCTTACTGTGCGGAGCAGATAGTAAATGGAGCGCTGTTCTTGGGAGGAAAGGGCAGAAATTCACTGTGCTTACGGGGAGTCAGATGGAAATGCTCACGTTGCCAAACGTTTGTACGTTCGATGAGTGCCATATCCACACAGAACTGCTGCCATACACGGGTCCCTACGAGAGGCAGCTGTATGTTTTCCACTGACACGTTCTCGTAATGGTACGGGTATTTCACCGTAGTTGAATGTGAACGTGTTGCTTTCGGCCGTGAAAATGCCTGTGACAGTTGTTGCGCAGAAGGCAGCACCTACCCACATTGCTGAGTCTCGTTCGCCCTGCTTAAGTTTGTCAACAAACGGAGACAAGCTCGTTTCCTACTGTGCGGAGCAGATGGGAAATGGAGCGCTGTTCTTGGGACGAATGGGCAGAAATGCACTGTGCTTACGGGGAGTCGGATGGAAGTGCTCACTGACGTTGCCAAACGTTTGTACGTTCGACGAATGCCATATCCACGCAGAACTGCTGCCATACACGGGTCCCTACGAGAGGAAGTTATATGTTTTCCACTGACACGTTCTCGTAATGGTACGGGTATTTCACCGTAGTTGAATGTGAACGTTCTGCTTTTGGCCGTGAAAATGCCTGTGACAGGTGTTACGTAGAGGGCAGCACCTACACGCACTGCTGAGTCTTGTTCGCCCAGCTTCAATTTGTCAACAAATAGAGACAAGCTCGTTTCTTACTGTGCGGAGCAGATTGTAAATGGAGCGCTGTTCTTGGGAGGAAAGGGCAGAAATGCACTGTGCTTACGGGGAGTCAGATGGAAATGCTCACGTAGCCAAACGTTTGTACGTTCGACGAGTGCCATATCCACGCAGAACTGCTGCCATACACGGGTCCCTACGAGAGGCAGTTGTATGTTTTCCACTGACACGTTCTCGTAATGGTACGGGTATTTCACCGTAGTTGCATGTGAACGTGTTGCTATCGGCCGTGAAAATGCCTGTGACAGGTGTTACGTAGAGGGCAGCACCTATGCACACTGCTGAGTCTGGTTCGCCCTGCTTCAGTTTGTCAACAAACGGAGACAAGCTCGTTTCTTACTATGCGGAGCAGATAGGAAATGGAGCGCTGTTCTTGGGAGGAAAGGGCAGAAATGCACTGTGCTTACGGGGAGACGGATGGAAATGCTCACGTTGCCAAACGTTTGTACGTTCAACGAGTGCCATATCCACGCAGAATCGCTGCCATACACGGGTCCCTACGAGATGCAGTTGTATGTTTTCCACTGACACGTTCTCGTAATGTTACAGGTATTTCACCGTAGTTGAATGTGAACGTGTTGCTTTCGCCCGTGAAAATGCCTGTGACAGGTGTTACGTAGAGGGCAGCACCTACGCACACTGCTGAGTCTGGTTCGCCCTGCTTCAGTTTGTCAACAAACGGAGACAAGCTCGTTTCTTACTGTGCAGAGCAGATAGGAAATGGAGCGCTGTTCTTGGGAGTAAAGGGCAGAAATGCACTGTGCTCACGGGGAGTCGGATGGAAATGCTCACGTTGCCAAACGTTTGTACGTTCGACGAGTGCCATATCCACACAGAACTGCTGCCATACACGGGTCCCTACGAGATGCAGTTGTATGTTTTCCACTGAAACGTTCTCGTAATGGTACGGGTATTTCACCGTAGTTGAATGTGAACGTGTTGCTTTCGGCTGTGAAAATGCCTGTGACAGGTGTTACGTAGAGGGCAGCACCTACGCACACTGCTGAGTCTTGTTCGCCCTGCTTCAATTTGTCAACAAACGGAGACAAGCTCGTTTCTCACTGTGCGGAGCAGATAGGAAATGGAGCGCTGTTCTTGGGAGTAAAGTGCAGAAATTCACTGTGCTTACGGGGAGTCGGATGGAAATGCTTACATTGCCAAACATTTGTACGTTCGACGAGTGCCATATCCACGCAGAACTGTTGCCATACACAGGTCCCTACGAGAGGCAGTTGTATGTTTTCCACTGACACGTTCTCGTAATGGTACGGGTATTTCACCGTAGTTGAATGTGAACGTGTTGCTTTCGGCCGTGAAAATGCCTGTGACAGGTGTTACGTAGAGGCAGCAGCTACGCACACTGCTGAGTCTTGTTCGCCCTGCTTCAGTTTGTCAACAAACGGAGACAAGCTCGTTTCCTACTGTGCGGAGCAGATAGGAAATGGAGCGCTGTTCTTGGGACGAAAGGGCAGAAATGCACTTTGCTTACGGGGAGTCGGATGGAAGTGCTCACGTTGCCAAACGTTTGTACGTTCGACGAGTGCCATATCCACGCAGAACTGCTGCCATACACGGGTCCCTACGAGAGGAAGTTATATGTTTTCCACTGACACGTTCTCGTAATGGTACGGGTATTTCACCGTAGTTGAATGTGAACGTTCTGCTTTTGGCCGTGAAAATGCCTGTGACAGGTGTTACGTAGAGGGCAGCACCTACACGCACTGCTGAGTCTTGTTCGCCCAGCTTCAATTTGTCAACAAACGGAGACAACCTCGTTTCTTACTGTGCGGAGCAGATAGTAAATGGAGCGCTGTTCTTGGGAGGAAAGGGCAGAAATTCACTGTGCTTACGGGGAGTCAGATGGAAATGCTCACGTTGCCAAACGTTTGTACGTTCGACGAGTGCCATATCCACGCAGAAGTGCTGCCATACACGGGTCCCTACGAGAGGCAGCTGTATGTTTTCCACTGACACGTTCTCGTAATGGTACGGGTATTTCACCGTAGTTGAATGTGAACGTGTTGCTTTCGGCCGTGAAAATGCCTGTGACAGTTGTTGCGCAGAAGGCAGCACCTACCCACATTGCTGAGTCTCGTTCGCCCTGCTTAAGTTTGTCAACAAACGGAGACAAGCTCGTTTACTACTGTGCGGAGCAGATGGGGAACGGAGCGCTGTTCTTGGGACGAAAGGGCAGAAATGCACTGTGCTTACGGGGAGTCGGATGGAAGTGCTCACTGACGTTGCCAAACGTTTGTACGTTCGACGAATGCCATATCCACGCAGAACTGCTGCCATACACGGGTCCCTACGAGAGGAAGTTATATGTTTTCCACTGACACGTTCTCGTAATGGTACGGGTATTTCACCGTAGTTGAATGTGAACGTTCTGCTTTTGGCCGTGAAAATGCCTGTGACAGGTGTTACGTAGAGGGCAGCACCTACACGCACTGCTGAGTCTTGTTCGCCCAGCTTCAATTTGTCAACAAATAGAGACAAGCTCGTTTCTTACTGTGCGGAGCAGATTGTAAATGGAGCGCTGTTCTTGGGAGGAAAGGGCAGAAATGCACTGTGCTTACGGGGAGTCAGATGGAAATGCTCACGTAGCCAAACGTTTGTACGTTCGACGAGTGCCATATCCACGCAGAACTGCTGCCATACACGGGTCCCTACGAGAGGCAGTTGTATGTTTTCCACTGACACGTTCTCGTAATGGTACGGGTATTTCACCGTAGTTGCATGTGAACGTGTTGCTATCGGCCGTGAAAATGCCTGTGACAGGTGTTACGTAGAGGGCAGCACCTATGCACACTGCTGAGTCTGGTTCGCCCTGCTTCAGTTTGTCAACAAACGGAGACAAGCTCGTTTCTTACTATGCGGAGCAGATAGGAAATGGAGCGCTGTTCTTGGGAGGAAAGGGCAGAAATGCACTGTGCTTACGGGCAGTCGGATGGAAATGCTCACGTTGCCAAACGTTAGTACGTTCGACGAGTGCCATATCCACACAGAACTGCTGCCATACACGGGTCCCTACGAGAGGCAGTTGTAAGTTGTCCACTGACACGTTCTCGTAATGGTACGGGTATTTCACCGTAGTTGAATGTGAACGTGTTGCTTTCGGCCGTGAAAATGCCTGTGACAGGTGCTATATAGAGGGCAGCAAATACGCACACTGCTGAGTCTGGTTCGCCCTGCTTCAGTTTGTCAACAAACGGAGACAAGCTCGTTTCTTACTATGCGGAGCAGATAGGAAGTGGAGCGCTGTTCTGGGGAGGAAAGGGCAGAAATGCACTGTGCTTACGGGGAGTAGGATGGAAGTGCTCACGTTGCCAAACGTTTGTACGTTCGATGAATGCCATATCCACGCAGAGCTGCTGCCATACACGGGTCCTTACGAGAGGCAGTTGTATGTTTTCCACTGACACGTTCTCGTAATGGTACGGGAATTTCACCGTAGTTGAATGTGAACGTGTTGCTTTCGGCCGTGAAAATGCCTGTGACAGGTGCTATATAGAGGGCAGCACCTACGCACACTGCTGAGTCTGGTTCGCCCTGCTTCAGTTTGTCAACAAACGGAGACAAGCTCGTTTCTTACTATGCGGAGCAGATAGGAAATGGAGCGCTGTTCTTGGGAGGAAAGGGCAGAAATGCACTGTGCTTACGGGGAGTAGGATGGAAATGCTCACGTTGCCAAACGTTTGTACGTTCGACGAATGCCATATCCACGCAGAACTGCTGCCATACACGGGTCCTTACGAGAGGCAGTTGTATGTTTTCCACTGACACGTTCTCGTAATGGCACGGGAATTTCACCGTAGTTAAATGTGAACGTGTTGCTTTCGGCCGTGAGAATGCCTGTGACAGGTGTTACGTAGGGGGCTGCACCTATGCATACTGCTGAGTCTGGTTCGCCCTGCTTCAGTTTGTCAACAAACGGAGACAAGCTCGTTTCTTACTATGCAGAGCAGATAGGAAATGGAGCGCTGTTCTTGGGAGGAAAGGGCAGAAATGCACTGTGCTTACGGGGAGTCGTATGGAAATGCTCACGTTGCGAAACGCTTGTACATTCGACGAGTGCCATATCCACGCAGAACTGCTGCCATACACGGGTCCCTACGAGAGGCAGTTGTATGTTTTCCACTGACACGTTCTCGTAATGGTATGGGTATTTCACCGTAGTTGAGTGTGAACGTGTTGCTATCGACCGTGAAAATGCCTGTGACAGGTGTTACGTAGAGGGTAGCATCCACGCACACTGCTGAGTCTGGTTCGCCCTGCTTCAGTTTTGTCGACAAACGGAGACAAGCTCGTTTCTTACTATGCGGAGCAGATAGGAAATGGAGCGCTGTTCTTGGGAGGAAAGGGCAGAAATGCACTGTGCTTACGGGGAGTCGGATGGAAATGCTCACATTGCCAAACGTTTGTACGTTCGACGAGTGCCATATCCACGCAGAACTGCTGCCATACACAGGTCCCTACGAGAGGCAGTTGTATGTTTTCCACTGACACGTTCTCGTAATGGTACGGGTATTTCACCGTAGTTGAATGTGAACGTGTTGCTTTCGGCCGTGAAAATGCCTGTGACAGGTGTTACGTAGAGGGCAGCACCTATGCACACTTCTGAGTCTTGTTCGCCCTGCTTCAATTTGTCAACAAACGGAGACAAGCTCGTTTCTTACTGTGCGGAGCAGATAGGAAATGGAGCGCTGTTCTTGGGACGAAAGGGCAGAAATGCACTGTGCTTACGGGGAGTAGGATGGAAATGCTCACGTTGCCAAACATTTGTACGTTCGACGAGTGCCATATCCACGCAGAACTGCTGCCATACACGGGTCCCTACGAGAGACAGTTGGATGTTTTCCACTGACACGTTCTCGTAATGGTACGGGAATTTCACCGTAGTTGAATGTGAACGTGTTGCTTTCGCCCGTGAAAATGCCTGTGACAGGTGTTACGTAGAGGGCAGCACCTACGCACACTGCTGAGTCTGGTTCGCCCTGCTTCAGTTTGTCAACAAACGGAGACAAGCTCGTTTCTTACTGTGCGGAGCAGATAGGAAATGGAGCGCTGTTCTTGGGAGTAAAGGGCAGAAATGCACTGTGCTCACGGGGAGTCGGATGGAAATGTTCACGTTGCCAAACGTTTGTACGTTCGACGAGTGCCATATCCACACAGAACTGCTGCCATACACGGGTCCCTACGAGAGGCAGTTGTATGTTTTCCACTGACACGTTCTCGTAATGGTACGGGTATTTCACCGTAGTTGAATGTGAACGTGTTGCTTTCCTTCGTGAAAATGCCTGTGACAGTTGTTACATAGAGGGCAGCACCTACGCACACTGCTGAGTCTGGTTCACCCTGCTTCAGTTTGTCAACAAACGGAGACAAGCTCGTTTCCTACTGTGCGGAGCAGATAGGAAATGGAGCGCTGTTCTTGGGACGAAAGGGCAGAAATGCACTGTGCTTACGGGGAGTCGGATGGAAGTGCTCACGTTGCAAACGTTTGTACGTTCGACGAGTGCCATATCCACGCAGAACTGCTGCCATACACGGGTCCCTACGAGAGGAAGTTATATGTTTTCCTCTGACACGTTCTCGTAATGGTACGGGTATTTCACCGTAGTTGAATGTGAACGTTCTGCTTTTGGCCGTGAAAATGCCTGTGACAGGCGTTCCGTAGAGGGCAGCACCTACGCGCACTGCTGAGTCTTGTTCGCCCAGCTTCAATTTGTCAACAAACGGATCCAAGCTCGTTTCTTACTGTGCGGAGCAGATAGTAAATGGAACGTTGTTCTTGGGAGGAAAGGGCAGAAATGCACTGTGCTTACGGGGAGTCAGATGGAAATGCTAACGTTGCCAAACGTTTGTACGTTCGACGAGTGCCATATCCACGCAGAACTGCTGCCATACACGGGTCCCTACGAGAGGAAGTTATATGTTTTCCACTGACACGTTCTCGTAATGGTACGGGTATTTCACCGTAGTTGAATGTGAACGTGTTGCTTTCGGCCGTGAAAATGCCTGTGACAGGTGTTACGTAGAGGGCAGCACCTACGCACACTTCTGAGTCTTGTTCGCCCTGCTTCAATTTGTCAACAAACGGAGACAAGCTCGTTTCTTACTGTGCGGAGCAGATAGGAAATGGAGCGCTGTTCTTGGGACGAAAGGGCAGAAATGCACTGTGCTTACGGGGAGTCGGATGGAAATGCTCACGTTGCCAAACATTTGTACGTTCGACGAGTGCCATATACACGCCGAACTGCTGCCATACACGGGTCCCTACGAGAGACAGTTGGATGTTTTCCACTGACACGTTCTCGTAATGGTACGGGTATTTCACCGTAGTTGAATGTGAACGTGTTGCTTTCGACCGTGAAAATGCCTGTGACAGTTGTTACATAGAGGGCAGCACCTACGCACATTGCTGAGTATGGTTCGCCCTGCTTCAGTTTGTCAACAAACGGAGACAAGCTCGTTTCTTACTGTGCGGAGCAGATAGGAAATGGAGCGCTGTTCTTGGGAGTAAAGGGCAGAAATGCACTGTGCTCACGGGGAGTCGGATGGAAATGTTCACGTTGCCAAACGTTTGTACGTTCGACGAGTGCCATATCCACACAGAACTGCTGCCATACACGGGTCCCTACGAGAGGCAGTTGTATGTTTTCCACTGACACGTTCTCGTAATGGTACGGGTATTTCACCGTAGTTGAATGTGAACGTGTTGCTTTCTGCTGTGAAAATGCCTGTGACAGGTGTAACGTAGAGGGCAGCACCTACGCACACTGCTGAGTCTTGTTCGCCCTGCGTCAATTTGTCAACAAACGGAGACAAGCTCGTTTCTCACTGTGCGGAGCAGATAGGAAATGGAGCGCTGTTCTTGGGAGGAAAGGGCAGAAATGCACAGTGCTTACGGGGAGTCGGATGGAAATGCTTAGATTGCCAAACATTTGTACGTTCGACGAGTGCCATATCCACGCAGAACTGTTGCCATACACAGGTCCCTACGAGAGGCAGTTGTATGTTTTCCACTGACACGTCCTCGTAATGGTATGGGTATTTCACCGTAGTTGAATGTGAACGTGTTGCTTTCCTTCGTGAAAATGCCTGTGACAGTTGTTACATAGAGGGCAGCACCTACGCACACTGCTGAGTCTGGTTCGCCCTGCTTCAGTTTGTCAACAAACGGAGACAAGCTCGTTTCCTACTGTGCGGAGCAGATAGGAAATGGAGCGCTGTTCTTGGGACGAAAGGGCAGAAATGCACTGTGCTTACGGGGAGTCGGATGGAAGTGCTCACGTTGCAAACGTTTGTACGTTCGACGAGTGCCATATCCACGCAGAACTGCTGCCATACACGGGTCCCTACGAGAGGAACATATATGTTTTCCACTGACACGTTCTCGTAATGGTACGGGTATTTCACCGTAGTTGAATGTGAACGTTCTGCTTTTGGCCGTGAAAATGCCTGTGACAGGCGTTACGTAGAGGGCAGCACCTATGCGCACTGCTGAGTCTTGTTTGCCCAGCTTCAATTTGTCAACAAACGGATCCAAGCTCGTTTCTTACTGTGCGGAGCAGATAGTAAATGGAGCGTTGTTCTTGGGAGGAAAGGGCAGAAATGCACTGTGCTTACGGGGAGTCAGATGGAAATGCTCACGTTGCCAAACGTTTGTACGTTCGACGAGTGCCATATCCACGCAGAACTGCTGCCATACACGGGTCCCTACGAGAGGCAGTTGTATGTTTTCCACTGACACGTTCTCGTAATGGTACGGGTATTTCACCGTAGTTGAATGTGAACGTGTTGCTTTCGGCCGTGAAAATGCCTGTGACAGGTGTTACGTAGAGGCAGCAGCTACGCACACTGCTGAGTCTTCTTCGCCCTGCTTCAATTTGTCAACAAACGGAGACAAGCTCGTTTCTTACTGTGCGGAGCAGATAGGAAATGGAGCGCTGTACTTGGGAGGAAAGGGCAGAAATGCACTGTGCTTACGGGGAGTCGGATGGAAATGCTCATGTTGCGAAACATTTGTACGTTCGACGAGTGCCATATCCACACAGAACTGCTGCCATACACGGGTCCCTACGAGAGGTAGCTGTATATTTTCCACTGACACGTTCTCGTAATGGTACGGGTATTTCACCGTAGTTGCATGTGAACGTGTTGCTATCGGCCGTGAAAATGCCTGTGACAGGTGTTACGTAGAGGGCAGCACCTATGCACACTGCTGAGTCTGGTTCGCCCTGCTTCAGTTTGTCAACAAACGGAGACAAGCTCGTTTCTTACTATGCGGAGCAGATAGGAAATGGAGCGCTGTTCTTGGGAGGAAAGGGCAGAAATGCACTGTGCTTACGGGGAGACGGATGGAAATGCTCACGTTGCCAAACGTTTGGACGTTCGACGAGTGCCATATCCACGCAGAACTGCTGCCATACACGGGTCCCTACGAGAGGCAGTATTATGTTTTCCACTGTTACGTTCTCGTAATGGTACGGGTATTTCACCGTAGTTGAATGTGAACGTGTTGCTTTCCACCGTGAAAATGCCTGTGACAGTTGTTACATAGAGGGCAGCACCTACGCACACTGCTGAGTCTGGTTCGCCCTGCTTCAGTTTGTCAACAAACGGAGACAAGCTCGTTTCCTACTGTGCGGAGCAGATAGGAAATGGAGCGCTGTTCTTGGGACGAAAGGGTAGAAATGCACTGTGCTTACGGGGAGTCGAATGGAAGTGCTCACGTTGCCAAACGTTTGTACGTTCGACGAGTGCCACATCCACGCAGAACTGCTGCCATACACGGGTCCCTATGAGAGGAAGTTATATGTTTTCCACTGACACGTTCTCGTAATGGTACGGGTATTTCACCGTAGTTAAATGTGAACGTTTTGCTTTTGGCCGTGAAAATGCCTGTGACAGGTGTTACGTAGAGGGCAGCACCTACGCGCACTGCTGAGTCTTGTTCGCCCAGCTTCAATTTGTCAACAAACGGAGACAAGCTCGTTTCTTACTGTGCGGAGTAGATAGTAAATGGAGCGCTGTTCTTGGGAGGAAAGGGCAGAAATGCACTGTGCTTACGGGGAGTCAGATGGAAATGCTCACGTTGCCAAACGTTTGTACGTTCGACGAGTGCCATATCCACGCAGAACTGCTGCCATACATGGGTCCCTACGAGAGGCAGTTGTATGTTTTCCACTGACACGTTCTCGTAATGGTACGGGTATTTCACCGTAGTTGAATGTGAACGTGTTGCTTTCCGCCGTGAAAATGCCTGTGACAGGTGTTACGTAGAGGCAGCAGCTACGCACACTGCTGAGTCTTGTTCGCCCTGCTTCAATTTGTCAACAAACGGAGACAAGCTCGTTTCTTACTGTGCGGAGCAGATAGGAAATGGAGCGCTGTTCTTGGGAGGAAAGGGCAGAAATGCACTGTGCTTACGGGGAGTCGGATGGAAATGCTCATGTTGCCAAACATTTGTACGTGCGACGAGTGCCATATCCACACAGAACTGCTGCCATACACGGGTCCCTACGAGAGGCAGCTGTATGTTTTCCACTGACACGTTCTCGTAATGGTACGGGTATTTCACCGTAGTTGAATGTGAACGTGTTGCATTCGGCCGTGAAAATGCCTGTGACAGTTGTTACGCAGAAGGCAGCACCTACCCACACTGCTGAGTCTCGTTCGCCCTGCTTAAGTTTGTCAACAAACGGAGACAAGCTCGTTTCCTACTGTGCGGAGCAGATAGGAAATGGAGCGCTGTTCTTGGGAGGAAAGGGCAGAAATGCACTGTGCTTACGGGGAGTCGGATGGAAATGCTCACGTTGCCAAACGTTTGTACGTTCGACGAGTGCCATATCCACGCAGAACTGCTGCCATACACGGGTCCCTACGAGAGGTAGTTGTATGTTTTCCACTGACACGTTCTCGTAATGGTACGGGTATTTCACCGTAGTTGCATGTGAACGTGTTGCTTTCGGCCGTGAAAATGCCTGTGACAGGTGTTACGTAGAGGGCAGCACCTATGCACACTGCTGAGTCTGGTTCGCCCTGCTTCAGTTTGTCAACAAACGGAGACAAGCTCGTTTCTTACTATGCGGCGCAGATAGGAAATGGAGCGCAGTTCTTGGGAGGAAAGGGCAGAAATGCACTGTGCTTATGGGGAGTCGGATGGAAATGCTCACGTTGCCAAACGTTTGTACGTTCGACGAGTGCCATATCCACGCAGAACTGCTGCCATACACGGGTCCCTACGAGAGGTAGTTGTATGTTTTCCACTGATACGTTCTCGTAATGGTACGGGTATTTCACCGTTGTTGAATGTGAACGTGTTGCTTTCGGCCGTGAAAATGCCTGTGACAGGTGTTACGTAGAGGGCAGCACCTATGCACACTGCTGAGTCTGGTTTGCCCTGCTGCAGTTTGTCAACAAACGGAGACAAGCTCGTTTCTTACTACGCGGAGCAGATAGGAAACGGAGCGCTGTTCTTGGGAGGAAAAGGCAGAAATGCACTGTGCTTACGGGGAGTAGGATGGAAATGCTCACGTTGCTAAACGTTTGTACGTTCGACGAGTGCCATATCCACGCAGAACTGCTGCCATACACGGGTCCCTACGAGAGGCAGTTGTATGTTGTCCACTGACACGTTCTCGTAATGGTACGGGTATTTCACCGTAGTTGAATGTGAACGTGTTGCTTTCGACCGTGAAAATGCCTGTGACAGGTGTTACGTAGAGGGCAGCACCTACGCACACTGCTGATTCTGGTTCGCCCTGCTTCAGTTTGTCAACAAACGGAGACAAGCTCGTTTCTTACTATGCGGAGCGGATAGGAAATGGAGCGCTGTTCTTGGGAGGAAAGGGCAGAAATGCACTGTGCTTACGGGTATTCGGATGGAAATGCTCACGTTGCCAAACGTTTGTACGTTCGACGAATGCCATATCCACGCAGAACTGCTGCCATACACGGGTCCTTACGAGAGGCAGTTGTATGTTTTCCACTGACACGTTCTCGTCATGGTACGGGAATTTCACCGTAGTTGAATGTGAACGTGTTGCTTTCGGCCGTGAAAATGCCTGTGACAGGTGCTATATAGAGGGCAGCACCTACGCACACTTCCGAGTCTGGTTCGCCCTGCTTCAGTTTGTCAACAAACGGAGACAAGCTCGTTTCTTACTATGCGGAGCAGATAGGAAATGGAGCGCTGTTCTTGGGAGGAAAGGGCAGAAATGCACTGTGCTTACGGGGAGTAGGATGGAAATGCTCACGTTGCCAAACGTTTGAACGTTCGACGAATGCCATATCCACGCAGAACTGCTGCCATACACGGGTCCTTACGAGAGGCAGTTGTATGTTTTCCACTGACACGTTCTCGAAATGGTACGGGAATTTCACCGTAGTTGAATGTGAACGTGTTGCTTTCGGCCGTGAGAATGCCGGTGACAGGTGTTACGTAGGGGGCAGCACCTATGCATACTGCTGAGTCTGGTTCGCCCTGCTTCAGTTTGTCAACAAACGGAGAGAAGCTCGTTTCTTACTAGGCAGAGCAGATAGGAAATGGAGCGCTGTTCTTGGGAGGAAAGGGCAGAAATGCACTGTGCTTACGGGGAGTAGGATGGAAATGCTCACGTTGCCAAACGTTTGTACGTTCGACGAATGCCATATCCACGCAGAACTGCTGCCATACACGGGTCCTTACGAGACGCAGTTGTATGTTTTCCACTGACACGTTCTCGTAATGGTACGGGAATTTCACCGTAGTTGAATGTGAACGTGTTGCTTTCGGCCGTGAAAATGCCTGTGACAGGTGCTATATAGAGGGCAGCACCTACGCACACTTCTGAGTCTGGTTCGCCCTGCTTCAGTTTGTCAACAAACGGAGACAAGCTCGTTTCTTACTATGCGGAGCAGAAAGGAAATGGAGCGCTGTTCTTGGGAGGAAAGGGCAGAAATGCACTTTGCTTACGGGGAGTAGGATGGAAATGCTCACGTTGCCAAACGTTTGAACGTTCGACGAATGCCATATCCACGCAGAACTGCTGCCATACATGGGTCCTTACGAGAGGCAGTTGTATGTTTTCCACTGACACGTTCTCGAAATGGTACGGGAATTTCACCGTAGTTGAATGTGAACGTGTTGCTTTCGGCCGTGAGAATGCCGGTGACAGGTGTTACGTAGAGGGCAGCACCTATGCATACTGCTGAGTCTGGTTCGCCCTGCTTCAGTTTGTCAACAAACGGAGAGAAGCTCGTTTCTTACTATGCAGAGCAGATAGGAAATGGAGCGCTGTTCTTGGGAGGAAAGGGCAGAAATGCACTGTGCTTACGGGGAGTCGGATGGAAATCCTCACGTTGACAAACGTTTGGACGTTCGACGAGTACCATATCCACGCAGAACTGCTGCCATACACGGGTCCCTACGAGAGGCTGTTGTATGTTTCGCACTGACACGTTCTCGTAATGGTATGGGTATTTCACCGTAGTTGAGTGTGAACGTGTTGCTTTCGACTGTGAAAATGCCTGTGACAGGTGCTACGTAGAGGGCAGCACCTACGCACACTGCTGAGTCTGGTTCGCCCTGCTTCAGTATGTCAACAAACGGAGACAGGCTCGTTTCTTACTATGCGGAGCAGATAGGAAATGAAGCGCTGTTCTTGGGAGGAAGGAACAGAAATGCACTGTGCTTACGGGGAGTCGGATGGAAATGCTCACGTTGCCAAACGTTTGTACGTTCGACGAGTGCCATATCCACGCAGAACTGCTGCCATACACGGGTCCCTACGAGAGGCAGTTGTATGTTTTCCACTGACACGTTCTCGTAATGGTACGGGTATTTCACCGTAGTTGAATGTGAACGTGTTGCTTTCGGCCGTGAAAATGCCTGTGACACGTGTTACGTAGAGGGCAGCACCTACGCACACTGCTGAGTTTGGTTCGCCCTGCTTCAGTTTGTCAACAAACGGAGACAAGCTCGTTTCTTACTATGCGGAGCAGATAGGAAATGGTGCGCTGTTCTTCGGAGGAAAGGGCAGAAATGCACTGTGCTTACGGGGAGTCAGATGGAAATGCTCACGTTGCCAAACGTTTGTACGTTCGACGAGTGCCATATCCACGCAGAACTGCTGCCATACACGGGTCCCTACGAGAGGCAGTTGTATGTTTTCCACTGACACGTTCTCGTAATGGTACGGGTATTTCACCGTAGTTGAATATGAACGTGTTGCTTTTGACCGTAAAAATGCCTGTGACAGGTGTTACGTAGAGGGCAGCATCCACGCACACTGCTGAGTCTGGTTCGCCCTGCTTCAGTTTTGTCAACAAACGGAGACAAGCTCGTTTCTTACTATGCGGAGCAGATAGGAAATGGAGCGCTGTTCTTGGGAGGAAAGGGCAGAAATGCACTGTGCTTACGGGGAGTCGGATGGAAATGCTCACGTTGCCAAACGTTTGTACGTTCGACGAGTGCCATATCCACGCAGAACTGCTGCCATACACGGGTCCCTACGAGAGGTAGTTGTATGTTTTCCACTGACACGTTCTCGTAATGGTACGGGTATTTCCCCGTAGTTGCATGTGAACGTGTTGCTTTCGGCCGTGAAAATGCCTGTGACAGGTGTTACGTAGAGGGCAGCACCTATGCACACTGCTGAGTCTGGTTCGCCCTGCTTCAGTTTGTCAACAAACGGAGACAAGCTCGTTTCTTACTATGCGGAGCAGATAGGAAATGGAGCGCTGTTCTTGGGAGGAAAGGGCAGAAATGCACTGTGCTTACGGGGAGTAGGATGGAAATGCTCACGTTGCCAAACGTTTGAACGTTCGACGAATGCCATATCCACGCAGAACTGCTGCCATACACGGGTCCTTACGAGAGGCAGTTGTATGTTTTCCACTGACACGTTCTCGAAATGGTACGGGAATTTCACCGTAGTTGAATGTGAGCGTGTTGCTTTCGGCCGTGAGAATGCCGGTGACAGGTGTTACGTAGGGGGCAGCACCTATGCATACTGCTGAGTCTGGTTCGCCCTGCTTCAGTTTGTCAACAAACGGAGACAAGCTCGTTTCTTACTATGCAGAGCAGATAGGAAATGGAGCGCTGTTCTTGGGAGGAAAGGGCAGAAATGCACTGTGCTTACGGGGAGTCGGATGGAAATCCTCACGTTGACAAACGTTTGGACGTTCGACGAGTACCATATCCACGCAGAACTGCTGCCATACACGGGTCCCTACGAGAGGCTGTTGTATGTTTCGCACTGACACGTTCTCGTAATGGTATGGGTATTTCACCGTAGTTGAGTGTGAACGTGTTGCTTTCGACTGTGAAAATGCCTGTGACAGGTGCTACGTAGAGGGCAGCACCTACGCACACTGCTGAGTCTGGTTCGCCCTGCTTCAGTATGTCAACAAACGGAGACAGGCTCGTTTCTTACTATGCGGAGCAGATAGGAAATGAAGCGCTGTTCTTGGGAGGAAGGAACAGAAATGCACTGTGCTTACGGGGAGTCGGATGGAAATGCTCACGTTGCCAAACGTTTGTACGTTCGACGAGTGCCATATCCACGCAGAACTGCTGCCATACACGGGTCCCTACGAGAGGCAGTTGTATGTTTTCCACTGACACGTTCTCGTAATGGTACGGGTATTTCACCGTAGTTGAATGTGAACGTGTTGCTTTCGGCCGTGAAAATGCCTGTGACACGTGTTACGTAGAGGGCAGCACCTACGCACACTGCTGAGTTTGGTTCGCCCTGCTTCAGTTTGTCAACAAACGGAGACAAGCTCGTTTCTTACTATGCGGAGCAGATAGGAAATGGTGCGCTGTTCTTCGGAGGAAAGGGCAGAAATGCACTGTGCTTACGGGGAGTCAGATGGAAATGCTCACGTTGCCAAACGTTTGTACGTTCGACGAGTGCCATATCCACGCAGAACTGCTGCCATACACGGGTCCCTACGAGAGGCAGTTGTATGTTTTCCACTGACACGTTCTCGTAATGGTACG
Source organism: Schistocerca serialis cubense (assembly GCF_023864345.2). Taxonomy (NCBI): domain Eukaryota; kingdom Metazoa; phylum Arthropoda; class Insecta; order Orthoptera; family Acrididae; genus Schistocerca; species Schistocerca serialis. The sequence continues at coordinate 1,060,909,123 of NC_064638.1, read as the reverse complement.
GGTATTTCACCGTAGTTGAATATGAACGTGTTGCTTTTGACCGTAAAAATGCCTGTGACAGGTGTTACGTAGAGGGCAGCATCCACGCACACTGCTGAGTCTGGTTCGCCCTGCTTCAGTTTTGTCAACAAACGGAGACAAGCTCGTTTCTTACTATGCGGAGCAGATAGGAAATGGAGCGCTGTTCTTGGGAGGAAAGGGCAGAAATGCACTGTGCTTACGGGGAGTCGGATGGAAATGCTCACGTTGCCAAACGTTTGTACGTTCGACGAGTGCCATATCCACGCAGAACTGCTGCCATACACGGGTCCCTACGAGAGGTAGTTGTATGTTTTCCACTGACACGTTCTCGTAATGGTACGGGTATTTCCCCGTAGTTGCATGTGAACGTGTTGCTTTCGGCCGTGAAAATGCCTGTGACAGGTGTTACGTAGAGGGCAGCACCTATGCACACTGCTGAGTCTGGTTCGCCCTGCTTCAGTTTGTCAACAAACGGAGACAAGCTCGTTTCTTACTATGCGGAGCAGATAGGAAATGGAGCGCTGTTCTTGGGAGGAAAGGGCAGAAATGCACTGTGCTTACGGGGAGTAGGATGGAAATGCTCACGTTGCCAAACGTTTGAACGTTCGAAGAATGCCATATCCACGCAGAACTGCTGCCATACACGGGTCCTTACGAGAGGCAGTTGTATGTTTTCCACTGACACGTTCTCGAAATGGTACGGGAATTTCACCGTAGTTGAATGTGAACGTGTTGCTTTCGGCCGTGAGAATGCCGGTGACAGGTGTTACGTAGGGGGCAGCACCTATGCATACTGCTGAGTCTGGTTCGCCCTGCTTCAGTTTGTCAACAAACGGAGACAAGCTCGTTTCTTACTATGCAGAGCAGATAGGAAATGGAGCGCTGTTCTTGGGAGGAAAGGGCAGAAATGCACTGTGCTTACGGGGAGTCGGATGGAAATCCTCACGTTGCCAAACGTTTGGACGTTCGACGAGTACCATATCCACGCAGAACTGCTGCCATACACGGGTCCCTACGAGAGGCTGTTGTATGTTTCGCACTGACACGTTCTCGTAATGGTATGGGTATTTCACCGTAGTTGAGTGTGAACGTGTTGCTTTCGACCGTGAAAATGCCTGTGACAGGTGCTACGTAGAGGGCAGCACCTACGCACACTGCTGAGTCTGGTTCGCCCTGCTTCAGTATGTCAACAAACGGAGACGAGCTCGTTTCTTACTATGCGGAGCAGATAGGAAATGAAGCGCTGTTCTTGGGAGGAAGGAACAGAAATGCACTGTGCTTACGGGGAGTCGGATGGAAATGCTCACGTTGCCAAACGTTTGTACGTTCGACGAGTGCCATATCCACGCAGAACTGCTGCCATACACGGGTCCCTACGAGAGGCAGTTGTATGTTTTCCACTGACACATTCTCGTAATGGTACGGGTATTTCACCGTAGTTGAATGTGAACGTGTTGCTTTCGGCCGTGAAAATGCCTGTGACACGTGTTACGTAGAGGGCAGCACCTACGCACACTGCTGAGTTTGGTTCGCCCTGCTTCAGTTTGTCAACAAACGGAGACAAGCTCGTTTCTTACTATGCGGAGCAGATAGGAAATGGAGCGCTGTTCTTGGGAGGAAAGGGCAGAAATGCACTGTGCTTACGGGGAGTCAGATGGAAATGCTCACGTTGCCAAACGTTTGTACGTTCGACGAGTGCCATATCCACGCAGAACTGCTGCCATACACGGGTCCCTACGAGAGGCAGTTGTATGTTTTCCACTGACACGTTCTCGTAATGGTACGGGTATTTCACCGTAGTTGAATATGAACGTGTTGCTTTCGACCGTGAAAATGCCTGTGACAGGTGTTACGTAGAGGGCAGCATCCACGCACACTGCTGAGTCTGGTTCGCCCTGCTTCAGTTTTGTCAACAAACGGAGACAAGCTCGTTTCTTACTATGCGGAGCAGATAGGAAATGGAGCGCTGTTCTTGGGAGGAAAGGGCAGAAATGCACTGTGCTTACGGGGAGTCGGATGGAAATGCTCACGTTGCCAAACGTTTGTACGTTCGACGAGTGCCATATCCACGCAGAACTGCTGCCATACACGGGTCCCTACGAGAGGTAGTTGTATGTTTTCCACTGACACGTTCTCGTAATGGTACGGGTATTTCCCCGTAGTTGCATGTGAACGTGTTGCTTTCGGCCGTGAAAATGCCTGTGACAGGTGTTACGTAGAGGGCAGCACCTATGCACACTGCTGAGTCTGGTTCGCCCTGCTTCAGTTTGTCAACAAACGGAGACAAGCTCGTTTCTTACTATGCGGAGCAGATAGGAAATGGAGCGCAGTTCTTGGGAGGAAAGGGCAGAAATGCAGTGTGCTTATGCGGAGTCGGATGGAAATGCTCACGTTGCCAAACGTTTGTACGTTCGACGAGTGCCATATCCACGCAGAACTGCTGCCATACACGGGTCCCTACGAGAGGTAGTTGTATGTTTTCCACTGACACGTTCTCGTAATGGTACGGGTATTTCACCGTTGTTGAATGTGAACGTGTTGCTTTCGGCCGTGAAAATGCCTGTGACAGGTGTTACGTAGAGGGCAGCACCTATGCACACCGCTGAGTCTGGTTCGCCCTGCTTCAGTTTGTCAACAAACGGAAACAAGCTCGTTTCTTACTACGCGGAGCAGATAGGAAACGGAGCGCTGTTCTTGGGAGGAAAGGGCAGAAATGCACTGTGCTTACTGGGAGTAGGATGGAAATGCTCACGTTGCCAAACGTTTGTACGTTCGACGAGTGCCATATCCACGCAGAACTGCTGCCATACACGGGTCCTTACGAGAGGCAGTTGTATGTTTTCCACTGACACGTTCCCATAATGGTACGGGTATTTCACCGTAGTTGAATGTGAACGTGTTGCTTTCGGCCGTGAAAATGCCTGTGACAGGTGTTACGTAGGGGGCAGCACCTACGCACACTGCTGAGTCTGGTTCGCCCTGCTTCAGTTTGTCAACAAACGGAGACAAGCTCGTTTCTTACTATGCGGAGCGGATAGGAAATGGAGCGCTGTTCTTGGGAGGAAAGGGCAGAAATGCACTGTGCTTACGGGCAGTCGGATGGAAATGCTCACGTTGCCAAACGTTTGTACGTTCGACGAGTGCCATATCCACACAGAACTGCTGCCATACACGGGTCCCTACGAGAGGCAGTTGTATGTTTTCCACTGACACGTTCTCGTAATGGTACGGGTATTTCACCGTAGTTGAATGTGAACGTGTTGCTTTCGGCCGTGAAAATGCCTGTGACAGGTGCCATATAGAGGGCAGCACCTACGCACACTGCTGAGTCTGGTTCGCCCTGCTCCAGTTTGTCAACAAACGGAGACAAGCTCGTTTCTTACTATGCGGAGCAGATAGGAAATGGAGCGCTGTTCTTGGGAGGAAAGGGCAGAAATGCACTGTGCTTACGGGGAGTAGGATGGAAATGCTCACGTTGCCAAAAGTTTGTACGTTCGACGAATGCCATATCCACGCAGAACTGCTGCCATACACGGGTCCTTACGAGAGGCAGTTGTATGTTTTCCACTGACACGTTCTCGTAATGGTACGGGAATTTCACCGTAGTTGAATGTGAACGTGTTGCTTTCGGCCGTGAAAATGCCTGTGACAGGTGCTATATAGAGGGCAGCACCTACGCACACTTCTGAGTCTGGTTCGCCCTGCTTCAGTTTGTCAACAAACGGAGACAAGCTCGTTTCTTACTATGCGGAGCAGATAGGAAATGGAGCGCTGTTCTTGGGAGGAAAGGGCAGAAATGCACTGTGCTTACGGGGAGTAGGATGGAAATGCTCACGTTGCCAAACGTTTGAACGTTCGACGAATGCCATATCCACGCAGAACTGCTGCCATACACGGGTCCTTACGAGAGGCAGTTGTATGTTTTCCACTGACACGTTCTCGAAATGGTACGGGAATTTCACCGTAGTTGAATGTGAACGTGTTTCTTTCGGCCGTGAGAATGCCGGTGACAGGTGTTACGTAGGGGGCAGCACCTATGCATACTAATGAGTCTGGTTCGCCCTGCTTCAGTTTGTCAACAAACGGAGAGAAGCTCGTTTCTTACTATGCAGAGCAGATAGGAAATGGAGCGCTGTTCTTGGGAGGAAAGGGCAGAAATGCACTGTGCTTACGGGGAGTCGGATGGAAATCCTCACGTTGCCAAACGTTTGGACGTTCGACGAGTACCATATCCACGCAGAACTGCTGCCATACACGGGTCCCTACGAGAGGCTGTTGTATGTTTCGCACTGACACGTTCTCGTAATGGTATGGGTATTTCACCGTAGTTGAGTGTGAACGTGTTGCTTTCGACCGTGAAAATGCCTGTGACAGGTGCTACGTTGAGTTCAGCACCTACGCACACTGCTGAGTCTGGTTCGCCCTGCTTCAGTATGTCAACAAACGGAGACAAGCTCGTTTCTTACTATGCGGAGCAGATAGGAAATGAAGCGCTGTTCTTGGGAGGAAGGAACAGAAATGCACTGTGCTTACGGGGAGTCGGATGGAAATGCTCACGTTGCCAAACGTTTGTACGTTCGACGAGTGCCATATCGACGCAGAACTGCTGCCATACACGGGTCCCTACGAGAGGTAGTTGTATGTTTTCCACTGACACGTTCTCGTAATGGTACGGGTATTTCCCCGTAGTTGCATGTGAACGTGTTGCTTTCGGCCGTGAAAATGCCTGTGACAGGTGTTACGTAGAGGGCAGCACCTATGCACACTGCTGAGTCTGGTTCGCCCTGCTTCAGTTTTTCAACAAACGGAGACAAGCTCGTTTCTTACTATGCGGAGCAGATAGGAAATGGAGCGCAGTTCTTGGGAGGAAAGGGCAGAAATGCAGTGTGCTTATGGGGAGTCGGATGGAAATGCTCACGTTGCCAAACGTTTGTACGTTCGACGAGTGCCATATCCACGCAGAACTGCTGCCATACACGGGTCCCTACGAGAGGTAGTTGTATGTTTTCCACTGACACGTTCTCGTAATGGTACGGGTATTTCACCGTTGTTGAATGTGAACGTGTTGCTTTCGACCGTGAAAATGCCTGTGACAGGTGTTACGTAGAGGGCAGCACCTATGCACACTGCTGAGTCTGGTTCGCCCTGCTTCAGTTTGTCAACAAACGGAGACAAGCTCGTTTCTTACTACGCGGAGCAGATAGGAAACGGAGCGCTGTTCTTGGGAGGAAAGGGCAGAAATGCACTGTGCTTATGGGGAGTAGGATGGAAATGCTCACGTTGCCAAACGTTTGTACGTTCGACGAGTGCCATATCCACGCAGAACTGCTGCCATACACGGGTCCCTACGAGAGGCAGTTGTATGTTGTCCACTGACACGTTCTCGTAGTGGTACGGGTATTTCACCGTAGTTGAATGTAAACGTGTTGCTTTCGACCGTGAAAATGCCTGTGACAGGTGTTACGTAGAGGGCAGCACCTACGCTCACTGCTGAGTCTGGTTCGCCCTGCTTCAGTTTGTCAACAAACGGAGACAAGCTCGTTTCTTACTATGCGGAGCGGATAGGAAATGGAGCGCTGTTCTTGGGAGGAAAGGGCAGAAATGCACTGTGCTTACGGGCAGTCGGATGGAAATGCTCACGTTGCCAAACGTTTGTACGTTCGACGAGTGCCATATCCACACAGAACTGCTGCCATACACGGGTCCCTACGAGAGGCAGTTGTATGTTTTCCACTGACACGTTCTCGCAATGGTACGGGTATTTCACCGTAGTTGAATGTCAGCGTGTTGCTTTCGACCGTGAAAATGCCTGTGACAGGTGTTACTTAGAGGGCAGCACCTACGCACACTGCTGAGTCTGGTTCGCCCTGCTTCAGTATGTCAACAAACGGAGACAAGCTCGTTTCTTACTATGCGAAGCAGATAGGAAATGGAGCGCTGTTCTTGGGAGGAAAGGGCAGAAATGCACTGTGCTTACGGGGAGTAGGATGGAAATGCTCACGTTGCAAAACGTTTGTACGTTCGACGAATGCCATATCCACGCAGAACTGCTGCCATACACGGGTCCTTACGAGAGGCAGTTGTATGTTTTCCACTGACACGTTCTCGTAATGGTACGGGAATTTCACCGTAGTTGAATGTGAACGTGTTGCTTTCGGCCGTGAAAATGCCTGTGACAGGTGCTATATAGAGGGCAGCACCTACGCACACTTCTGAGTCTGGTTCACCCTGCTTCAGTTTGTCAACAAACAGAGACAAGCTCGTTTCTTACTATGCGGAGCAGATAGGAAATGGAGCGCTGTTCTTGGGAGGAAAGGGCAGAAATGCACTGTGCTTACGGGGAGTAGGATGGAAATGCTCACGTTGCCAAACGTTTGTACGTTCGACGAATGCCATATCCACGCAGAACTGCTGCCATACACGGGTCCTTACGAGAGGCAGTTGTATGTTTTCCACTGACACGTTCTCGAAATGGTACGGGAATTTCACCGTAGTTGAATGTGAACGTGTTGCTTTCGGCCGTGAGAATGCCGGTGACAGGTGTTACGTAGAGGGCAGCACCTATGCATACTGCTGAGTCTGGTTCGCCCTGCTTCAGTTTGTCAACAAACGGAGAGAAGCTCGTTTCTTACTATGCAGATCAGATAGGAAATGGAGCGCTGTTCTTGGGAGGAAAGGGCAGAAATGCACTGTGCATACGGGGAGTCGGATGGAAATCCTCACGTTTGGACGTTCGACGAGTACCATATCCACGCAGAACTGCTGCCATACACGGGTCCCTACGAGAGGCTGTTGTCTGTTTCGCACTGACACGTTGTCGTAATGGTATGGGTATTTCACCGTAGTTGAGTGTGAACGTGTTGCTTTCGACCGTGAAAATGCCTGTGACAGGTGCTACGTAGAGGGCAGCACCTACGCACACTGCTGAGTCTGGTTCGCCCTGCTTCAGTATGTCAACAAACGGAGACAAGCTCGTTTCTTACTATGCGGAGCAGATAGGAAATGAAGCGCTGTTCTTGGGAGGAAGGAACAGAAATGCACTGTGCTTACGGGGAGTCGGATGGAAATGCTCACGTTGCCAAACGTTTGTACGTTCGACGAGTGCCATATCCACGCAGAACTGCTGCCATACACGGGTCCCTACGAGAGGCAGTTGTATGTTTTCCACTGACACGTTCTCGTAATGGTACGGGTATTTCACCGTAGTTGAATGTGAACGTGTTGCTTTCGGCCGTGAAAATGCCTGTGACACGTGTTACGTAGAGGGCAGCACCTACGCACACTGCTGAGTTTGGTTCGCCCTGCTTCAGTTTGTCAACAAACGGAGACAAGCTCGTTTCTTACTATGCGGAGCAGATAGGAAATGGAGCGCTGTTCTTGGGAGGAAAGGGCAGAAATGCACTGTGCTTACGGGGATTCGGATGGAAATGCACACGTTGCCAAACGTTTGTACGTTCGACGAGTGCCATATCCACGCAGAACTGCTGCCATACACGGGTCCCTACGAGAGGCAGTTGTATGTTTTCCACTGACACGTTCTCGAAATGGTACGGGTATTTCACCGTAGTTGAATGTGAACGTGTTGCTTTCGGCCGTGAAAATGCCTGTGATGGGTGTTACTTAGAGGGCAGCACCTACGCACACTGCTGAGTCTGGTTCGCCCTGCTTCAGTTTGTCAACAAACGGAGACAAGCTTGTTTCTTACTATGCGAACGGATAGGAAATGGAGCGCTGTTCTTGGGAGGAAATGGCAGAAATGCACTGTGCTTACGGGGAGTCGGATGGAAATGCTGACGTTGCCAAACGTTTGTACGTTCGACGAGTGCCATATCCACGCAGAACTGCTGCCATACACGGGTCCCTACGAGAGGCAGTTGTATGTTTTCCACTGACACGTTCTCGTAATGGTACGGGTATTTCATCGTTGTTGAATGTGAGCGTGTTGCTTTCGACCGTGAAAATGCCTGTGACACATGTTACGTAGAGGGCAGCACCTACGCACACTGCTGAGTTTGGTTCGCCGTGCTTCAGTTTGTCAACAAACGGAGACAAGCTCGTTTCTTACTATGCGGAGATGGTAGGAAATGGAGCGCTGTTCTTGGGAGGAAAGGGCAGAAATGCACTGTGCTTACGAGGAGTCGGATGGAAATCCTCACTTTGCCAAACGTTTGGACGTTCGACGAGTACCATATCCACGCAGAACTGCTGCCATACACGGGTCCCTACGAGAGGCTGTTGTATGTTTTCCACTGACACGTTCTCGTAATGGTACGGGTATTTCACCGTAGTTGAATGTGAACGTGTTGCTTTCGGCCGTGAAAATGCCTGTGACAGGTGTTACGTAGAGGGCAGCTCCTACGCACACTGCTGAGTCTCGTTCGCCCTGCTTCAGTTTGTCAACAAACGGAGACAAGCTCGTTTCTTACTATGCGGAGCGGATAGGAAATGGAGCGCTGTTCTTGGGAAGAAAGGGCAGAAATGCACTGTACTTACGGGGAGTCGGATGGAAATGCTCACGTTGCCAAACGTTTGTACGTTCGACGAATGCCATATCCATGCAGAACTACTGCCATACACGGGTCCCTACGAGAGGCAGTTGTAAGTTTTCGACTGACACGTTCTCGTAATGGTACGGGTATTTCTCCGTAGTTGAATGTGAACGTGTTGCTTTCGGCCGGGAAAATGCCTGTGACAGGTGTTACGTAGAGGGCAGCACTTACGCACATTGCTGAGTCTGGTTCGCCCTGCTTCAGTTTGTCAACAAACGGAGACAAGCTCGTTTCTTACTATGCGGAGCAGATAGGAAATGGAGCGCTGTTCTTGGGAGGAAAGGGCAGAAATGCACTGTGCTTACGGGGAGTCGGATGGAAATGCTCACGTTGCGAAACGCTTGTACATTCGACGAGTGCCATATCCACGCAGAACTGCTGCCATACACGGGTCCCTACGAGAGGCAGTTGTATGTTTTCCACTAACACGTTCTCGTAATGGTATGGGTATTTCACCGTAGTTGAGTGTGAACGTGTTGCTTTTGACCGTGAAAATGCCTGTGACAGGTGCTACGTAGAGGGCAGCACCTACGCACACTGCTGAGTCTGGTTCGCCCTGCTTCAGTATGTCAACAAGCGGAGACAAGCTCGTTTCTTACTATGCTGAGCAGATAGGAAATGAAGCGCTGTTCTTGGGAGGGAGGAACAGAAATGCACTGAGCTTACGGGGAGTCGGATGGAAATGCTCACGTTGCCAAACGTTTGTACGTTCGACGAGTGCTATATCCACGCAGAACTGCTGCCATACACGGGTCCCTACGAGAGGCAGTTGTATGTTTTCCACTGACACGTTCTCGTAATGGTACGGGTATTTCACCGTAGTTGAATGTGAACGTGTTGCTTTCGGCCGTGAAAATGCTTTTGACACGTGTTACGTAGAGGGCAGCACCTACGCACACGGCTGAGTTTGGTTCGCCCTGCTTCAGTTTGTCAACAAACGGAGACAAGCTCGTTTCTTACTATGCGGAGCAGATAGGAAATGGAGCGCTGTTCTTGGGAGGAAAGGGCAGAAATGCACTGTGCTTACGGGGATTCGGATGGAAATGCTCACGTTGCCAAACGTTTGTACGTTCGACGAGTGCCATTTCCATGCAGAACTGCTGCCATACACGGGTCCCTACGAGAGGCAGTTGTATGTTGTCCACTGACACGTTCTCGTAATGGTACGGGTATTTCACCATAGTTGAATGTGAACGTGTTGCTTTCGGCCGTGAAAATGCCTGTGACAGGTGTTACGTAGAGGGCAGCACCTACGCACACTGCTGAGTCTGGTTCGCCCTGCTTCAGTTTGTCAACAAACGGAGACAAGCTCGTTTCTTACTATGCGGAGCGGATAAGAAATGGAGCGCAGTTCTTGGGAGGAAAGGGTAGAAATGCACTGTGCTTACGGGGAGTCGGATGGAAATGCTCACATTGCCAAAAGTTTGTACGTTCGACGAGTGCCATATCCACGCAGAACTGCTGCCATACACAGGTCCCTACGAGAGGCAGTTGTATGTTTTCCACTGACACCTTCTCGTAATGGTATGGGTATTTCACCGTAGTTGAGTGTGAACGTGTTGCTTTCGTCCGTGAAAATGCCTGTGACAGGTGCTACGTAGAGGGCAGCACCTACGCACACTGCTGTGTCTGGTTCGCCCTGCTTCAGTATGTCAACAAACGGAGACAAGCTCGTTTCTTACTATGCTGAGCAGATAGGAAATGAAGCGCTGTTCTTGGGAGGAAGGAACAGAAATGCACTGTGCTTACGGGGAGTCGGATGGAAATGCTCACGTTGCCAAACGTTTGTACGTTCGACGAGTGCCATATCCACGCAGGACTGCTGCCATACACGGGTCCCTACGAGAGGCAGTTGTATGTTTTCCACTGACACGTTCTCGTAATGGTACGGGTATTTTACCGTAGTTGAATGTGAACGTGTTGCTTTCGGCCGTGAAAATGCCTGTGACACGTGTTACATAGAGGGCAGCACCTACGCACACTGCTGAGTTTGGTTCGCCCTGCTTCAGTTTGTCAACAAACGGAGACAAGCTCGTTTCTTACTATGCGGAGCAGATAGGAAATGGAGCGCTGTTCTTGGGAGGAAAGGGCAGAAATGCACTGTGCTTACGGGGATTCGGATGGAAATGCTCGCGTTGCCAAACGTTTGTACGTTCGACGAGTGCCATATCCATGCAGAACTGCTGCCATACACGGGTCCCTACGAGAGGCAGTTGTATGTTGTCCACTGACACGTTCTCGTAATGGTACGGGTATTTCACCATAGTTGAATGTGAACGTGTTGCTTTCGGCCGTGAAAATGCCTGTGACAGGTGTTACGTAGAGGGCAGCACCTACGCACACTGCTGAGTCTGGTTCGCCCTGCTTCAGTTTGTCAACAAACGGAGACAAGCTCGTTTCTTACTATGCGGAGCAGATAGGAAATGGAGCGCTGTTCTTGGGAGGAAAGGGCAGAAATGCACAGTGCTTACGGGGAGTCGGATGGAAATGCTCACGTTGCCAAACGTTTGTACGTTCGACGAGTGCCATATCCACGCAGAACTGCTCCCATACACGGGTCCCTACGAGAGGCAGTTGTATGTTTTCCACTGACTCGTTCTCGTAATGGAAGGGGTATTTCACCGTAGTTGAATGTTAACGTGTTGCTTTCGGCCATGAAAATGCCTGTGACAGGTGTTACGTAGAGGGCAGCACCTACGCACACTGCTGAGTCTGGTTCGCCCTGCTTCAGTTTGTCAACAAACGGAGACAAGCTCGTTTCTTACTATGTGTAGCAGATAGCAAATGGAGCGCTGTTCTTGGGAGGAAAGGGCAGAAATGCACTGTGCTTACGGGGAGTCGGATGGAAATGCTCACGTTGCCAAACGTTTGTACGTTCGACGAGTGCCATATCCACGCAGAACTGCTGCCATACACGGGTCCCTACGAGAGGAAGTTGTATGTTTTCCACTGACACGTTCTCGTAATGGTACGGGTATTTCACAGTAGTTGAATGTGAACGTGTTACTTTCGGCCGTGAAAATGCCTGTGACAGCTGTTACGTAGAGGGCAGCACCTACGCACACTGCTGAGTCTGGTTCGCCCTGCTTCAGTTTGTCAACAAACGGAGACAAGCTCGTTTCTTACTATGCGGAACGGATAGGAAATGGAGCGCTGTTCTTGGGAGGAAAGTTCAGAAATGCACTGTGCTTACGGGGAGTCGGATGGAAATGCTCACGTTGCCAAACGTTTGTACGTTCGACGAGTGCCATATCCACGCAGAACTGCTGCCATACACGGGTCCCTACGAGAGGCAGTTGTATGTTTTCCACTGATCCGTTCTCGTAATGGTACGGGTATTTCACCGTAGTTGAATGTGAACGTGTTGCTTTCGCCCGTGAAAATGACTGTGACAGCAGTTACGTAGAGGGCAGCACCTACGCACACTGCTGAGTCTGGTTCGCCCTGCTTCAGTTTGTCAACAAACGGAGACAAGCTCGTTTCTTACTATGCGGAGCAGATATAAAATGGAGCGCTGTTCTTGGGAGGAAGGAACAGAAATGCACTGTGCTTACGGGGAGTTGGATGGAAATGCTCACGTTGCCAAACGTTTGTTCGTTCGACGAGTGCCATATCCTCGCAGAACTGCTGCCATACACGGGTCCCTACGAGAGGCAGTTGTATGTTTTCCACTGACACGTTCTCGTAATGGTACGGGTATTTCACCGTAGTTGAATGTGAACGTGTTGCTTTCTACCGTGAAAATGCCTGTGACAAGTGTTATATAGAGGGCAGCACCTACGCATGCTGCTGAGTCTGGTTCGCCCTGCCTTAGTTTGTCTACAAACGGAGACAAGCTCGTTTCTTACTATGCGGAGCAGATAGGAAATGGTGCGCTGTCCTTGGGAGGAAAGGGCAGAAATGCACTGTGCTTATGGGGAGTCGGATGGAAATGCTCACGTTGCCAAACGTTTGTACGTTCGACGAGTGCCATATCCACGCAGATCTGCTGCCATACACGGGTCCCTACGAGAGGCAGTTGTATGTATTCCACTGACACGTTCTCGTAATGGTACGGGTATTTCACCGTAGTTGAATGTGAACGTGTTGCTTTCGGCCGTGAAAATGCCTGTGACAGCTGTTACGTAGAGGGCAGCACCTACGCACACTGCTGAGTCTGGTTCGCCCTGCTTCAGTTTGTCAACAAAGGGAGACAAGCTCGTTTCTTACTATGCGGAACGGATAGGAAATGGAGTGCTGTTCTTGGGAGGAAAGTTCAGATATGCACTGTGCTTACGGGGAGTCGGATGGAAATGCTCACGTTGCAAAACGTTTGTACGTTCGACGAGTGCCATATCGACGCAGAACTGCTGCCATACACGGGTCCCTACGAGAGGCAGTTGTATGTTTTCCACTGACACGTTCTCGTAATGGTACGGGTATTTCACCGTAGTTGAACGTGAACGTGTTGCTTTCGGCCGTGAAAATGCCTGTTACAGGTGTTACGTAGAGGGCAGCACCTACGCACACTGCTGAGTCTGGTTCGCCCTGCTTCAGTTTGTCAACAAACAGAGACAAGCTCGTTTCTTACTATGCGGAGCAGATAGGAAATGGAGCGCTGTTCTTGGGAGGAAAGGGCAGAAATGCACTGTGCTTACGGGGAGTCGGATGGAAATGCTCACGTTGCCAAACGTTTGTACGTTCGATGAGTGCCATATCCACGCAGAACTGCTGCCATACACGGGTCCCTACGAGAGGCAGTTGTATGTTTTCCTCTGATCCGTTCTCGTAATGGTACGGGTATTTCACCGTAGTTGAATGTGAACGTGTTGCTTTTGGCCGTGAAAATGCCTGTGACAGCTGTTACGTAGAGGGCAGCACCTACGCACACTGCTGAGTCTGGTTCGCCCTGCTTCAGTTTGTCAACAAACGGAGACAAGCTCGTTTCTTACTATGCGGAGCAGATAGGAAATGGAGCGCTGTTCTTGGGAGGAAGGAACAGAAATGCACTGTGCTTACGGGGAGTCGGATGGAAATGCTCACGTTGCCAAACGTTTGTACGTTCGACGAGTGCCATATCCTCGCAGAACTGCTGCCATACACGGGTCCCTACGAGAGGCAGTTGTATGTTTTCCACTGACACGTTCTCGTAGTGGTACGGGTATTTCACCGCAGTTGAATGTGAACGTGTTGCTTTCGGCCGTGAAAATGCCTGTGACAGGTGTTACGTAGAGGGCAGCACCTACGCACACTGCTGAGTCTGCTTCGCCCTGCTTCAGTTTGTCAACAAACGGAGACGAGCTTGTTTCTTACTATGCGGAGCAGATAGGAAATTGTGCGCTGTTCTTGGGAGGAAAGGGCAGAAATGCACTGTGCTTACGGGGAGTCGGATGGAAATGCTCACGTTGCCAAACGTTTGTACGTTCGACGAGTGCCATATCCACGCAGAACTGCTGCCATACACGGGTCCCTACGAGAGGCAGTTGTATCTTTTCCACTGACACGTTCTCGTAATGGTACGGGTATTTCACCGTAGTTGAATGTGAACGTGTTGCTCTCGGCCGTGAAAATGCCTGTGACAGGTGTTACGTAGAGGGCAGCACCTACGCACACTGCTGAGTCTGGTTCGCCCTGCTTCAGTTTGTCAACAAATGGGGACAAGCTCGTTTCTTACTATGCAGAGCGGATAGGAAATGGAGCGCTGTTCTTGGGAGGAAAGGGCAGAAATGCACTGTGCTTACGGGGAGTCGGATGGAAATGCTCACGTTGCCAAACGTTTGTACGTTCGACGAGTGCCATATCCACGCAGAACTGCTGCCATACACGGGTCCCTACGAGAGGCAGTTGTATGATTTCCACTGACACGTTCTCGTAATGGTACGGGTATTTCACCGTAGTTGAATGTGAACGTGTTGCTCTCGGCCGTGAAAATGCCTGTGACAGGTGTTACGTAGAGGGCAGCACCTATGCACACTGCTGAGTCTGGTTCGCCCTGCTTCAGTTTGTCAACAAACGGAGACGAGCTCGTTTCTTACTATGCGGAGCAGATAGGAAATGGAGCGCTGTTCTTGGGAGGAAAGGGCAGAAATGAACTGTGCTTACGGGGAGTCGGATGGAAATGCTCACGTTGCCAAACGTTTGTACGTTCGATGAGTGCCATATCCACGCAGAACTGCTGGCATACACGGCTCCCTACGAGAGGCAGTTGTATGTTTTCCACTGACACGTTCTCGTAATGGTACGGGTATTTCACCGTAGTTGAATGTGAACGTGTTGCTTTCTACCGTGAAAATGCCTGTGACAGGTGTTATATAGAGGGCAGCACCTACGCATGCTGCTGAGTCTGGTTCGCCCTGCCTTAGTTTGTCTACAAACGGAGACAAGCTCGTTTCTTACTATGCGGAGCAGATAGGAAATGGAGCGCTGTTCTTGGGAGGAAAGGGCAGAAATGCACTGTGCTTACGGGGAGTCGGATGGAAATGCTCACGTTGCCAAACGTTTGTACGTTCGACGAGTGTCATATCCACGCAGAACTGCTGCCATACACGGGTCCCTACGAGAGGCAGTTGTATGTTTTCCACTGACACGTTCTCGTAATGGTACGGGTATTTCACCGTAGTTGAATGTGAACGTGTTGCTTTCGGCCGTGAAAATGCCTGTGACAGGTGTTACGTAGAGGGCAGCACCTACGCACACTGCTGAGTCTGGTTCGCCCTGCTTCAGTTGCTCAACAAACGGAGACGAGCTCGTTTCTTACTATGCGGAGCAGATAGGAAACGGTGCGCTGTTCTTGGGAGGAAAGGGCAGAAATGCACTGTGCTTATGGGGAGTCGGATGGAAATGCTCACGTTGCCAAACGTTCGTACGTTCGACGAGTGCCATATCCACGCAGAACTGCTGCCATACACGGGTCCCTACGAGAGGCAGTTGTATGTATTCCACTGACACGTTCTCGTAATGGTACAGGTATTTCACCGTAGTTGAATGTGAACGTGTTGCTCTCGGCCGTGAAAATGCCTGTGACAGGTGTTACGTAGAGGGCAGCACCTACGCACACTGCTGAGTCTGGTTCGATCTGCTTCAGTTTGTCAACGAACGGAGACAAGCTCGTTTCTTACTATGCGGAGCAGATAGGAAATGGAGCGCTGTTCTTGGGAGGAAAGGGCAGAAATGCACTGTGCATACGGGGAGTAGGATTGAAATGCTCACATTGCCAAACGTTTGTACGTTCGACGAGTGCCATATCCACGCAGAACTGCTGCCATACACGGGTCCCTACGAGAGGCAGTTGTATGTTTTCCACTGACTCGTTCTTGTAATGGTACGGGTATTTCACGGTAGTTGAATGTTAACGTGTTGCTTTCGGCCGTGAAAATGCCTGTGACAGGTGTTACGTAGAGGGCAGCACCTACGCACACTGCTGAGTCTGGTTCGCCCTGCTTCAGTTTGTCAACAAAGGGAGACAAGCTCGTTTCTTACTATGCGGAACGGATAGGAAATGGAGCGCTGTTCTTGGGAGGAAAGTTCAGATATGCACTGTGCTTACGGGGAGTCGGATGGAAATGCTCACGTTGCAAAACGTTTGTACGTTCGACGAGTGCCATATCCACGCAGAACTGCTGCCATACACGGGTCCCTACGAGAGGCAGTTGTATGTTTTCCACTGACACGTTCTCGTAATGGTACGGGTATTTCACCGTAGTTGAACGTGAACGTGTTGCTTTCGGCCGTGAAAATGCCTGTTACAGGTGTTACGTAGAGGGCAGCACCTACGCACACTGCTGAGTCTGGTTCGCCCTGCTTCAGTTTGTCAACAAACGGAGACAAGCTCGTTTCTTACTATGCGGAGCAGATAGGAAATGGAGCGCTGTTCTTGGGAGGAAAGGGCAGAAATGCACTGTGCTTACGGGGAGTCGGATGGAAATGCTCACGTTGCCAAACGTTTGTACGTTCGACGAGTGCCATATCCACGCAGAACTGCTGCCATACACGGGTCCCTACGAGAGGCAGTTGTATGTTTTCCACTGATCCGTTCTCGTAATGGTACGGGTATTTCACCGTAGTTGAATGTGAACGTGTTGCTTTCGACCGTGAAAATGCCTGTGACAGCTGTTACGTAGAGGGCAGCACCTACGCACACTGCTGAGTCTGGTTCGCCCTGCTTCAGTTTGTCAACAAACGGAGACAAGCTCGTTTCTTACTATGCGGAGCAGATAGGAAATGGAGCGCTGTTCTTGGGAGGAAGGAACAGAAATGCACTGTGCTTACGGGGAGTCGGATGGAAATGCTCACGTTGCCAAACGTTTGTACGTTCGACGAGTGCCATATCCTCGCAGAACTGCTGCCATACACGGGTCCCTACGAGAGGCAGTTGTATGTTTTCCACTGACACGTTCTCGTATTGGTACGGGTATTTCACCGTAGTTGAATGTGAACGTGTTGCTTTCGGCCGTGAAAATGCCTGTGACAGGTGTTACGTAGAGGGCAGCACCTACGCACACTGCTGAGTCTGCTTCGCCCTGCTTCAGTTTGTCAACAAACGGAGACGAGCTTGTTTCTTACTATGCGGAGCAGATAGGAAATTGTGCTCTGTTCTTGGGAGGAAAGGGCAGAAATGCACTGTGCTTACGGGGAGTCGGATGGAAATGCTCACGTTGCCAAACGTTTGTACGTTCGACGAGTGCCATATCCACGCAGAACTGCTGCCATACACGGGTCCCTACGAGAGGCAGTTGTATCTTTTCCACTGACACGTTCTCGTAATGGTACGGGTATTTCACCGTAGTTGAATGTGAACGTGTTGCTCTCGGCCGTGAAAATGCCTGTGACAGGTGTTACGTAGAGGGCAGCACCTACGCACACTGCTGAGTCTGGTTCGCCCTGCTTCAGTTTGTCAACAAATGGGGACAAGCTCGTTTCTTACTATGCGGAGCGGATAGGAAATGGAGCGCTGTTCTTGGGAGGAAAGGGCAGAAATGCACTGTGCTTACGGGGAGTCAGATGGAAATGCTCACGTTGCCAAACGTCTGTACGTTCGACGAGTGCCATATCCACGCAGAACTGCTGCCATACACGGGTCCCTACGAGAGGCAGTTGTATGATTTCCACTGACATGTTCTCGTAATGGTACGGGTATTTCACCGTAGTTGAATGTGAACGTGTTGCTTTCTACCGTGAAAATGCCTGTGACAGGTGTTATATAGAGGGCAGCACCTACGCACGCTGCTGAGTCTGGTTCGCCCTGCTTTAGTTTGTCAACAAACGGAGACAAGCTCGTTTCTTACTATGCGGAGCAGATAGGAAATGGAGCGCTGTTCTTGGGAGGAAAGGGCAGAAATGAACTGTGCTTACGGGGAGTCGGATGGAAATGCTCACGTTGCCAAACGTTTGTACGTTCGATGAGTGCCATATCCACGCAGAACTGCTGGCATACACGGCTCCCTACGAGAGGCAGTTGTATGTTTTCCACTGACACGTTCTCGTAATGGTACGGGTATTTCACCGTAGTTGAATGTGAACGTGTTGCTTTCGGCCGTGAAAATGCCTGTGACAGGTGTTACGTAGAGGGCAGCACCTACGCACACTGCTGAGTCTGGTTCGTCCTGCTTCAGTTTGTCAACAAACGGAGACAAGCTCGTTTCTTACTATGCGGAGCAGATAGGATATGGAGCGCTGTTCCTGGGAGGAAAGGGCAGAAATGCACTGTGCTTACGGGGAGTCGGATGGAAATGCTCACGTTGCCAAACGTTTGTACGTTCGACGAGTGCCATATCCACGCAGAACTGCTGCCATACACGGGTCCCTACGAGAGGAAGTTGTATGTTTTCCACTGACACGTTCTCATAATGGTACGGGTATTTCACCGTAGTTGAATGTGAACGTGTTGCTTTCGGCTGTGAAAATGCCTGTGACACGTGTTACGTAGAGGGCAGCACCTACGCACACTGCTGAGTTTGGTTCGCCTGCTTCAGTTTGTCAACAAACGGAGACAAGCTCGTTTCTTACTATGCGGAGCAGATAGGAAATGGAGCGCTGTTCTTGGGAGGAAAGGGCAGAAATGCACTGTGCTTACGGGGATTCGGATGGAAATGCTCAGGTTCCAAACGTTCGTACGTTCAACGAGTGCCAAATCCACGCAGAACTGCTGCCATACACGGGTCCCTACGAGAGGCAGTTGTATGTTTTCCACTGACACGTTCTCGTAATGGTACGGGTATTTCACCGTAGTTGAATGTGAACGTGTTGCTTTCGGCCGTGAAAATGCCTGTGACAGGTGTTACATAGAGGGCTGCACCTACACACACTACTGAGTCTGGTTCGCCCTGCTTCAGTTTGTCAACAAACGGAGACAAGCTCGTTTCTTACTATGCGGAGCAGATGGGAAATGGAGCGCTGTTCTTGATAATAAAGGGCAGAAATGCACTGTGCTTACGGGGAGTCGGATTTAAATGCTCACGTTGCCAGACGTTTGTACGTTCGACGAGTGTCATATCCACGCAGAACTGCTGCCATACATGGGTCCCTACGAGAGGCAGTTGTTTGTATTCCACTGACACGTTCTCGTAATGGTACGGGTATTTCACCGTAGTTGAATGTGAACGTGTTGCTTTCGGCCGTGAAAATGCCTGTGACAGGTGTTACGTAGAGGGCAGCACCTACGCACACTGCTGAGTCTGTTTCGCCCTGCTTCAGTTTGTCAACAAACGGAGACAAGCTCGTTTCATACTATGCAGAGCAGATAGGAAATGGAGCACTGTTCTTGGGAGGAAAGGGCAGAAATGCACTGTGCTTACGGGGAGTCGGATGGAAATGCTCACATTGCCAAACGTTTGTACGTTCGACGAGTGCCATATCCACGCAGAACTGCTGCCATACACGGGTCCCTACGAGAGGCAGTTGTATGTTTTCCACTGACACGTTCTCGTAATGGTACGGGTATTTCACTGTAGTTGAATGTGAACGTTTTGCTTTCAGCCGTGAAAATGCCTGTGACAGGTGTTACGTAGAGGGCAGCACCTACGCACACTTCTGAGTCTGGTTCGCCCTGCTTCAGTTTGTCAACAAACGGAGACGAGCTCGTTTCTTACTATGCGGAGCAGATAGGAAATGGAGCGCTGTTCTTGGGAGGAAAGGGCAGAAATGCACTGTGCTTACGGGGAGTAGGATGGAAATGCTCACATTGCCAAATGTTTGTACGTTCGACGAGTGCCATATCCACGCAGAACTGCTGCCGTACACGGGTCCCTACGAGAGGCAGTTGTATGTTTTCCACTGACACGTTCTCGTAATGGTACGGGTGTTTCACCGTTGTTGATGTGAGCGTGTTGCTTTCGACCGTGAAAATGCCTGTGACAGGTGTTACGTAGAGGGCAGCACCTACGCACACTGCTGGGTCTGGTTCGCCCTGCTTCATTATGTCAACAAACGGAGACAAGCTCGTTTCTTACTATGCGGAGCAGATAGGAAATGGAGCGCTGTTCTTGGGAGGAAAGAACAGAAATGCACTGTGCTTACGGGGAGTCGGATGGAAATGCTCACGTTGCCAAACGTTTGTACATTCGACGAGTGCCATATCCACGCAGAACTGCTGCCATACACGGGTCCCTACGAGAGGCAGTTGTATGTTTTCCACTGACACGTTCTCGTAATGGTACGGGTATTTCACCGTAGTTGAATGTGAACGTGTTGCTTTCGGCCGTGAAAATGCCTGTGACAGGTGTTACATAGAGGGCAGCACCTACGCACACTGCTGAGTCTGGTTCGCCCTGCTTCAGTTTGTCAACAAACGGAGACAAGCTCGTTTCTTACTATGCGGAGCAGATAGGAAATGGAGCGCTGTTCTTGGGAGGAAAGGGCAGAAATGCACTGTGCTTACGGGGAGTAGGATGGAAATGCTCACGTTGCCAAACGTTTGTACGTTCGACGAGTGCCATATCCACGCAGAACTGCTGCCATACACGGGTCCCTACGAGAGGCAGTTGTATGTTTTCCACTGACACGTTCTCGTAATGGTACGGGTATTTCACCGTAGTTGAATGTGAACATGGGTCTTCCGGCCGTGAAAATGTCTGGGACAGGTGTTACGTAGAGGGCAGCACCTA
This sequence comes from Schistocerca serialis cubense, assembly GCF_023864345.2. Lineage (NCBI taxonomy): Eukaryota > Metazoa > Arthropoda > Insecta > Orthoptera > Acrididae > Schistocerca > Schistocerca serialis. Next base: position 1,060,888,473 of record NC_064638.1, on the reverse strand, counting down.
CGCACACTGCTGAGTCTGGTTCGCCATGCTTCAGTTTGTCAACAAACGGAGACAAGCTCGTTTCTTACTATGCGGAGCAGATAGGAAGTGGGGCGCTGTCCTTGGGAGGAAAGGGCAGAAATGCACTGTGCTTACGGGGATTCGGATGGAAATACTCACGTTGCCAAACGTTTGTACGTTCGACGAGTGCCATATCCACGCAGAACTGCTGCCATACACGGGTCCCTACGAGAGGCAGTTGTATGTTTTCCACTGACACGTTCTCGTAATGGTACGGGTATTTCACCGTAGTTGAATGTGAACGTGTTGCTTTCGGCCGTGAAAATGCCTGTGACAGGTGTTACGTAGAGGGCAGCACCTACGCACACTGCTGAGTCTGGATCGCCCTGCTTCAGTTTGTCAACGAACGGAGACAAGCTCGTTTCTTACTATGCGGAGCAGATAGGAAATGGAGCGCTGTTCTTGGGAGGAAAGGGCAGAAATGCACTGTGCTTACGGGGAGTAGGATGGAAATGCTCACATTGCCAAACGTTTGTACGTTCGACGAGTGCCATATCCACGCAGAACTGCTGCCATACACGGGTCCCTACGAGAGGCAGTTGTATGTTTTCCACTGACTCGTTCTCGTAATGGTACGGGTATTTCACTGTAGTTGAATGTTAACGTGTTGCTTTCGGCCATGAAAATGCCTCTGACAGGTGTTACGTAGAGGGCAGCACCTACGCACACTTCTGAGTCTGGTTCGCCCTGCTTCAGTTTGTCAACAAACGGAGACGAGCTTGTTTCTTACTATGCGGAGCAGATAGGAAATGGAGCGCTGTTCTTGGGAGGAAAGGGCAGAAATGCACTGTGCTTACGGGGAGTAGGATGGAAATGCTCACATTGCCAAATGTTTGTACGTTCGACGAGTGCCATATCCACGCAGAACTGCTGCCGTACACGGGTCCCTACGAGAGGCAGTTGTATGTTTTCCACTGACACGTTCTCGTAATGGTACGGGTATTTCACCGTTGTTGAATGTGAGCGTGTTGCTTTCGACCGTGAAAATGCCTGTGACAGGTGTTACGTAGAGGGCAGCACCTACTCACACTGCTGAGTCTGGTTCGCCCTGCTTCAGTATGTCAACAAACGGAGACAAGCTCGTTTCTTACTATGCGGAGCAGATAGGAAATGGAGCGCTGTTCTTGGGAGGAAAGAACAGAAATGCACTGTGCTTACGTTGAGTCGGATGGAAATGCTCACGTTGCCAAACGTTTGTACGTTCGACGAGTGCCATATCCACGCAGAACTGCTGCCATACACGGGTCCCTACGAGAGGCAGTTGTATGTTTTCCACTGACACGTTCTCGTAATGGTACGGGTATTTCACCGTAGTTGAATGTGAACGTGTTGCTTTCGGCCGTGAAAATGCCTGTGACAGGTGTTACGTAGAGGGCAGCACTTACGCACACTGCTGAGTCTGGTTCGCCCTGCTTCAGTTTGTCAACAAACGGAGACAAGCTCGTTTCTTACTATGCGGAGCAGATAGGAAATGGAGCGCTGTTCTTGGGAGGAAAGGGCAGAAATGCACTGTGCTTACGGGGATTCGGATGGAAATGCTCACGTTGTCAAACGTTTGTACGTTCGACGAGTGCCATATCCACGCAGAACTGCTGCCATACACGGGTCCCTACGAGAGGCAGTTGTATGTTTTCCACTGACACGTTCTCGTAATGGTACAAGTATTTCACCGTAGTTGAATGTGAACGTGTTTCTTTCTACCGTGAAAATGCCTGTGACAGGTGTTATATAGAGGGCAGCACCTACGCACGCTGCTGAGTCTGGTTCGCCCTGCTTCAGTTTGTCAACAAACGGAGACAAGCTCGTTTCTTACTATGCGGAGCAGATAGGAAATGGAGCGCTGTTCTTGGGAGGAAAGGGCAGAAATGCACTGTGCTTACGGGGAGTCGGATGGAAATGCTCACGTTGCCAAACGTTTCTACGTTCGACGAGTGTCATATCCATGCAGAACTGCTGCCATACACGGGTCCCTACGAGAGGCAGTTGTATGTTTTCCACTGACACGTTCTCGTAATGGTACGGGTATTTCACCGTAGTTGAATGTGAACGTGTTGCTTTCGGCCGTGAAAATGCCTGTGACAGGTGTTACGTAGAGGGCAGCACCTACGCACACTGCTGAGTCTGGTTCGCCCTGCTTCAGTTTGTCAACAAACGGAGACGAGCTCGTTTCTTACTATGCGGAGCAGATAGGAAATGGTGCGCTGTTCTTGGGAGGAAAGGGCAGAAATGCACTATGCTTACGGGGAGTCGGATGGAAATGCTCACGTTGCCAAACGTTTGTACGTTCGACGAGTGCCATATCCACGCAGAACTGCTGCCATACACGGGTCCCTACGAGAGGCAGTTGTATGTTTTCCACTGACACGTTCTCGTAATGGTACGGGTACTTCACCGTAGTTGAATGTGAACGTGTTGCTTTCGGCCGTGAAAATGCCTGTGACAGGTGTTACGTAGAGGGCAGCACCTACGCACACTGCTGAGTCTGGTTCGCCCTGCTTCAATTTGTCAACAAACGGAGACAAGCTCGTTTCTTACCATGCGGAGCAGATAGGAAATGGAGTGCTGTTCTTGGGAGGAAAGGGCAGAAATGCGCTGCGCTTACAGGGATTCGGATGGAAATGCTCACGTTGCCAAACGTTTGTACGTTCGACGAGTGCAATATTCCACGCAGAACGGCTGCCATACACGGGTCCCTACGAGAGGCAGTTGTATGTTTTCCACTGACACGTTCTCGTAATGGTACGGGTATTTCACCGTAGTTGAATGTGAACGTGGGTCTTTCGGCCGTGAAAATGCCTGTGACAGGTGTTACGTAGAGGGCAGCACCTACGCACACTGCTGAGTCTGGTTCGCCCTGCTTCAGTTTGACAACAAACGGAGACAAGCTCGTTTCTTACTATGCAGAGCAGATAGGAAATGGAGCGCTGTTCTTGGGAGGAAAGGGCAGAAATGCACTGTGCTTACAGGGAGTCGGATGGAAATGCTCACGTTGCCAAACGATTGTACGTTCGACGACTGCCATATCCACGCAGAACTGCTGCCATACACGGGTCCCTACGAGAGGCAGTTGTATGTTTTCAACTGACACGTTCTCGTAATGGTACGGGTATTTCACCGTAGTTGATTGTGAACGTGTTGCTTTCGGCCGTGAAAATGCCTAAGACAGGTGTTACGTAGAGGGCAGCACCTACGCACACTGCAGAGTCTGGTTCGCCCTGCTTCAGTTTGTCAACAAACGGAGACAAGCTCGTTTCTTACCATGCGGAGCAGATAGGAAATGGAGCGCTGTTCTTGGGAGGAAAGGGCAGAAATGCACTGTGCTTACGGGGATTCGGATGGAAATGCTCACGTTGCCAAACGTTTGTACGTTCGACGAGTGCCATATCCACGCAGAACTGCTGCCATACACGGGTCCCTACGAGAGGCAGTTGTATATTTTCCACTGACACGTTCTCGTAATGGTACGGGTATTTCACCGTAGTTGAATGTGAACGTGTTGCTTTCGGCCGTGAAAATGCCTGTGACAGGTGTTACGAAGAGGGCAGCACCTACGCACACTGCTGAGTCTGGTTCGCCCTGCTTCAGTTTGTCAACAAACGGAGACAAGCTCGTTTCTTACTATGCGGAGCGGATAGGAAATGGAGCGCTGTTCTTGAGAGGAAAGGGCAGAAATGCACTGTGCTTACAGGGAGTCGGATGGAAATGCTCACATTACCAAACGTTTGTACGTTCGACGAGTGCCATATCCACACAGAACTGCTGCCATACATGGGTCCCTACGAGAGGCAGTTGTATGTTTTCCACTGACACGTTCTCGTAATGGTACCGGTATTTCACCGTGGTTGAATGTGAACGTGGGTCTTTCGGCCGTGAAAATGCCTATGACAGGTGTTACGTAGAGGGCAGCACCTACGCACACTGCTGAGTCTGGTTCGCCCTGCTTCAGTTTGTCAACAAACGGAGACAAGCTTGTTTCTTACTATGCGGAGCGGATAGGAAATGGAGCGCTGTTCTTGGGAGGAAAGGGCAGAAATGCACTGTGCTTACGGGGAGTCGGATGGAAATGCTCACGTTGCCAAACGTTTGTACGTTCGACGAGTGCCATATCCACGCAGAACTGCTGCCATACACGGGTCTCTACGAGAGGCAGTTGTATGTTTTCCACTGACACGTTCTCGTAATGGTACGGGTACTTCACCGTAGTTGAATGTGAACGTGTTGCTTTCGGCCGTGAATATGCCTGTGACAGGTGTTACATAGAGGGCAGCACCTACGCACACTGCTGAGTCTGGTTCGCCCTGCTTCAGTTTGTCAACAAGCGGAGACAACCACGTTTCTTACTATGCGGAGCAGATAGGAAATGGAGCGCTGTTCTTGGGAGGAAAGGGCAGAAATGCACTGTGCTTATGGGGAGTAGGATGGAAATCCTCACGCTGCCAAACGGTTGTACGTTCGACGAGTGCCATATCCATGCAGAACTGTTGCCATACACGGGTCCCTACGAGAGGCACTTGTATGTTTTCCACTGAAACGTTCTCGTAATTGTATGGGTATTTCACCGTAGTTGAATGTGAACGTGTTGCTTTCGGCCGTGAAAATGCCTGTGACAGGTGTTACGTAGAGCGCAGCACCTACGCACACTGCTGAGTCTGGTTCGCCCTGCTTCAGTTTGTCAACAAACGGAGACAAGCTCGTTTCTTACTATGCGGAGCAGATAGGAAATGGAGCGCTGTTCTTGGGAGGAAAGGGCAGAAATGCACTGTGCTTACGGGGATTCGGATGGAAATGCTCACGTTGCCAAACGTTTGTACGTTCGACGAGTGCCATATCCACGCAGAACTGCTTCCATACACGGGTCCCTACGAGAGGCAGTTGTATGTGTTCCACTGACATGTTCTCGTAATGGTACGGGTATTTTACCGTAGTTGAATGTGAACGTGTTGCTTTCGGCCGTGGAAATGCCTGAGACAGGTGTTACGTAGAGGGCAGCACCTACGCACACTGCTGAGTCTGGTTCGCCGTGCTTCAGTTTGTCAACAAACGGAGACAAGCTCGTTTCTTACTATGCGGAGAAGATAGGAAATGGAGCGCTGTTCCTGGGAGGAAAGGGCAGAAATGCACTGTGCTTACGGGGAGTCGGATGGAAATGCTCACGTTGCCAAACGTTTGTACGTTCGACGAGTGCCATATCCACGCAGAACTGCTGCCATACACGGGTCCCTACGAGAGGAAGTTGTATGTTTTCCACTGACACGTTCTCGTAATTGTACGGGTATTTCACGGTAGTTGAATGTGAGCGTGTTGCTTTCGACCGTGAAAATGCCTGTGACAGGTGTTACGTAGAGGGCAGCACCTACGCACACTGCTGAGTCTGGTTCGCCCTGCTTCAGTTTGTCAACAAACGGAGACAAGCTCGTTTCTTACTATGCGGAGCAGATAGGAAATGGAGCGCTGTTCTTGGGAGGAAAGGGCAGAAATGCACTGTGCTTACAGGGAGTCGGATGGAAATGCTCACATTACCAAACGTTTGTACGTTCGACGAGTGCCATATCCACACAGAACTGCTGCCATACATGGGTCCCTACGAGAGGCAGTTGTATGTTTTCCACTGACACGTTCTCGTAATGGTACCGGTATTTCACCGTGGTTGAATGTGAACGTGGGTCTTTCGGCCGTGAAAATGCCTATGACAGGTGTTACGTAGAGGGCAGCACCTACGCACACTGCTGAGTCTGGTTCGCCCTGCTTCAGTTTGTCAACAAACGGAGACAAGCTTGTTTCTTACTATGCGGAGCGGATAGGAAATGGAGCGCTGTTCTTGGGAGGAAAGGGCAGAAATGCACTGTGCTTACGGGGAGTCGGATGGAAATGCTCACGTTGCCAAACGTTTGTACGTTCGACGAGTGCCATATCCACGCAGAACTGCTGCCATACACGGGTCTCTACGAGAGGCAGTTGTATGTTTTCCACTGACACGTTCTCGTAATGGTACGGGTACTTCACCGTAGTTGAATGTGAACGTGTTGCTTTCGGCCGTGAAAATGCCTGTGACAGGTGTTACGTAGAGCGCAGCACCTACGCACACTGCTGAGTCTGGTTCGCCCTGCTTCAGTTTGTCAACAAACGGAGACAAGCTCGTTTCTTACTATGCGGAGCAGATAGGAAATGGAGCGCTGTTCTTGGGAGGAAAGGGCAGAAATGCACTGTGCTTACGGGGATTCGGATGGAAATGCTCACGTTGCCAAACGTTTGTACGTTCGACGAGTGCCATATCCACGCAGAACTTCTGCCATACACGGGTCCCTACGAGAGGCAGTTGTGTGTTTTCCACTGACACGTTCTCGTAATGGTATGGGTATTTCACCGTAGTTGATTGTGAACGTGTTGCTTTCGGCCGTGAAAATGCCTAAGACAGGTGTTACGTAGAGGGCAGCACCTACGCACACTGCAGAGTCTGGTTCGCCCTGCTTCAGTTTGTCAACAAACGGAGACAAGCTCGTTTCTTACCATGCGGAGCAGATAGGAAATGGAGCGCTGTTCTTGGGAGGAAAGGGCAGAAATGCACTGTGCTTACGGGGATTCGGATGGAAATGCTCACGTTGCCAAGCGTTTGTACGTTCGACGAGTGCCATATCCACGCAGAACTGCTGCCATACACGGGTCCCTACGAGAGGCAGTTGTATATTTTCCACTGACACGTTCTCGTAATGGTACGGGTATTTCACCGTAGTTGAATGTGAACGTGTTGCTTTCGGCCGTGAAAATGCCTGTGACAGGTGTTACGAAGAGGGCAGCACCTACGCACACTGCTGAGTCTGGTTCGCCCTGCTTCAGTTTGTCAACAAACGGAGACAAGCTCGTTTCTTACTATGCGGAGCAGATAGGAAATGGAGCGCTGTTCTTGGGAGGAAAGGGCAGAAATGCACTGTGCTTACAGGGAGTCGGATGGAAATGCTCACATTGCCAAACGTTTGTACGTTCGACGAGTGCCATATCCACACAGAACTGCTGCCATACATGGGTCCCTACGAGAGGCAGTTGTATGTTTTCCACTGACACGTTCTCGTAATGGTACCGGTATTTCACCGTGGTTGAATGTGAACGTGGGTCTTTCGGCCGTGAAAATGCCTATGACAGGTGTTACGTAGAGGGCAGCACCTACGCACACTGCTGAGTCTGGTTCGCCCTGCTTCAGTTTGTCAACAAACGGAGACAAGCTTGTTTCTTACTATGCGGAGCAGATAGGAAATGGAGCGCTGTTCTTGGGAGGAAAGGGCAGAAATGCACTGTGCTTATGGGGAGTAGGATGGAAATCCTCACGTTGCCAAACGGTTGTACGTTCGACGAGTGCCATATCCACGCAGAACTGTTGCCATACACGGGTCCCTACGAGAGGCACTTGTATGTTTTCCACTGACACGTTCTCGTAATTGTACGGGTATTTCACCGTAGTTGAATGTGAACGTGTTGCTTTCGACCGTGAAAATGCCTGTGACAGGTGTTACGTAGAGGGCAGCACCTACGCACACTGCTGAGTCTGGTTCGCCCTGCTTCAGTTTGTCAACAAACCGAGACAAGCTCGTTTCTTACTATGCGGAGCAGACAGGAAATGGAGCGCTGTTCTTGGGAGGAAAGGGCAGAAATGCACTGTGCTTACGGGGATTCGGATGGAAAAGCTCACGTTGCCAAACGTTTGTACGTTCGACGAGTGCCATATCCACGCAGAACTGCTTCCATACACGGGTCCCTACGAGAGGCAGTTGTATGTGTTCCACTGACATGTTCTTGTAATGGTACGGGTATTTTACCGTAGTTGAATGTGAACGTGTTGCTTTCGACCGTGGAAATGCCTGTGACAGGTGTTACGTAGAGGGCAGCACCTACGCACACTGCTGAGTCTGGTTCGCCCTGCTTCAGTTTGTCAACAAGCGGAGACAAGCTCGTTTCTTACTATGCGGAGCAGATAGGAAATGGAGCGCTGTTCTTGGGAGGAAAGGGCACAAATGCACTGTGCTTACGGGGAGTCGACTGGAAATGCTCACGTTGCCAAACGTTTGTACTTTCGACGAGTGTCATATCCACGCAGAACTGCTGCCATACACAGGTCCCTACGTGAGGCAGTTGTATGTTTTCCACTGACACGTTCTCGTAATGGTACGAGTATGTCACCGTAGTTGAATGTGAACGTTTTGCAATCGGTGGTGAAAATGCCTGTGACAGGTGTTACGTAGAGGGCAGCACCTACGCACACTGCTGAGTCTGGTTCACCCTGCTTCAGTTTGTCAACAAACGGAGACAAGCTCGTTTCTTACTATGTGGAGCAGATAGGAAATGGAGCGCTGTTCTTGGGAGGAAAGTGCAGAAATCCACTGTGCTTACGAAGAGTAGGATGGAAATGCTCACGTTGCCAAACGTTTGTACGTTCGACGAGTGCCATATCCACGCAGAACTGCTGCCATACACGGGTCCCTACGATAGGCAGTTGTATGTTTTCCACTGACACGTTCTCGTAATGGTACGGGTATTTCACCGTAGTTGAATGTGAACGTGTTGCTTTCGGCCGTGAAAATGCCTGTGACAGGTGTTACGTAGAGGGCAGCACCTACGCACACTGCTGAGTCTGCTTCGCCCTGCTTCAGTTTGTCAACAAACGGAGACAAGCTCGTTTCTTACTATGCGGAGCAGATAGGAAATGGAGCGCTGTTCTTGGGAGGAAAGGGCAGAAATGCACTGTGCTTACGGGGAGCCGGATGGAAATGCTCACGTTGCCAAACGTTTGTACGTTCGACGAGTGCTATATCCACGCTGAACTGCTGCCATACACGGGTCCCTACGAGAGGCAGTTGTATGTTTTCCACTGACACGTTCTCGTAATGGTACGGGTATTTCACCGTAGTTGAATGTGAACGTGTTGCTTTCGGCCGTGAAAATGCCTGTGACAGGTGTTACGTAGAGGGCAGCACCTACGCACACTGCTGAGTCTGGTTCGCCCTGCTTCAATTTGTCAACAAACGGAGACAAGCTTGTTTCTTACCATGCGGAGCAGATAGGAAATGGAGTGCTGTTCTTGGGAGGAAAGGGCAGAAATGCACTGTGCTTACAGGGATTCGGATGGAAATGCTCACGTTGCCAAACGTTTGTACGTTCGACGAGTGCAATATTCCACGCAGAACTGCTGCCATACACGGGTCCCTACGAGAGGAAGTTGTATGTTTTCCACTGACACGTTCTCGTAATGGTACGGGTATTTCACCGTAGTTGAATGTGAACGTGGGTCTTTCGGCCGTGAAAATGCCTGTGACAGGTGTTACGTAGAGGGCAGCACCTACGCACACTGCTGAGTCTGGTTCGCCCTGCTTCAGTTTGTCAACAAACGGAGACAAGCTCGTTTCTTACTATGCGGAGCAGATAGGAAATGGAGCGCTGTTCTTGGGAAGAAAGGGCACAAATGCACTGTGCTTACAGGGAGTCGGATGGAAATGCTCACGTTGCCAAACGTTTGTACGTTCGACGATTGCCATATCCACGCAGAACTGCTGCCATACACGGGTCCCTACGAGAGGCAGTTGTATGTTTTCCACTGACACGTTCTCGTAATGGTACGGGTATTTCACCGTAGTTGATTGTGAACGTGTTGCTTTCGGCCGTGAAAATGCCTGTGACAGGTGTTACGTAGAGGGCAGCACCTACGCACACTGCAGAGTCTGGTTCGCCCTGCTTTAGTTTGTCAACAAACGGAGACAAGCTCGTTTCTTACCATGCGGAGCAGATAGGAAATGGAGCGCTGTTCTTGGGAGGAAAGGGCAGAAATGCACTGTGCTTACGGGGATTCGGATGGAAATGCTCACGTTGGTAAACGTTTGTACGTTCGACGAGTGCCATATCCACGCAGAACTGCTGCCATACACGGGTCCCTACGAGAGGCAGTTGTATATTTTCCACTGACACGTTCTCGTAATGGTACGGGTATTTCACCGTAGTTGAATGTGAACGTGTTGCTTTCGGCCGTGAAAATGCCTGTGACAGGTGTTACGAAGAGGGCAGCACCTACGCACACTGCTGAGTCTGGTTCGCCCTGCTTCAGATTGTCAACAAACGGAGACAAGCTCGTTTCTTACTATGCGGAGCAGATAGGAAATGGAGCGCTGTTCTTGGGAGGAAAGGGCAGAAATGCACTGTGCTTACAGGGAGTCGGATGGAAATGCTCACATTGCCAAACGTTTGTACGTTCGACGAGTGCCATATCCACACAGAACTGCTGCCATACATGGGTCCCTACGAGAGGCAGTTGTATGTTTTCCACTGACACGTTCTCGTAATGGTACCGGTATTTCACCGTGGTTGAATGTGAACGTGGGTCTTTCGGCCGTGAAAATGCCTATGACAGGTGTTACGTAGTGGGCAGCACCTACGCACACTGCTGAGTCTGGATCGCCCTGCTTCAGTTTGTCAACAAACCGAGACAAGCTTGTTTCTTACTATGCGGAGCAGATAGGAAATGGAGCGCTGTTCTTGGGAGGAAAGGGCAGAAATGCACTGTGCTTATGGGGAGTAGGATGGCAATCCTCACGTTGCCAAACGGTTGTACGTTCGACGAGTGCCATATCCACGCAGAACTGTTGCCATACACGGGTCCCTACGAGAGGCAGTTGTATGTGTTCCACTGACATGTTCTCGTAATGGTACGGGTATTTTACCGTAGTTGAATGTGAACGTGTTGCTTTCGGCCGTGGAAATGCCTGTGACAGGTGTTACGTAGAGGGCATCACCTACGCACACTGCTGAGTCTGGTTCGCCCTGCTTCAGTTTGTCAACAAACGGAGACAAGCTCGTTTCTTACTATGCGGAGCAGATAGGAAATGGAGCGCTGTTCTTGGGAGGAAAGGGCAGAAATGCACTGTGCTTACGGGGAGTCGACTGGAAAGGCTCACGTTGCCAAACGTTTGTACGTTCGACGAGTGCCATATCCATGCAGAACTGCTGCCATACACGGGTCCCTACGAGAGGCAGTTGTATGTTTTCCACTGACTCGTTCTCGTAATGGTACGGGTATTTCACCGTAGTTGAATGTGAACGTGTTGCTTTCGGCCGTGAAAATGCCTGTGACAGGTGTTACGTAGAGGGCAGCACCTACGCACACTGCTGAGTCTGCTTCGCCCTGCTTCAGTTTGTCAACAAACGGAGACAAGCTCGTTTCTTACTATGCGGAGCAGATAGGAAATGGAGCGCTGTTCTTGGGAGGAAAGGGCAGAAATGCACTGTGCTTACGGGGAGTCGGATGGAAATGCTCACGTTGCCAAACGTTTGTACGTTCGACGAGTGCCATATCCACACTGAACTGCTGCCATACACGGGTCCCTACGAGAGGCAGTTGTATGTTTTCCACTGACACGTTCTCGTAATGGTACGGGTATTTGACCGTTGTTGAATGTGAACGTGTTGCTTTCGGCCGTGAAAATGCCTGTGACAGGTGTTACGTAGAGAGCAGCACCTACGCACACTGCTGAGTCTGGTTCGCCCTGCTTCAGTTTGTCAACAAACGAAGACAAGCTCGTTTCTTACTATGCGGAGCAGATAGGAAATGGAGCGCTGTTCTTGGGAGGAAAGTGCAAAAATCCACTGTGCTTACGGGGAGTAGGATGGAAATGCTCACGTTGCCAAACGTTTGTACGTTCGACGAGTGCCATATCCACGCAGAACTGCTGCCTTACACGGGTCACTACGAGAGGCAGTTGTATGTTATCCACTGACTCGTTCTCGTAATGGTACGGTTATTTCACCGTAGTTGAATGTGAACGTGTTGCTTTCGGCCGTGAAAATGCCTGTGACAGGTGTTACGTAGAGGGCAGCACCTACGCACACTGCTGAGTCTGGTTCGCCCTGCTTCAGTTTGTCAACAAACGGAGACAAGCTCGTTTCTTACTATGCGGAGCAGATAGGAAATGGAGCGCTGTTCTTGGGAGGAAAGGGCAGAAATGCACTGTGCTTACGTGGAGTAGGATGGAAATCCTCACGTTGCCAAACGTTTGTACGTTCGACGAGTGTCATATCCACGCAGAACTGCTGCCATACACAGGTCCCTACGAGAGGCAGTTGTATGTTTTCCACTGACATGTTCTCGTAATGGTACGAGTATTTCACCGTAGTTGAATGTGAACGTGTTGCTTTCGGTCGTGAAAATGCCTGTGACAGGTGTTACGTAGAGGGCAGCACCTACGCACACTGCTGAGTCTGGTTCGCCCTGCTTCAGTTTGTCAACAAACGGAGACGAGCTCGTTTCTTACTATGTGGAGCAGATAGGAAATGGAGCGCTGTTCTTGGGAGGAAAGTGCAGAAATCCACTGTGATTACGGGGAGTAGGTTGGAAATGCTCACGTTGCCAAACATTTGTACGTTCGACGAGTGCCATATCCACGCAGAACTGCTGCCATACACGGGTCCCTACGAGAGGCAGTTGTATGTTTTCCACTGACTCGTTCTCGTAATGGTACGGGTATTTCACCGTAGTTGAATGTGAACGTGTTGCTTTCGGCCGTGAAAATGCCTGTGACAGGTGTTACGTAGAGGGCAGCTCCTACGCACACTGCTGAGTCTGGTTCGCCCTGCTTCAGTTTGTCAACAAACGGAGACAAGCTCGTTTCTTACTATGCGGAGCAGATAGGAAATGGAGCGCTGTTCTTGGGAGGAAAGTGCAGAAATCCACTGTGCTTACGGGGAGTAGGATGGAAATGCTCACGTTGCCAAACGTTTGTACGTTCGACGAGTGCCATATCCACGCAGAACTGCTGCCTTACACGGGTCCCTACGAGAGGCAGTTGTATGTTTTCCACTGACTCGTTCTCGTAATGGTACGGGTATTTCACTGTAGTTGAATGCGAACGTGTTGCTTTCGGCTGTGAAAATGCCTGTGACAGGTGTTATGTAGAGGGCAGCACCTACGCACACTGCTGAGTCTGGTTCACCCTGCTTCTGTTTGTCAAGAAACGGAGACAAGCTCGTTTCTTTGCTATGCGGAGCAGATAGGAAATGGAGCGCTGTTCTTGGGAGGAAAGGGCAGAAATGCACTGTGCTTACGGGGAGTCGGATGGAAATGCTCATGTTGCCAAACGTTTGTACGTTCGACGAGTGCCATATCCACGCAGAACTGCTGCCATACACGGGTCCCTACGAGAGGCAGTTGTATGTTTTCCACTGACACGTTCTCGTAATGGTATGGGTATTTCACCGTAGTTGAATGTGAACGTGTTGCTTTCGGCCGTGAAAATGCCTGTGACAGGTGTTACGTAGAGGGCAGCACCTACGCACACTGCTGAGTCTGGTTCGCCCTGCTTCAGTTTGTCAACAAACGGAGACGAGCTCGTTTCTTACTATGTGGAGCAGATAGGAAATGGAGCGCTGTTCTTGGGAGGAAAGTGCAGAAATCCACTGTGATTACGGGGAGTAGGTTGGAAATGCTCACGTTGCCAAACATTTGTACGTTCGACGAGTGCCATATCCACGCAGAACTGCTGCCATACACGGGTCCCTACGAGAGGCAGTTGTATGTTTTCCACTGACTCGTTCTCGTAATGGTACGGGTATTTCACCGTAGTTGAATGTGAACGTGTTGCTTTCGGCCGTGAAAATGCCTGTGACAGGTGTTACGTAGAGGGCAGCTCCTACGCACACTGCTGAGTCTGGTTCGCCCTGCTTCAGTTTGTCAACAAACGGAGACAAGCTCGTTTCTTACTATGCGGAGCAGATAGGAAATGGAGCGCTGTTCTTGGGAGGAAAGTGCAGAAATCCACTGTGCTTACGGGGAGTAGGATGGAAATGCTCACGTTGCCAAACGTTTGTACGTTCGACGAGTGCCATATCCACGCAGAACTGCTGCCTTACACGGGTCCCTACGAGAGGCAGTTGTATGTTTTCCACTGACTCGTTCTCGTAATGGTACGGGTATTTCACCGTAGTTGAATGCGAACGTGTTGCTTTCGGCTGTGAAAATGCCTGTGACAGGTGTTATGTAGAGGGCAGCACCTACGCACACTGCTGAGTCTGGTTCACCCTGCTTCTGTTTGTCAAGAAACGGAGACAAGCTCGTTTCTTTGCTATGCGGAGCAGATAGGAAATGGAGCGCTGTTCTTGGGAGGAAAGGGCAGAAATGCACTGTGCTTACGGGGAGTCGGATGGAAATGCTCATGTTGCCAAACGTTTGTACGTTCGACGAGTGCCATATCCACGCAGAACTGCTGCCATACACGGGTCCCTACGAGAGGCAGTTGTATGTTTTCCACTGACACGTTCTCGTAATGGTATGGGTATTTCACCGTAGTTGAATGTGAACGTGTTGCTTTCGGCCGTGAAAATGCCTGTGACAGGTGTTACGTAGAGGGCAGCACCTACGCACACTGCTGAGTCTGGTTCGCCCTGCTTCAGTTTGTCAACAAACGGAGACAAGCTCATTTCTTACTATGCGGAGCAGATAGGAAATGGAGCGCTGTTCTTGGGAGGAAAGGGCAGAAATGCACTGTGCTTACGGGGAGTCGGATGGAATTGCTCACATTGCCAAACGTTTGTATGTTCGACAAGTGCCATATCCACGCAGAACTGCTGCTATACACGGGTCCCTACGAGAGGCAGTTGTATGTTTTCCACTGACACGTTCTCGTAATGGTACGGGTATTTCACCGTAGTTGAATGTGAACGTGTTGCTTTCGGCCGTGAAAATACCTGTGACAGGTGTTACGTAGAGGGCAGCACCTACGCACACTGCTGAGTCTGGTTCGCCCTGCTTCAGTTTGTCAACAAACGGAGACAAGCTTGATTCTTACCATGCGGAGCAGATAGGAAATGGAGCGCTGTTCTTGGGAGGAAAGGGCAGAAATGCACTGGGCTTACGGGGATTCGGATGGAAATGCTAACGTTGCCAAACGTTTGTACGTTCGACGAGTGCCATATCCACGCAGAACTGCTGCCATACACGGGTCCCTACGAGAGGCAGTTGTATGTTTTCCACTGACACGTTCTCGTAATGGTACGGGTATTTCACCGTAGTTGCATGTGAACGTGTTGCTTTCGGCCGTGAAAATGCCTGTGACAGGTGTTACGTAGAGGGCAGCACCTACGCACACTGCTGAGTCTGGTTCGCCCTGCTTCAGTTTGTCAACAAACGGAGACAAGCTCGTTTCTTACTATGCGGTGCAGATAGGAAATGGAGCGCTGTTCTTGGGAGGAAAGGGCAGAAATGCACTGTGCTTACAGTTAGTCGGATGGAAATGCTCACATTGCCAAACGTTTGTACGTTCGACGATTGCCATATCCACGCAGAACTGCTGCCATACACGGGTCCCTACGAGAGGCAGTTGTATGTTTTCCACTGACACATTCTCGTAATGGTACGGGTATTTCACCGTAGTTGATTGTGAACGTGTTGCTTTCGGCCGTGAAAATGCCTGTGACAGGTGTTACGTAGAGGGCAGCACCTACGCACACTGCTGAGTCTGGTTCGCCCTGCTTCAGTTTGTCAACAAACGGAGACAAGCTCGTTTCTTACTATGCGGAGCAGATAGGAAATGGAGCGCAGTTCTTGGGAGGAAAGGGCAGAAATGCACCGTGCTTACGGGGATTCGGATGGAAATGCTCACGTTGCCAAACGTTTGTACGTTCGACGAGTGCCATATCCACGCAGAACTGCTGCCATACACAGGTCCCTACGAGACGCAGTTGTATGTTTTCCACTGACACGTTCTCGTAATGGTACGAGTATTTCACCGTAGTTGAATGTGAACGTGTTGCTTTCGGTCGTGAAAATGCCTGTGACAGGTGTTATGTAGAGGGCAGCACCTACGCACACTACTGAGTCTGGTTCGCCCTGCTTCAGTTTGTCAACAAACGGAGACAAGCTCGTTTCTTACTATGCGGAGCAGATAGGAAATGGAGCGCTGTTCTTGGGAGGAAAGGGCAGAAATGCACTGTGCTTACGGGGAGTCGGATGGAAATGCTCACGTTGCCAAACGTTTGTACGTTCGACGAGTGCCATATCCACGCAGAACTGCTGCCATACACGGGTCCCTAGGAGAGGCAGTTGTATGTTTTCCACAAACACGTTCTCGTAATGGTACGGGTATTTCACCGTTGTTGAATGTGAACGTGTTGCTTTCGGCCGTGAAAATGCCTGTGACAGGTGTTACGTAGAGGGCAGCACCTACGCACACTGCTGAGTCTGGTTCGCCCTGCTTCAGTTTGTCAACAAACATAGACAAGCTCGTTTCTTACTATGCGGAGCAGATAGGAAATGGAGCGCTGTTCTTGGGAGGAAAGGGCAGAAATCCACTGTGCTTACGGGGAGTAGGATGGAAATGCTCACGTTGCCAAACGTTTGTACGTTCGACGAGTGCCATATCCACGCAGAACTGCTGCCTTACACGGGTCCCTACGAGAGGCAGTTGTATGTTTTCCACTGACTCGTTCTCGTAATGGTACGGGTATTTCACCGTAGTTGAATGCGAACGTGTTGCTTTCGGCCGTGAAAATGCCTGTGACAGGTGTTACGTAGAGGGCAGCACCTACGCACACTGCTGAGTCTGCTTCGCCCTGCTTCAGTTTGTCAACAAACGGAGACAAGCTCGTTTCTTACTATGCGGAGCAGATAGGAAATGGAGCGCTGTTCTTGGGAGGAAAGGGCAGAAATGCGCTTTGCTTACGGGGAGTCGGATGGAAATGCTCACGTTGCCAAACGTTTGTACGTTCGACGAGTGCCATATCCACGCAGAACTGCTGCCATACACGGGTCCCTACAAGAGGCAGTTGTATGTTTTCCACTGACACGTTCTCGTAATGGCACATGTTCATTTAAGGCCTATTTCGAAACTCAGTGTATTCATTTAGTATCACAGGTGTGTAGGCCTGACGGACACTGCTGTCAACGCTCAATGCGTACACCAGGGCTTCAAGAGGAGGCGTTAGCACTGCTGGAAAGCACACCCCCAACAAGCTCACGGCGTGTTGCACGGGAAATGGGCGTAAGCCATTTCACAATTCTGCGTGTGAGTCATGGAGACTATTTGCACCTGTACCACCTTCAGAGGGTTGACGCCATTAACTCAGATCATTTTCCAAGTCGAACTAAATTCTGTCAGTGATTTTTGCAAAAGTGTTCCATGCACCCGGACATTACGGATGAGGCTTTACACGAGGGGGCATGTTCAAGAGATGGGCAGGCTCGTTCATCCTTGGGAACTAGTTCACTAGTGATCCATCATTTTTCGGAAGGCATATGGTTCTTGCGAAAATCTGAGGATTAGTTGCATGCGTGACGGGATGGGGGGCGCCAGGGGGGGTATTTGCCTCGCCCCGGGGTACCGAGTTTTTATTTACTACAGAATCCTTACAAACTTTTAGAAGTAATTTTCGTGATTCTGCAAAACCTTAGTTTAGCCATCTACAGCGTTATGTGGCTGATCACAGTGAAATATGTGGAGCGCGAAAAACCGGCTGCGAGTACAGATCGCTCGCCAATCACGCACGATTTGTTGACCGCTACGAGCAGAATAGATAAACATGTAATAATCAGGCAGTAAACAAATAACAAATAAGCTAACGCAACAACAACTTCGAAACAATAGATGACAATTGGTGGGCGATAATGAGTAGTAGACTACTCGGTGTAGATTTTTCGTGCTCCAAACAATATTATAGAAATTATCATATTCTCTTTACAAAATATGACACCAAAAACTTGATTATGGAGCGTGTGCTCCATTCAGTTGTGTAAGACGGTCTGCCTTCCGTAACAATGAACGTGCTCTTTCACCTTGGATCAAATAAAGACGGAAAATGGCCACTCGTGTTTGCCGTGCCAACTTCCTTTGCATATGTAATAACAAAAAACTTGCCTTTTTATAAGTATGTCATCTGCTGTTTATCGAAATACTGAAGTAAGCTAATATGCCCTTTTGTCACCCGAAATGATGTATGGATTCCATACCACGTAATTTTTGTGTAATTTATGTAATTACAAAATACATTTTAATTACCAGAACGGAGTGTTCTTCGTGCGTCTTTTCTCTTAGAAATAGAGAATGCTTACAGGTACTCGGAGCCCAGCCTTTCAATGGTACTCTCGTGTGTAGTATGAGCTCCGAAGGAAGTTATAGTTTGCCGGCTTTAGCTGTGATACGTGCCTCAAAAGTGCTTTAAAGTGAAAACAAATTTATTTCGGTGTGTTTTTTAGAAATTACGGATTTTTTCACTAAGAACTTTTTTTGTAGTGATTGTTGCTGTATGTCTTTCTACATTCTGTGTTATAAATGTTACATTTCTTAATAAGTAAATTTCTGAAAACTTGAAATGTACTTCTTTCCAGTCTTTCCATTCTTTGTTTGGTTATGTACACACACGCACGCACGCACGCACGCACGCAAATATCAGTGAAGGCTATATTTGCAGAGGAAGAAGAAATGTTTGCATTAAAAGTGATATTTAACGAGAAATAAAAATTGTCCAGTTTTTGGCCAAGAAATGTATGAATGTCCCACTTTTGTCCGAAGAAAATATGGTTACCCTATACTTAATGTATTATGATATAAAATTCCCTGTCGTCTGCAGTCACACTGTCTTAAAAATTTCTCACGCTAGTTCGTGCAGCGTTTGTCAGTATAAAAATGGTCTACATAATTGCTTTAGCCCACAGTCACGCATCGTTCACACTACTAAAAACATACGGTATACAAAACAGTATAAACATAAATAAACAACAAAGCCTTCAATAAATAAACAGAACAATTCACAAAAACATTCTCTTGACTTGTTACTTGAATATCTCTGTCCGCTACTGTACTCTGGTAGATGAAAATTAGAACTACGTACTTGACTGAACCCGCTTCAGACCATCTGTCACTGCGCATGCATGAGTCAATCTCCCGATACACAGGCTCCAGACAGGAGCGGTAGAAAGGCGCCACGCCTCAATACCTAACAGCATTGGATAACTACAAATGAAACTGTTTTATGTAAAATCGTCACAGTTTACTACCATTACACTAATTCATGGCACTCACTTGTTGATTTATGTAGCTGAAACTTTTGTCTGTATATGTTTGATTCCCTATTACTAAGTTCTTTAATTGTTTGCTTAAGTTTATAAAGTTTACACGTGCGATGGAAGTTCGTTTGCTGGCGACATTCCTTCTTGCATTAATCTCTTGCCGAGCGAGGTGGCGCTGTGTTAGCACACTCGCATTCGGGAGGACAACGGTTCAAACTCGCGTCCGGCCATCTTGATTCATGATTTCCCCAAATCGCTTCAGGCAAATTCCGGGATGGTTCCTTTAAAAGGGAATGGTCGGCTTCCTTCCCTAATCCGATGGGACCGATGACCTCGCTGTTTGGTCCCCTCACCCAAGTCGACCAATTTCTTGGGCTAATGCTTTTCACGGTGCAGTAAAAATAAATGTCTTCTTGGGCGTCGCAGCCATAATAGGGAGATGTGACCACACTGATTCACGCTATGTGTTTGTGAAACCCCCCATCATTAGACGGGCAGTAAACGACCGTGACTTCACGCGACTGTTCCTTGCACCGCCAGCTGCAGCCACATGGCGCATTAAATCTGAAGATGGCCAGCATAAGGGCTGAAACAGATCATCATTTTGAAATAAATTATTGTTGTGATCGTGACGTTTTATTAATTTTTCCTTATATATCCTGATGGTACACGGGAAGCGTAAGCTCATATTTTATTGATCAAGAGTACACTGCCTCTTTGTCGAGGCAACAACTTCTTCACTTTTAATTACACTATGTTCATTAATCTGGTTTTCGATTTTTCTCTGTACTTCTGATAACCCTAATACTCGTGGCTCATTCTCAAGCTTCATTGCTGTAGCTCTGGATCCTACGTCGTTACAATTAAGATGCAGTGGCAGCAGATAAACTTTCACAACTCATGTTACTGTCTAATAGTCAAATTTCGTGTGACCAGGTGGAGAAGAAGCTGGGCCCACCGCATGGCGTGAAGCAATAGCGTAGGTTCCCACTGTACACGACTCACAAAACCATTTCACCCAACCCGGAATACCGACTTCTCGGTGACTTCCCGACCTGGTATCGCAGCCTACTAGGGCCCAAAGAGTTTTGCGACAAGTGTAAAGCATTCAAATCTTGATGCTTGCAGACTTTCACTCTCCGCCGCTTGCAATAATAATTTGGAAACAGCCTAACCGTGAAACTTGCTGCATAGTAACAATTTGTGTCTTTCCAAGCAGTTGCTCTACTGACTGAGCTATCCAGTCCTCCTCACAACTTTACTTCCATCAGTACCTTACTCCTGCATTCCGGGTTCGAAACCCGGCGTGACCCACAGTTTTAATTTTCCAATAAGTCTCCAGATGGAAACTTCGTTTTGGAGTCTGTCTTGTTGCTTCATCAAAATTCGATCCATAAAGATTGTTGTTGATTTATGAATGATACGAAGGTAACATTTGGACTTTGAGATCGACACTGCTGGTTCAGATACCCCCGTTAAAATGTGATTCTCATTAGATTCTTTTATAAACAAAATCTTCGCTAATATTTACCATCCCTCTAGGACATCCTGAATTTCAACATAATGTTTAATTGAGTGTTGACCAATTTCTTATCGCCACACGAAAGCCGTATCTCCATCAGCGAGATACGACCTGCAAGAAGAAAGCCTTAATATTGCATAATCACTGAACTGAACATTGACTATTGTTTAAAATGTGTACTTGGCCAGCAACTGAGCCCGAAAACTGAAGTAGCTATGCTAAAATTTTGCTCACAAATATGGAAACCAGAGATCTAAAACCTACGTTTTCGTTTTATTCCTTTCGCAATACTTTTGTAACATTTATGTACTCACAACATTCATCTTCTAATTACTATTTCAGGTAATGCTATTCTTCTCGTTATAGTTAAGCATTTGCTATTTTGTGTTAGTATTTGCGCAGGATCTAGCACTGTGTTCTTTCTGGAATTTGGTATTCGTTGTTATCCACAAACACAAAATTTTCTTACTATTTCATACATTTGCTCATGACACGTCAGACACACACACATAATTTTTAGAAAACGCATTAATATATCGCTTAATTACCGGGTTACTTTTTTGTTTGAACGAAGCAATTTCAGTGCATTCCCTGTATTTGCTGCATTCTATTACTGTAAATGAATTTAAAATTTTATGACAAAAGGTCGCCTATGACACAGAAGTATTGTTATTTCTACTTAATTTAAACTTACCACAAGTCTCTGGAGCACATTTACTCATGAGGTTGAAATTCCTAATAGGGCAATGCGGTAACTAAGAAATGTACACAAGCTGTTACATCTTGTAAATAATACAAAACTTTAAATGAAAAATTAAAACTCCTGTTATAAAATAAGTCAATGAAAAAGTATCAATAATAAAGAGAAACGTTCCTGAACAGTTCATATAAATTGGCACTAAAGCTCTGTTTGTAATTAATGTATTATTCATGGAAAGGCATTGACCAAATTTTAAGTTATGACATATGTGTCCTGATGCCGTGACGTAATTTTAGTAATGCAATAATTAATAACTACTTGTCAGTATGAGACTTCTTAGCAGCCTTAGAGGACGAAGTTGGACTTCAGTTGACATCATTACACGTGCGTCTGGCTCAGCGATAAATCTCCAAGTACATTATAATTTTTCTATGCACTCAGTTAAATTCGAGCAACAAATGGACAAAATATCTATATGGCTGCTAATAAGCTCCGTTTACCTTTCACAGAAATTACAAATTGATAGTACATGATTAAAACGCTAACACAGTGGCATTTCTTCAGAGTTTCAGCATTTCTATTAATTACACAGATATTACATAATTGTGAGAAATTGTTTCATCGGGTATTTGAAAGAAGCTTCGATTACTTTATCTAATTATGTGACATGATTTTCATATACCGCCATGAATTATTTTGTTGTTATTTTATTGTGAGTATGAAGGAGGAAAGTTTCGCCTATTTCTCACTAGTTACACTCTCAGTGTGTTCTCAGTTTCCTGTCAGTCGGTAGAAAACTATGAGCGAATGTCATTAGCAGGGGCGAGCATCTCCAGGAAGGTGAGCAGTTGACGCAGAAGTTGTCCCAGGCCTCCTCCATACTTTTGTTGGCGGAGCCAGCGCCTGTCCTGATTCGGGGCAGAGGCTGCCGCTCCACCCTGTGACATCCCCAGAGTATCATTATGGCATTTTTACCTTTCTGTACAAACATCAATAGATGATATGCCGTGACGGGACCTGACCGACGTGCGAAAGTTAGTTGCCTTCCCTCCAAAACTTTTGTTTATCCAATCGAATGAATCACCCATGACACTGTGCTCGGCTCAAAGAGGCCAACCGCTCCAGGAGGCATTGCTTCCGGCCAAAACCAACGTCCTGTTCGTAAATATGAAATGTGTATTTTGTTTGGCAAGTCCGGGAAGTTTCTTCTGTGTTTCCTTTTTTTTGGGTAAAAAAAGCGTTATTGTCTTTCGCTGCATTGGCAACAGCTTTGATTGGTCGCTTCCATGGGGAGTTATTTCTTTAATTTTTTTAAAATTTAAGTTAGCACTTGAGAGTTCTATGGCCTCCTTTTTCTCGTCAACTTCAAATTCGTGAGCTGCCCAAATGAGAAGGTCTTGTTGCGTTTTTTCCATACAGTCTTACCTCCCCATGTGTTAGCGTCATTTTAAAATTTCATTTAAGCTTTTAGAGAACTTTGACCTCTATTAATTTTATGTCAATTATGTTAGTCATTAAGAGCAAACAAATATCTGTTACTCTTAGTTTTGAGTTAGAGTTCGAAATTCCACACTGCCTTACAACTTTTCCCTGGTTATGCGACCCACAAATAACAAATATAAGCTGAAATATTCCTAAGCCGCTGCTCTCACCCTTACTGTGTTGTCGTTGTTCTCAGTGGCCGAATACAAAGATCAGTAGTTTACAAAACTGAGAGACGGGAACGAATATTACACTTCCTCGTCTTGTGTCGTTATTGATTTGTTAATTGCCCAGAGACAGTTACTTCGATTTCCCCTTAGACTATAAGTTCGCTTTCTGTTATTTCATATTACGGCAAGCGGCCTTGCAGTAAGCAACAAGCAACAACTTGCAACTTACGCTTAGTGACAGGTGGTAACGCGTTTAAACTAGCCAATATATCAACATATAAGGGGTATCGTGTCCGATATCGTTAAAGGGAAAATCTTGTAGGCTGTTATTGTACGTCATTTTATAACTGACGCTTCGTCCCACCTGCTATTCTTCAAGAATTTCTTAGTGTTCCCGGTCAACTAAATTCCAGAGTAGTCGAAACGGATACTGCCCTGTGTAAGAAGAAACTGAAGAAGAACAAGACGAGGACCAACAATCTAAAACATTTTACCTTCTGGTAAATATATTCTCTGTACATTCGTAGAATTATAAATTTATTTAAAAAGTACGATATACCTCAGAAGAATAAGTAGTAATTGAAAACTGTATGAGAAAAATGCAGTAAAAGAAACAGGCAAAAGGGAATGCCAACCTCTCAAAAATGAGATCGACAGGAAGTGCAAAATGGCTAAGCAGGCATGGCTAGAGGACAAATGTAAGGATATAGAGGCTTATCTTACTAGAGGTAAGATAGATACTGCCTACAGGAAAATTAAAGAGACCTTTGGAGAAAAGAGAATGACTTGCATGAATATCAAGAGCTCAGCCGGAAACCCAGTTCTAAGCAAAGAGGGGAAAGCAGAAAGGTGGAAGGAGTGTATAGAGGGTCTATACAAGGGCGATGTACATGAGGATAATATTATGGAAGTGGAAGAGGATGTAGATGACGATGAAATGGGAGATATGATACTGCGTTAAGAGTTTGACAGAGAACTGAAAGACCTGAGTCCAAACAAGGCCCCGGGAGTAGACAACATCCCATTAGAACTACTGACAGCCTTGGGAGAGCAAGTCCTGACAAAACTCTACCATCTGGTGAGCAAAATGTATGAGACAGGCGAAATACCCTCAGACTTCAAGAAAAATATAATAATTCCAATCCCAAAGAAAGCAGGCGTTGACAGATGTGAAAATTACAGAACTATCAGTTTAATAAGTCACGGCTGGAAAATACTAACGCGAATTCTTTACAGACGAATGGAAAAACTGGTAGAAGCCGACCTTGGGGAAGATCAGTTTGGATTCCGTAGAAATATGGGAACACGTGAGGCAATAATGACCCTACGACAGAAACCAGATGGCAGTTATAAGAGTCGAGGGACATGAAAGGGAAGCAGTGGTTGAGATGGGAGTGAGACAGGGTTGTAGCCTCTCCTCGATGTTGTTCAATCTGTATATTGAGCAAGCAGTAAAGGAAACAAAGGAAAAATTCGGAGTAAGTATTAAAATCCATGGAGAAGAAATAAAAACCTTGAGGTTCGCCGATGACATTGTAATTCTGTCAGAGACAGCAAAGGAGTTGGAAGAGCAGTTGAACGGAATGGACAGTGTCTTGAAAGGAGGGTATAAGATGAACATCAACAAAAATAAAATGAGGATAATGGAATGTAGTCGAATTAAGTCGGGTGATGCTGAGGGAATTAGATTAGGAAATGAGACACTGAGTAGTAAAGGAGTTTTGCTATTTGGGGTGCAAAATAACTGATGGTGGTCGAAGTAGAGAAGATATAAAATGTAGACTGGCAATGGCAAGGAAAGCGTTTCTGAAGAAGAGAAATTTGTTAACATCGAGTATAGATTTAAGTGTCAGGAAGTCGTTTCTGAAAGTATATGTATGGAGTGTAGCCATGTATGGATGTGAAATATGGACGATAAACAGATTGGGCAAGAAGAGAATAGAAGCATCCGAAATGTGGTGCTACAGAAGAATGCTGAAGATTAGATGGGCAGATCACATAACTAATGAGGAGGTATTGAATAGAACTAGGGAGGAGTTTGTGGCACAGCTTGACTAGAAGAAGGGATCGGTTGGTAGGACATGTTCTGAGGCATCAAGGAATCACAAATTTAGTACTGGAGGGCAGCGTGGAGGGTAAAAATCGTAGAGGGATACCAAGAGATGAATACACCAAGCAGATTCAGAAGGATGTAGGTCGCAGTAGGTACTGGGAGATGAAGAAGCTTGCACAGGGTAGAGTAGCATGGAGAGCTGCATCAAACCAGTGTCAGGACTGAAGACAACAACAACAACATGAGAAAACCAGTTATCCAATGGCATTAATTAATTTGGGGCAATGCTCAAGTGATTTCATGTGTAATATAGGGACCGAAGCGGGGAAATATGGAATAGTAAACAGGTAACGCCCTATTGGAAGGCGTCCTTCTGACATCGCCATGACTCCTTTACTACTCAGTGTCTCATTTCCTAATCTAATTCCCTCAGCATCACCCGACTTAATTCGACTACATTCCATTATCCTCATTTTACTCTCGTGAATACCAGTCACGGCGCCACATCGCTCCGTAGCTTTTCTAGAGTGTAAGGTATTTCCAGTTGGAAAGGAGACTTCCGATGTAGCGGCGTCATATGTAATTTCAGTAGATGAATGCATTTGCCGAGAGATGGTGCGGGGGTATTCCCGGCGGCACAAGAGTAGTTAGCGGCTAGTACCAGTTTCCTCATTTCTGAAGAGTTGTTTCGCAGTTCGCTGAGGGAAGCAATCCTCCCGATCAGCTCGAAGAGTGATTATCCAATTCCTTCGTGCAGAAGGGGGTGTGCTTCACAGAGGTATGCCGGCCGAAGTGGCCGTGTGGTTCTAGGCGCTGCAGTCTGGAACCGCGAGACCGCTACGGTCGCAGGTTCGAATCCTGCCTCGGGCATGGATGTGTGTGATGTCCTTAGGTTAGTTAGGTTAACTAGTCCTAAGATCTAGGGGTCTAATAACCTCAGAAGTTGAGTCCCATAGTGCTCAGAGCCATTTGAACCATTTTCACAGAGGTATCACAAGGTGACATGTACAGAGAGCAGTACCTCGCACGATGCACAATTTTCCGGTGGTGTCAGCGTTGTTAACCGTGACGTGTGAACCTCAAGGACACGCCACCCCCTGTGAAGGAGCAGGTTGTCAACACCGGTACCACGATCTCGGCAGTGGAGGAAGTTATACGGACGTATCGCCGGTTCATCCCAGGCGACATTGCTCTTGAACTGTCCATAACCAAAGGAACTATGCATCTCATAATCCTTGACAGACTTCGTTATGGCAATGATTGAGTACTGTGGCTGCCCAATCATCTTTCAGAGAATGAGGAGACGGCGAGAATGGGTGCTTTCCTAATCCATCCGTTGCGGTATGAGGAGCAAGGTACGGATTCCGTTACTTAGATTTGGGCGTGTGATGAAACGCAGTGTCGCCACTTCTACCATGCCTCCAAACTGATAAGCATGGAGTGGCAACATCAAGGCTGCCCTCGTCCAAAAAAATGTCCACTCAGCCCCGAAGGTCTGAAAAGTGATCCTCAGTTTCTTAGATAAAGGACCTCTACTGATCGAAAGGTTACCAAGGGGTGCAACAATTATAGTTGAGCGGTATTGCAATATGTTGCTGAGGTTCAATCAGGCCATAAAGAACATGCTCAGGGCAAACTTCTGAATACAATAGTGCTTCTCCAGGACAACGCTAGGCCATATGTAGCCAAGAACACCCTCGAGCTTCTTTAAAATTTCCTATATAAGGTCCTAATATCCTCTCATGTGACTCAAGTATCTCCAGTCCTTTTAACGATTTTGATGTGTCAGCAGCCTTGGAGTTTCACACTCAAGCCATCCACGCACTTCTTATGTGCTGGAATCGGTTTATCAAGCTTGTTATGTACAGTTGTATCGTTCCACACGAACTGTAATTATATTATTTTATTTTATTGTTTTATAGTTTTTAATTTGCTTTTTTCGACGTGATGTTCTATTACAAGACATTTCGCGCACTGACCGACTGAAAAAGAATGCATTGGGCTGGCGATCTAGATCGGCAACTAGTTGCCGACTGGCTGGTAACGCAGTTCCGTGCACGCCGCAACACTGAAAAGAGAAGCTGCAACTGCCGTTTGAGAGCGTGGAGGAGAGGGAGTAACTTTGTGGCAACCGATCGTATTTTGGTTACACTCGGCCTTTGGACAACAGAACAAGGCCAGAGGAAGATGTATTTCTCTAATATTATTAGATACGAATGAGGAAAAGAAGAAAATTCTGGATTCATCTGTTCATGCAAAGAGACCTAAACTGAAGGCTGTATGTAGTATACAAGTAGCATACTGAGTCGAAATTCATATTCTCATTCATTCAATTTTTATTGAACGATTGTAAAGTCTCCAATGATTTTGAAAAGTTAATTTCCTCCACCATTACACGGCATTACTGTTATTTTGAAATTCGAAATGTTTTAATATTTATACCTTTTTGTAAAGAAATGTTTTATGTGCTTAAAATGTAATTAGAATAAGATACACATATATCTTGTGTATTAAAGGTAACACTTATAAGGTGATTTACTGACTATGAGTGTAATATTTTTATATGTCTTTCACGCAGAATTATCAATTCAACATTTCTTGAAAACCACATTGTCTGTTAGAGTAATATTTTTTTTAGAATAATATGTGTGTATGAATATTGTTGGTGACCATAAGCCTTATGCGGCGAGTGTGCGGTTTGAGGTGCCATGTCACGGATTGCGCGGCCGCTCCCGCCAGAGGTTTGAGTCCTCCCTCGGGCGTGGGTGAATGTGTTCTTCTTAGCATAAGTTAGTTTAAGTTAGTTTGAATAGTGTGTAAGTCTAGGGACCCATGACCTCAGCAGTTTGGTCCCTTTCGAATTCACATACATCTGTACGTCTGATTTTGCGACTATAATAGTTTTGAATTTGCATCAACCAGTAGTTGTTGGAATCACAATTTTGGCAAACGAAACAGCTCAATGTAAACACAGCCACTTCTGGCTTATATATAAAATATATAAATTTTAGTTAATTTAAACAGTAAGTGGTTGAGAAAATAGTATTAAAAGTTCGATGTGAGAGGCTACTCATCTTCTATATAAAATCTAAAATACGTGCAACTCATTTAAATAAATAAGAAAAAGAAATGGCTATTAATTAAAAAATTATATTTTCACTTAAGGGAGACACTTAAATCAATAACAAAGTAAACCATGTTAACTATTAAGATATACAACGCAATAGAAATAACAGAATAAGGACTAGACCAAGTGACTGAGCAATATTCAGTGCTTAAGAAAAAGAATAATGAAACTTCCTGGCAGATTAAAACTGTGTGCCCGACCGAGACTCGAACTCGGGACCTTCGCCTTTCGCGGGCAAGTGCTCTACCAACTGAGCTACCGAAGCACGACTCACGCCCGGTACTCACAGCTTCACTTCTGCCAGTATCTCGTCTCCTACCTTCCAAACTTTACAGAAGCTCTCCTGCGAAAGGCAAAGGTCCCGAGTTCGAGTCTCGGTCGGGCACACAGTTTTAATCTGCCAGGAAGTTTCATATCAGAGCACACTCCGCTGCAGAGTGAAAATCTCATTCTGGAAACATCCCCCAGGCTGTGGCTAAGCCATGTCTCCACAATATCCTTTCTTTCAGGAGTGCTAGTTCTGCTAGGTTCGCAGGAGAGCTTCTGTAAAGTTTGGAAGGTAGGAGACGATATACTGCCAGAAGTGAAGCTGTGAGTACGGGGCGTGAGTCGTGCTTCGGTAGCTCAGTTGGTAGAGCACTTGCCCGCGAAAGGCAAAGGTCCCGAGTTCGAGTCTCAGTCGGGCACACAGTTTTAATCTGCCACGAAGTTTCATATCAGCGCACACTCCACTGCAGAGTGAAAATCTCATTCTAAAAAGAATAATTTTTGACTGTCTTATACAACGCATCAACCATTGTCTAACTTCAGTTCAAAAATTTCGCAGAAGGGTGGTGATATGTAAGGTGTCAAACAAATAACGCACCTTCCTGAAACAATTCCGAATAACTTAGTTACATGAAATTTAACGAATGTTATTGAAATGCTGTTGTAATAAAAAAGCCAGCATTTCGTGAAAATATACCACTAACACTTGTAATTGCACACCAGTAATTTCCCCCACCCGCGCTACGAGAAGCGTTCTGAGGGAAAGAGAATTTTGTGGCGGCAATGCCCGTCCCATGTAGGCTGACACCATTTGCCACGGGGCAGATAGAGGACACAATGACACGCCCGCCGCCACTGAGTAAGCCATCGGCAAAAGCCGCCCCTTGCCCCTGCTTTTAGCGAAGGCCCTTTGCAAAGCCTTTCTACCGGAACATGGTGGGAGATGCCAGATAGAACGTACGAAGATAAACGTCGAGAGAAACCCAACACAAAACATAGGTGACTCATTCTAGACACCTGAACTAAAAATTCGCATGAAAGTAAAGCTGTTTATCTCAGTATTATGTAGCAAACGTTAAACTCTGCCCTATAAAAAAATGACGCCTGTGATAGGCTACAAAAATCGCAGTGGTTGAAGCTATAACAAAGTACAAATGCCCTGATTGCCCAGAATGAAAACGCGTGGCCACCAGCTTTGGTATAGGCAAACTGCGGACAGAGTATTTGACTCCCTTCTGTTGCAGAAATTGTCGAGTATTTGAGCAAGGCGACTCGCGCCGCGCTGAGGCGATTGCGAGAGTCATTATGTGAACACTTGTTCACAGGTTCGTCTTAACTCGTATGAAGTGAAACTGCGAAGTCTCCTACTATGGAGAATCGCACCAAGCACTAACAGTTAATGCTTGCGAGCGATTTTATGGCAACGCCGTACGTGCTATCCCACCTAAACAGCATGTACCATGCCAATTAACTTCGCTATGGAATAAATGGGAGTCTCAGCTTCACTGGAGACGTAGGAAATGTATGCTGCTGGTCTTTAACAGTCGAGAGAGATTTAGAGTAGATTCTTAGGTTCACAGGTCGCGCCGACAGCCGCCACTGCCGCCGCCAACGAAAGGTAAACACACATGCGCCCCTGCCACGCCAGCAACTGATATTCAAATGACACTCAAAACTGTATTCGTCTTCATCTCTATTTTTTTTGTACAGTCAACCATGACCTGTAGTTAAACATACCCACAATTGTCGGGCCTGCCGGCCGAAGTGGCCGTGCGGTTAAAGGCGCTGCAGTCTGGAGCCGCAAGACCGCTAAGGTCGCAGGTTCGAATCCTGCCTCGGGCATGGATGTTTCTGATGTCCTTAGGTTAGTTAGGTTTAACTAGTTCGAAGTTCTAGGGGACTAATGACCTCAGCAGTTGAGTCCCATAGTGCTCAGAGCCATTTGAACCATTTGAATTGTCAGGCCTAATTGAAGTAGAAACGAGAGAAGTCCGATCTGACGGAAAGGACCGATCAGGCACTGCAGAGTTATGAATTGTTTTGTGTACTTCTTCTTGATTGCTCTTTCCCGACCCTCATTCAATTGTGCATTTTAGCATAATTAATATCTCTGGTCCCAATCGTATTTAATTTCTTTAAATGTTTATCGACTCGCAGACATGGTCAGCAACTATCTTACCATGAAAGAACCTTGTAATAGTTAGGCATTTCGCTTCACAGTTTTGAACATCCAGTATCAATAATTTAGCATCCTGAACGTAATTTTGTTAATATCGCTATGGCATGAAATCATAAAAATAAACCTTATCAACGAAAATAAAATGTTTTCACTGTTTCGCTAACATATAGTTACGACTGAACCCGTACACTAATTTCTGTTAGCGATAACGTTTCCTTTACAGGGAGTGTAGTGTAACCGCCATTGAGATTATTGTCTGATTACATCACTGTCTGTGCTGCTGCACTCTTCTGAACTCTGCATGTGTGAGATGGTATCTTCCTACCGTGCAGGCCACAGGTTCAACACCAAATTCCTTGTGCGACTGTGGTAGGAAGATAGATCAGAACCAGTCACACATGTGTCAGAAGTTACTATGGGCAGAGGTTATACTTTAAAACCGGAATACATTAATGATTGGTTCGTTTTACCGACTCTTTGGCTGAAATGATACAGTTGCTGAACAGTTCATAGAAAACTCGAGTCTTATTTTAAACAGGTTCCCCACTCATACAATTATAGTTGGTAATGACTTCAATCTACCCTCGGTATGTTGACAATAGGACATGCTTAAAACCGGCGGTAGGCACCAAGCGTCGTCCGAAATTCTGCTGAATGCTTTCTCAGAGGAGCCCATTCGAAGTGTAAATGCTTGCGAAAACATACTTGACCTTTTAGGAATAAACAGTCCTGAGCAAATTGGAAGCATTGAGATGGATACAGGAATCCAGTGACCACAAGGCAAATGTAGCGAAAATGAATACTGTAACATTCAAACCCACCAAACATAAACGCAAAGTACATCTATTTAAAAAAACTAGCTAACAGTTGGCCTGAAGCCTTGCTAGGAGATTGTTTCCTCTCCTTCCCATCTGACGATGTAAGCGTGGACAAATTGTGATTTGAATTAACAGAAATCGTATCGACGACAATTGAGAAATATATACCACACACATTAATAAGAGATGTTACTGATACACCATGGTACAAAAAACGGGTCACAATGTTGCAGAAGCAACGAAAACAGCATACCAAATCGAAAAGAACGCTGAATACCCAAGATCGGCACAGTTTCACAGAACCTCAAAATATAGCGCGGACTTCAATGCGAGATACTTTCAATAGTTTCTGTGGTGTCACCGCCAGACACCACACTTGCTAGGTGATAACCTTTAAATCGGCCGCGGTCCGGTAGTATACGTCGGACCCGCGTGTCGCCACTATCAGTGATTGCAGACCGAGCGCCGCCACACGGCAGGTCTAGAGAGACTTCCTAGCACTCGTCTCAGTTGTACAGCCGACTTTACTAGCGATGGTTCACTGACAAATTGCGCTCTCATTTGCCGAGACGATAGTTAGCATAGCCTTCAGCTACGTCATTTGCTACGACCTAGCAAGGCGCCATTATCAATTGCTATTTATCTTGTGATGCATGTACCGTCAGACCGATGTTCACCAATTATGGATTAAAGTTAAGTATTCCAGCAGATACGTACTTTATTTGCTAGTCTCAATTACTTTACCTGTTCCAGATCTCACGCCAGCCTGCGTGAGCTTAAACGCGTGCCTTTCGGCTTCCTCCTAGTGGATTGGCTGTCTTGCCAGTCCACAACAGTTTCCACAACGGAAATCTGTCTCAAAATATGGCAGAAAACCCATTCTGGTCGTACGTCGAGTACTCAAGCGGTAGGACACAATCAATACCTTCACTGAGCAATAACAATAGTGATGTTATTCATGACTGTGCCGCTAAGGCAGAGTTATGAAAGAAGGTTTTCCGAAACCCCTTCACCAAAGAACACGATGTAAATATTCCAGAATTCAAATCAAGAACTATAGCAAACGTGAGTAATATCCTCGGTGCAGTCTAGCAGCTTAAAGCTCTTAATGAAGGCATGGCCTCCGATGTAGTCTGTATACTACTCAGGTTCCTTTCAGAGTATGCTGATACAATAGTTCCATATTTAGAAATCATATAGGGGGTGGTCCATTGATAGTGACCGGGCCAAATATCTCACGATATAAGCATCAAACGAAAAAACTAAAAAGAACGAAACTCGTCTAGCTTGAAGGGGGAAACCAGATGGCGCTATGGTTGGCACGCTAGATTGCGCTGCCATAGGTCAAACGGATATCAACTGCGTTTTTTTTAAAATTGGAACCCCAATATTTTTATTACATAATCGCGTAGTATGTAAAGAAATATGAATGTTTTAGTTGAACCACTTTTTTCGCTTTGTGATAGATGGCGCTGTAATAGTCACAAACGTGTAAGTACGTGGTATCACGTAACATTGCGCCACTGTAGACGATATTTGCTTCATGATGCATTACCCGAGTTAAAATGGACCGTTTACCAATTGCGGAAAAGATCGATATCGTGTTGATGTATGGCTATTGTGATCAAAATGCCCAAAGGCGTGTTATGTATGCTGCACAGTTTCCTGGACGACATCATCCAAGTGTCCGGACCGCTCGCCGGATAGTTCCGTTATTTAAGGAAACAGGAAGTGTTCAGCCACATGTGAAACGTAAACCACGACCTGCAACAAATGATGATGCCCAAGTAGGTGTTTTAGTTGCTGTCGCGGTTAACCCGCACATCAGTAGCAGACAAATTGCGCGAGAATCGGGAATCTCAAAAACGTCGTACCATGTTCCTATGCACGAGGAATTGCATGGTGACGACTTTGAACGTCGTTTACAGTTCTGCACTGGGCACAAAGACACATTACGGGACGATGACAGATTTTTTGCACGCGTTCTATTTAGTGACGAAGCGTCATTCACCAACAACGGTAACGTAAACTGGCATAATATGCACTATTGGGCAACGGAAAATCTGCGATGGCTGCGACAAGTGGGACATCAGCGACCTTGGAGGGTTATTGTATGGTGCGACATTATGGGCGGAAGGATAATTTCCCCCCTATTTATCGATGGCAATCTAAATGGTGCAATGTATGCTGATTTCCTACGTAATGTTCTACTGATGTTACTACAAGATTTTTCACTGCATGACAGAATGGCCATGTACTTCCAACATGATGGATGTCCGGCACATAGCTCGCGTGCGGTTGAAGCGGTACTGAATAGCATATTTCATGACAGGTGGATTGGTCGTCGAAGCACCATACCATGGCCCGCACGTTCACCGGATCTGACGTCCCCGGATTTCTTTCTGTGGGGAAAATTGAAGGATATTTGCTACCATGATCCACCGACAACGCCTGACAACGTATTGCCAAATGCATTGAGGTCGACGGACATCATTTTGAGCATTTATTGCATTAGTGTGGTATTTACAGGTAATCACACCGTAACAGCATGCGTTCTCAGAAATGATAAGTTCACAAAGGTACATGTATCACATTGGAACAACCGAAATAAAATGTTCAAACGTACCTACGTTCTGTATTTTAATTTAAAAAAATCTGCCTGTTACCATTTGTTCGTCTAAAATTGTGAGCCATATGTTTGCGATTATTACAGCGCCATCTATCACAAAACTAAAAAAGGCGGTCCAACTAAAACACTCATATTTCTTTACGTACTACAAGAATATGTAAGAAACATGGGGGTTCCTATTTAAAAAAGCGTAGTTGATATCCGTTTGACCTATGGCAGTGCCATCTAGCGGGCCAACCATAGCGCCAGCTGGTTTCCCCCTTCAAGTTAGATGAGTTTCGTGCTTTGTAGTTTTTTCGTTTGACGCTTATTTCATGAGATATTTGGCCCAGACACGATCAATTGACCACCCTGCGTAACCACTCGCTATTCGAAAGATCCGTACCAAAATACTGGAAAGTTGCACAAGTCACACCAATACCAAAGAAAGAAAAGAGTTTTCGGCTAGATTACAGACCCATATTACTAACGTCGATCTGCAGCAGCATTTCGGAACATATAATGTCTTCGAACATTATGAACTACCTCGAAAAAAAGGATTTGTTGACAGACAGTCATCGCGGAATCGGAAAATATTGTTCTTGTGAAACACAACCAGTTCGTGATTTTTAGATTTCAGAAGTCTTTCGAAAACGTCCCTCACAAGCGTCTTCCAACCAAATTCCGTGGCTATGGAGTATTGCCTCAGTTGTGTGACTTCCTCAAGGAAGTGTTGTAGATCCTGTGCCGTTCCTGATCTACATAACGACATAGGAGACAATCTGAACAGCCCTCTTATTGTCTGCAGATTACGGAGTTCTTTACCGTCTTGCAAAGTCATCAAATTATCAAAAATAATTACAAAATTATTTTAGACAGTATTGTGTCTCACTGTTTAGAGGCACAAAACGCGTGGGTGTTTTCAGCTCGTTACTAAATGCGAATAAGTAGGAGGCCGAGTGGTTAGGAGCTGAAGGAGTCCAGGTTGCAATAATATGCGGTACGGCACACTGTTAGAGAGAAGGATTATTATTCAAGAAACACATAGTACAATGAAATTACTTATCTTCAGTAGTTTGTGGGACTGCAGCTGCGGCTATGAACTGACAATCTCGTAACATGGAATACCATGAACTAATACAACATATTCTCAGGGACTAAGCCTGATGGGCTCTCCTCAGAGGATCAAAGCAAACATTACAGAACTGGCTGGGGGTCGATTATGAAAGTGCGTCTGCCTAGGTTGAAATCTAGCTAAGAAGTGAACGAGGCACACTCCAGTTCCGTCGAGCTGCACAGCCCGCTAGAGTGCGCTGTGCTCGGCAGACGACGTGCTGCCAACCTTGTGTGGCGCGGCGTTGTAGTAGTGTCTATGATACTACAGACAGGATATCTATAGGGTGCGAAAGGTGGCGATTGATTCCAAATAATGGAAAATATGAAATCGTCCACATC
The DNA here is from genome assembly GCF_023864345.2 of Schistocerca serialis cubense. Taxonomy (NCBI): domain Eukaryota; kingdom Metazoa; phylum Arthropoda; class Insecta; order Orthoptera; family Acrididae; genus Schistocerca; species Schistocerca serialis. Next base: position 1,060,853,005 of record NC_064638.1, on the reverse strand, counting down.
AGTACTGAAAGAAATCCGATAAATTTCGATTACACGGTAAATGACACAAATCTAAAGGCTGTAAATTCAAATAAATACTTAATAATTACAATTACGAATAACTTAAATACCTACAATGACACAAATAATTTCTGGAAGATGTAACCGCCATTTGAGATAACTGCCGAAGGACATTGAAAAAGTTCAGAGAAGGGCACCTCGTTTTGTATTGACGTGAAGTAGGGGAAAGAATGCCACGGGTATGATATGTGGCAATCATTAAAAGAAGGGCGTGTTCCGTTACTGCAGGATCTTCTCTAGCAACTTCGAACGTTCCATCTCCCCCCCCCCCCCTTCCCCCATCCAACCTGATTGCAAAAATGTTCTATTGGCGCCCACCCATATAAGGAGAAATGATCATCATGAGAAAGTAAGAGAAATCAGAGCCCGCACACAAAGATTTAAGTGCTCGTTCCTCCCGCGTGCCGTTCGAGAGCGGAACGGCATGGAAATAACTTGAAGATGGTTTGATGAACCAACCCTCAGCCAGGCACTTAATTGTGAATTGCAGAGTAATCATTTAGATATGTATGTAGATGTAGAAATTTGTTCGCTTGTCTCAATGTGACTAGGATATCAGTGTATAAGATGACACGAAAACAATGATTTCAGCATCGAAGGTAGTCAAGCAGTTCACCAACAGCTGCTATCTGCTATCGCCGTGAGCACTCCTGAGATAGACTTTAGAGGATTACATCGCTATCACTTTATTTTACAGGTCCGTCTTGTTCATATAATATTTTTTTTTTACTATGACCGGTATCTTAATATCCGTTACAAAAACAAAAAGTGTGTAACCAACTATGCTAGTTTGCTGACGCTAAGTCTACAAAAGTCGTGGCGCTACATCAGAAAGATAAAATGTTTACATGATTAACAGCCATATATACCAAACATATATACTATAAAATATTCTGATGTAGTATCAACGTCAGTCTAAACATGTAGGCCGGCCGGTGTGGCCGTGCGGTTCTAGGTGCTTCAGTCTGGAACCGCGTGACCGCTACGGTCGCAGGTTCGAATCCTGCCTCGGACATGGATGTGTGTGATGTCCTTAGGTTAGTTAGGTTTAAGTAGTTCTAAGTTCTAGGGGACTGATGACCACAGATGTTAAGTCCCATAGTGCTCAGAGCCATTTGAACCATTTTTGAACTAAACATGTAGGTACATGGCAAGTGCTGCTGATGATCACAATGCCTCTGGTATTTATGCAAGGAAACTGAGGCCAGCAGAGGGCACCATAGCTAGGCTACGTGATTAACCAGTATCACAACTGTAATGGTTAAAATGTGGAATGCGTGGTTATTAACTAAAATTGTTTCACGTGCCAAAAGGGGGAACATAATAAATCATGTACTGACATACTCCACGTGGAATTGGATCTATAGTTAAAATCCATATAAAAAGTGCAAATATTGACAATGTGAAGCTTCTAGCCAGTATAAAAAGTATAAGATTAGAAACACTTATAAAATAAAATCTTCCAGCCTGACAGATCAATTACCGTAAACGTAATTGTAAGGTAATTAACGTAGCAGTAACTATTATTTAAAAATTAAGAGGTCCATAATACATCCAGAGTGTGGTCTCAATGGCGGCACGTCGTGGCTTCTCTGTATGACGTTCTCATACGACTTGCAGCCGTCTTAGAATTATATATTAACACCTTCAGCTGCTGACGGGCGTTGATATGTATCAACGGGGACAGGTATAAATGTGTGCCCCGACCGGGACTCGAACCCGGGATCGCCTGCTTACAGGGCAGATGCTCCATCAATCTTTTTTTTTTTTTTTTCATTTTGTTCGTTGTGTTTGGTCGTTGCGGACATCTCATGACATCCGTACAAGTTCGTTTGCTGATCCTTCCATTCAGTTTTTGTTATTACGGTGGCCAACCAGATCTCTGACCGAACACGCTGAGCTACCGTGCCACCATCCACCTGAGCCATCAAGAGCACAGAGGATAGTGCGACTGAAGGGACTCTCTCGCGGACACCTATCGCGAGACCCACATTCTCACTCTTACATGTCCACACACTACATTCGTAGTGTCCCTACGCGACACACACGTTACTCGTGGAAGACATTCTTACCAAGTCCCGTAAGAGTTCGGGTAATATGTGTGCATCTGCACAGAAGAGGAAGGTCATGGTCGGTATTTCCAGAACTATGTACTTATATGGATATGGTGTCCGTTCTTTCGGATATGTCCGAAAGAACAGATACCATCTTCATATAGTTAAGGCTGACCGGCCGTTGAACTACTTCTGTGCTGGATGCACACGTATTGCCTGAACTCTTACGGGACTCGGTAAGATTGTCTGCCGCGAGTAATGAGTGTCATGGCCACGGACACTACAAATGTAGTGTGTGGACATTAAGTTGGGAATGTGGGTCTCACGGGAAGCGTGCAGGGGATCAATCCCTGCAGTCGCACTGTCCTCTGTGCCGTTGGTGGCTCAGATAGGTAGAGCGTCTGCTATGTAAGCGGAAGATCCCGGGTTTGAATCCCGGTCGGGGCACACATTTTCACCTGTCCCCGTTGATATATATCAACGCCCGTCAGCAGCTGAAGGTATTAAAACGTAATTCTAATTCTGTGTGACGTTCTTGTTTTCCTGGTGTGGAACTTGCGGAGGAAGGCCTAGTCTGCGTGTCGCCAGCGGCCGGCGCATACGATCGCACGCCAATCCCCTGGGGCGTTCGACGCTGCTCAAACCAATAGGTTTCTGAATACATCAGAATAACCATTTAGGCTAAACTCATTTTATTCATAGTGAAATGTAAAAAAAAGTATGTGATCAAGACGGACCTGTAAAATAAAGTGCTAAAAAAACGATTACGGACTCATTTTCAGACTTTATGTCTTTAATTGATAAGTCTGCACCCAGTACAGCCAAGAATGAGGCAAAACTGTTCCCTAAAACAAAAATGCGCATTATGAAAGATATAATGAAAATAAGGTTTAACAAATTCTGTTTGGATCAGGAAATTGTTCCTAAATATGTTAATGTAAGGATTAATAATAATTCTATAGCAGCGAAATATGTGAAACGTAAAAGTGAAGTTCTATGGATAAGCACTGAGATTAGGGAAGCATACAAGAATAAAGAAAAATGTAATTTGGAAGCATTCAGGCTACAGTTGCTTTTAGGCACGTTTCTCTCGCCATACAATTTCCATATAAAACTTCCTGGCAGATTAAAACTGTGTGCCCGACCGAGACTCGAACTCGGGGCCTTTGCCTTTCGCCGACAAGTGCTCAAGTTTCATATCAGCACACACTCCGCTTCAGACTGAAAATCTCATTCTGGAAACATCCCCCAGGCTGTGGCTAAGCCATGTCTCCGCAGTATCCTTTTTTTCAGGCGTGCTAGTTCTGCGAGGTTCGCAGGAGAGCTTCTGTAAAGTTTGGAAAGTAGGAGACGAGATACTGGCAGAAGTAAAGCTGTGAGGACCGGGCGTGAGTCGTGCTTGGGTAACTCAGATGGTAGAGCACTTGCCCGCGAAGTTCCCGAGTTCGAGTCTTGGTAGGGCACACAGTTTTAATCTACCAGGAAGTTTCATATCAGCGCACACTCCGCTGCAGAACGAAAATCTCATTCTGGAGTTCTCATATATGTTTAAAGGTGTTAATAGTGTAGTGGACTACGAACAGAAAAAGATCGCAGTGAGAAATAGGAAGAATATCTCCAGTTTACAGACGAACAATAATGTAAGACTAGACGAAAGGCAGGAAGGCAAACACCATATGGTTTAAATGGTTCAGAAATGGCTCTGAGCACTATGCGACTTAACTTCTGAGGTCATCAGTAGCCTAGAACTTAGAACTAATTAAACCTAACTAACCTAAGGACGTCACACACAGATTAGATTTTTTTTTTAGATTAGATTTACTTTCATTCCAATTGATCCGTAGTGAGGAGGTCCTCCAGGATGTGGAACATGTCAGATGCCCGAGGCAGAATTCGAACCTGCGACCGTAGCAGCAGCGCGGTTCCGAACTGAAGCGCCTAGAACTGTTCGACCACAACGACCAGCAAGGCAAACATCAATTTGCGGACAGGGCGGTTTATCTCATGAACATAAAAATGACGGGTAATGAAATGGATCTCCTGAATATGGGTTTACATTTTAGTATCACTCCGAAATTGAGACCAGGATTAATCAAAAGCTCTATTGCGGAAGTAAAAGTTGCTTGTGACGTGGCTAAACTCAGTAAATTTGATCAAATGGACATAACAGTAAAAACCAACAAATGTAAAACGAAAGTAGGTCGCTACGAACATAAAAATTCAAAACATTTAGAAGCACGTAAAAGTCTAAACCAGAAATTGGAAATGGAAAGGGCGTTAGTTACGAGGGCTGACAATGAGTATTCGGCCTTCGTAATTTATGATTGCGATTGTGTCAAAAAAACTGAAAAATTTCCTGCAGATAATAACATAGTTGTAGTCAAGAAAAATCCTATGAAGAAATTTCAGTTATAAGGAAAGCAATTGAGAACAATATCTTCTTGTTTCCAGATGAGTAAGAGAAACGTAGATTGAAAATGATGAATCCATCCATTCCTGTACTTCATTCGCAAATTAAATTACGAAAGAGAGGAACCGATTCGGCCGATTATTAATAATATGTCATCTCCCAACTACAAATTGAACCGGGAATGCAACAAGGAGCTAAGTGCAGCATATACTCATAAAAAAATCATTCAATGTCAAGAATATGTGGATGAGACTAAGGATATACAAATCCCGGTTGGAGTTACATTGGCTTCTTTCAACATTGTTAATCTTTATACCAACGTCCGAGTAAACGATACGTTGGAGATTATAAGGAAAAACTTACTAACGTATAAGAAGATTGGTCAGGGCGAATAGTGGAACTTTTGGAAATTTTAGAACTTGTGTTACCTTTTAATTATTTTAAGTTTAACGATAAGATTTTTATAATTAATTTTTTAATTAATAGTTCATGTTATAATATTAAAATAATGTAAATGCGAGAGGCTTCTCAATTACGATCTTTCATTAATTTCAAAGTTAAAGAGAGTAGTGACAGATAACATTTACTAATATTCACAGCACTGAATGAGTTAAGTATGTTTCATTTTGGCCGCTTAATAGCACATGAGATTCTCTCCAGTTTTGCCTTCCAAATAATGAACAAGAAATATTGAAAATCATTCCATTCAATAAGCTCCACAATATCTCAGTTAATCTTTCTGAAATTTGGTACATAAATAACCATTAGCCCCTGAGACCCATATTAACAATTACAGGTTGCGTAAGAATACCCATATTTTCTTTTCGAAATAGCAGCCCTCACGCAAACTACTTATTAGAAAAGCGGTGAGTTGCGCGTTGTGTTTAAAAAAATGTAATATCGTACGTACTTAGTGGCAACCGATGTCGGTACGAGTGTTATCGTAGTATAAGTTAATGAAAAGTCTCATGCTAGTCCACAATATTTAATGACACCTGAGCCAATAAATCATAAATAATAATACATACAATATATAATACAATCACCATAAACATATTATACCGTGATAAGTGGCGCCCAAGAACGCGGGGCACGAATTTTTATGTGCCAACATCATATACAGAAATATTGAGTAGATAAAATTAACTGAGGTATAGTTGTATTTATCAGAACATTTTACAAAAACATTAGTAAAATATATGTACATGTATATGATGCTAGAACTAATACCATATATGTAACATTGTTCCATTAACCCAATAAAATAACTTTCACCTGCACGAGACTGAAGCAGTGAAGATTTGTGGACCTGAAGCTGACACAATACATACAATTGTCTAACCGAGATATACTCAGCAGCAATTACTAAAGGTAAGGGTGTAAGTGCATGTGCTTCTGTGCTGGAACCGAGAAGAGGAAGGAATCCGGGGGTCCATGCACTGTACTGACTTTCTGGGCACAAATTTGTCGTAATTGTGTAGATAAAGTGAATCACATTCTTTTGCCACAGTGAAAATTTGGTCAGATTTATTTACTATAACTTGGACTCGCGAGTGAATCATTGCTAGAACTTGCTAGACAGTGAACAGTATTCGAGATGCCGGCTAAACCCGCTGGGCAGAACAGGTGATTAGGATTGTGCAAAGTGCCAAATAAGGTGTGGCCAGTTTCACTTCGGAATTGTAATTTATTGTGATTTAAAAACACCTTTAAACCAAAACGGCACATAGCCGATCCTTTACAACTACGAGTTTCAAAATCTAATTCTTTCACGGCTGAATGCGTCCAAACAAGAAATCTCAAAAGGCAACAAGATTAATTTCAAATGACTGAAGACATGCAGTTAAAATTGCAAATAAAATAATTTTATATATCACCAACTGCAACATGGTCGCGTGTACAAACAGTGATTCAATACTGTCACATGGTTTTTATTCCAGTCGTTGATCACAATATGAAATTCAAATGTTTTACAGCTAGATGGAAAGCCTCAAGGCAAAAGTTGATAGAACAAACACATACAAGGGGCAATACAAACGGCTGAAGGCCACAATTAAATTTTAAAATATGTTACCATAATCTATAAGACAGAAGGCCGCAATGTTTACGCTTAAGGGGAAATTTTTGAGAATAAGGCTTTAAGCGGCTGAAGGCCCACAGATGATTTTCAAAAAATTCAAAAATACCTTAACCTTTAAGTTTTCAATGGCTGAACACACATGAAAAGGCAATGCAACGATAATAACTACATTTAAGAATAAGGTTTTAAGCGGCTAACGGCCCACAATTGATTTACGTAAAACATAATAAACAAAATTTTCCTTTAAGTAATTTTTTATAATACACTACAGGCCATTAAAATTGCTACACCACGAAGATGAAGTGATACAGACGCGAAATTTAACCGACAGGAAGAAGGTGCTGTGATATGCAAATGATTAGCTTTTCAGCGCATTCACACAAGGTTGGCGCCGGTGGCTACACCTACAACGTGCTGACATGAGGAAAGTTTCCAGCAGATTTCTCATACACAAACAGCAGTTGACCGGCGTTGCCTGGTGAAACGTTGTTGTGATGCCTTGTGTAAGGAGGAGAAATGCGTACCATCACGTTTCCGACTTTGATAAAGGTCAGATTGTAGCCTACCGCGATTGCGGTTTACCGTATCGCACCACTGTTGCTCGCGTTGGTCGAGTTCCAATGACTGTTAGCAGAATATGGAATCGGTGGGTTCAGGAGGGTAATACGAAACGCCGTGATGGATCCCAACAGCCTCGTATCACTAGCAGTTGAGATGACAGTAATCTTATCCGCATGGCTGTAATGGACCGTGCAGCCGCGTCCCAATCCCTGAGTCAACAAATGGGGACGTTTTCAAGACAACAACCATCTGCACGAACAGTTCGACGACGTTTGCAGCAGCATGGACTATCAGCTCGGAGACCATGGCTGCGGTTACTCGTGACGCTGCATCACAGACAGGAGCGCCTGCGATGGTGTTCTCAACGACGAACCTGGGTGCACGAAGGGCAAAACGTCATTTTGTCGGATGTCTCCTGATTCTGTTTACAGCATCATGATGGTCGCATCCGTGTTTGGCGACATCGCGGTGAACTCACATTTGATGTGTGTATTCGTCATCGCCATACTGGAGTATCACCCGGCGTGATGGTATGGGGTGCCACTGGTTACACGTCTCGGTCCTCTCTTGTTCCCATTGACGGCACTTTGAACAGTGGACATTACATTTCAGATGTGTTGCGACCCGTGGCTCTTCCCTTCATTCGATCCCTGCGAAACCCTACATTTCAGCAGGATAATGCACGACCGGATGTTGCAAGTCCTGTATGGGCCTTTCTTAATACAGAAAATGTTCGACTGCTGCCCTGGCCAGCACATTCTCCAGTCTCTCGCCAATTGAAAACGTCTGGTCAATGGTGGCCGAGCGACTGGTTCGTCACAATACGCCAGTCACTACTCTTGATGAACTGTGGTATCGTGTTGAAGCTGCATGGGCAGCTGTACCTGTACACGCCATCCGAGCTCTGTTTGACTCAATGCCCAGGCGTATCAAGGCCGTAATTACGGCCAGAGGTGGTTGTTCTGGGTACTGATTTCTCAGGATCTATGCACCCAAATTGCGTGAAAATGTAATCACATGTCAGTTCTAGTATGATATATTTGTCAAATGAATACCCGTTTATCATCTGCATTTCTTCTTGGTGTATCAATTTTAATGGCCAGCAGTGTAGATTAGACGCCTGCGGGAGGGGGGGGGGGGGGGGCTGCCCTCGAAACATTAACGTTCACTTAGGTGAGACAGGTGGTGGGCCCAACTACATTTGATCTGTCGGTAACCCAACCCAGATAGTTACTGACCGACCGACAAAACGGCTTGCTTGCCACCAATCGGTACATAAAAACTCAAAGACCAAACTGTTATGGACGTGATTATCCACAATGAAATATGTTTTAAGCTGTCAAAACTACACACCATGTTGAACAGCGACAACAGGTGAGGAAAGGATGCTGCCTAAAATTACATTAGTGGCCAAGGCAGGTAACAGCAACACTAACGGCCACAAGACAGAAAATTCCGCTGGTACACTTGAATTTGAAACAAGGTAATATAGTTAGCTTCACCAAAAAGGAACACTGCCTGAATTTACGTCAGTGGTCAGGGCAGGTAACCAGAGCACTAACGGCCACAAGGCAGAAACATCCGCTGGTGCACTTGAATTGTAGTGAACCAATACAGTTAATTCCACCGCACGGGGGCTCGATTTCACCACGACAAACACTCACAGGAAAAGCTCCCCAACAGCGAACCACCAAAAGGAATGACACAACATGAATGGACGTGGCTTCGGTACTTAACACACCACTCAACTTTGACGTCCTGGGTCGGTGAGCCACGAAGCTCCTAGCAATCGGACAGCTCCACACACGCTCCAACACAGACCAGGGACCGCCAGCGGACCCAGCTGCCTGCACCGCACGGAGACGTCCTCCCTGCTCCGCACCAACCGATCGACTACCCGCAAACCCCCTAGCCGGAAACTATATGCACAAGACCAAAGATGATGTTGTTGTTGTGGTCTTCAGTCCTGAGACTGGTTTGATGCAGCTCTCCATGCTACTCTATCCTGTGAAGTCTTCTTCATCTCCCAGTACCTACTGCAGCCTACACCCTTCTGAATCTGTTTAGTGTATTCATCTCTTGGTCTCCCTCTCTGATTTTTACCCTCCACGCTGCCCTCCAGTGCTAAATTGGTGATCCCTTGATGCCTCAGAACATGTCCCACCAACCGATCCCTTCTTCTAGTCAAGTTGCGCCACAAACTCCTCCCAAATTCTATTCAATACCTCCTCATTACTTATGTGATCTACCAATCCAATCTTCAGCATTCTTCTGTAGCACCACATTTCGAAAGCTTCTATACTCTTCTTGTCTAAACTATTTATCGTCCATGTTTCACTTCCATACAAGGCTACACTCCATACGAATACTTTCAGAAACGACTTCCTGACACTTAAATCTATACTCGATGTTAACAAATTTCTCTTCTTCAGAAACGCTTTGCTTGCCATTGCCAATCTACATTTCATATCCTCTCTACTTCGACCATCATCAGTTATTTTGCTCCCCAAATAGCAAAACTCCTTTACTACTTTAAGTGTCTCATTTCCTAATCTAATTCCCTCAGCATCACCCGACTTAATTCGACTTTGCTTTTGTTGATGTTCACCTTATACCCTCCTTTCAAGACACTGTCCATTCCGTTCAACTGCTCTTCCAAGTCCTCCGCTGTCTCTGACAGAATTACAATGTCATCGGCGAACCTCAAAGTTTTTATTTCTTCTCCATGGATTTTAATACCTACTCCGAACTTTTCCTTTGTTTCCTTTACTGCTTGGTCAATACACAGGTTGAATAGCATCGGGGAGAGACTGCAACCCTGTCTCACTCCCTTCCCAACCACTGCCTCCCTTTCATGTCCCTTGACTCCTATAACTGCCATCTGGTTTCTGTACAAATTGTAAATAGCCTTTCGCTCCCTGTATTTTACCCCTGCCACCTTCTGAATTTGGAAGAGAGTATTTCAGTCAACATTGTCAAAAGCTTTCTCTAAGTCTACAAATACTAGAAACGTATGTTTGCATTTCCTTAATCTATTATCTAAGATAAGTCGTAGGGTCAGTATTGCCTCACGTGCTCCAACATTTCTACGGAATCCATAGTGATATTCCCCGAGGTCGGCGTCTACCAGTTTTTCCATTCGTCTGTAAAGAATTCGTGTTAGTATTTTGCAGCAGTGGGTTATTAAACTGATAGTTCAGTAATTTTCACATCTGTCAGCACCTGCTTTCTTTGGGATTGGAATTATTATATTCTTCTTGAAGTCTGAGGGAATTTCGCCTGTCTCATACATCTTGCTCACCAGATGGTAGAGTTTTGTCAGGACTGGCTCTCCCAAGGCTGTCAGTAGTTCTAATGGAATGTTATCTACTCCTGGGGCCTTGTTTCAACTTAGATCTTTCAGTGCTCTGTCAAACTCTGCACGCAGTATCATATCTCCTATTTCATCTTCATCTACCTCCTTTTCCATTTCCGTAATATTGTTCTCAAGAACATCGCGCCTGTATAGACCCTCTATATACTCCTTCCACCTTTCTGCTTTCCCTTCTTTGCTTAGAACTGGGTTTCCATCTCAGCTCTTGATATTCATACAAGTCATTCTCTTTCCTCCAAAGGTCTCTTTAATTTTCCTGTAGGGAGTATCTGTCTTACCTCTAGTGAGATAAGCCTCTATATCCTTACATTTGTCCTCTAGCCATGCCTGCTTAGCCATTTTGCACTTCTTGCCGATCTCATTTTTGAGACGTTTGTATTCCTTTTTGCCTGCTTCACTTACTGCATTTTTGTATTTTGTCCTTTCATCAATTAAATTCAGTATCTCTTCTGTTACCCAAGGATTTCTGCTAGCCCTCGTCTTTTTACCTACTTGATCCTCTGCTGCCTTCACTATTTCATTCCTCAAAGCTACCCATTCTTCTTCTACTGTATTTCTTTCTCCCATTCCTGTCAATCTTTCCCTTATACTCTCCCTGAAACTCTGTACAACCTCTGGTTCTTTCATTTTATCCAGGTCCCATCTCCTTAAATTCCCACCATTTTGCAGTTTCTTCAGTTTTAATCTACAGTTCATAACCAATAGATTGCGATCAGAGTCCACATCTGCGCCTGGAAATGTCTTACAATTTAAAATCTGGTTCCTAAATCTCTGTCTTACCATTATATAATCTATCTGAAACCTTCTAATATATCCAGGGTTCTTCCAAAGATGATACAAGGTGCAAATATCGATACACATCGCTGCTGCCACACGTAGAAGGAGGAAGAACCACGGCATAATCGCAACAACGGCGGGAAACCAAACACAGATAGACAGCCAAGTTCAAGACAACGCATAGTTCAAAGTGAGCACGGCTCAGTATTTGAAATAGAGGTTACACAATCAGCTGTGTGGATTTCAGATAAACTCAAGTGCAATTAACAATACGTTCACTTCTTTGTGTACTGACACCATAGCAATATTTCAGTAGAGATAGAGTTTTTGCAGTGCACCAGAAGTATTGTAATAGAATTACAGCATACAATGTAAAAGTATAGGTGACAGCTTCATTTGTAGTAATTAGTAAGATTTCATTAGATTATTTCAGTATTTGTGTGTGTGTGTTGTGTATAGTTTGTGTATTTATTGTGTGTGTGTGACATGTTGGGGGAAACAGATTTTTGTGTATGTTTGTGTCTGGTTGGTGAGAATAAATTTAGGCAAACATAGTTAAGACACGAAAGGAAAAACTAGTAGAGAGCGAGAATATGTCAGGGTATGATACAGATGGTAATGTACAGGAAGTTCCAACAACGAATCCACCCAAAATGTCAGGCCCTCAAATTCCGAGACAGGAAGTTGAGCAGCCCGTGACATATAACGTATCAGGCAATGCCGAGGATCAGGCTCAGATGAGCAGAGAAGTTCACTCAGCTGCCGGGACAGGAAAAGATGATGCTACTGCATCAACAGCTAATGTTGTGCAAGTATCAGCACCAACGGCTGATTTCTTGATTGTCCTTATGGCACAATTAGATCCAAGAGAGAAGCAACGCGAAGAGAAGGATAGGCAAGAACGCCTTGAACGAGAAGGAAAGGAAAGGCAAGAGCGCGTGATTCGCGAGTAGGCTTTAATTTCACAAGTCAAAGATATTTTAGCTGCATATCGTGATGCTCAGCATCTGGAAAAAATGAATGAAATGTTTGAACAACGAGACAAGGTGCTAGTGTCATATTTGTCACAGGAGAGCGATTTGGTAAATCAAGTCCTGTAATCGGCTGAACAAAACAAAGATATTCCGCAAAAGTTAACACAATTAGACGAACGCATCTTAGAAACTCAAGTGAAAAATGTTGGTAAAATCAAATTAGGTCAAAAGATTGATAACTGTGCTAGCTTGTGGCTTGATTGTAGCTAGAGACGCAATCATCGACGTAGTACAGAAATGTAGCGCCTAATATATGCAGGGTTGAAAAATCAGACTGCGAAAGAATGCAACCGCTCTCGCCGATGAATTATACAGGTATTGTCGCTGCAAACGAGGCCGGTATGCTACCTACCGTATGACAAGTAAAACATGAAGAATCGTTAATCAAACACCGGCAATTTCAAACATTTAATGATGAAAAGAAAAGCGTACATCCCGTGATTTTCGTAAAAAGTTTTTGAAACGTGTTACCTGAGTCATGGACTGAACATCAAAAAATTCAGTTCGTGATTTCATTTATTACGGGAGACGCGGCACTGTGGGCGATGAAGGTCGCGGAATAGTGTCCGACGTTCTCGGAATTTGAAACCAATTTCCTAGCCAGGTACTCATCTAGATCTGTACAGGAGAGATTACGTAAACAGGAGTACAACCCTGAACCTTTTAACCCTCGCTGTTGTAATGTAAGGAAATACTTCGAACGATACTTGAACAAGACGAGGTACTGGGATGAACCTATGCCCGCGAGACATGTTTTACGAATACTAAAAGGCAAATTACCAATAGCTATTTGGGAAATATTAGTGCACGTACCTAATTCCGACCTAGAACTGTTCATGACAACAATAGATTCTTTGGACTTAATACATGAGGATGCCCGGCAGAATGAGCAAGGTAACTCAAATAACGGTCAAGGTAATAATAAAGCAAGAAATCAGGGTAATGATAGCCTTCGTAAAAATGGTTATGGCAAAAACAACGAATATTCGCATGGAGAGAACCTCCATAAGAAGGCAAAGTCATTGAATAATGGGCCGCCCGCGAATAATAACTGGAGTAGCAATGGTTATAATGCTAACCAGTATGCCAGGATAAACCAGTCTCCACCAAAAATGGGGCGAGACAATTATAACCGAAAGAGACGGAGCGAAGGGCGAGGAAACTAACTTCGTAAACAAAAATATTAGAACAAATAATGAGCAGTGGCAATGGACAGGGCCAGCGAACTGGCAGGCACAACAAGCCATACCAACAGGTCATGTGCCGGCCATTTACGTTAACGTTATTCCGATGCCACCGCCCCCACCTCAGTCACCGGATAGTCAGCCACATGTGTATGTCGCCAGTTGTACATCGCCAACTGTGACTGACGGGGTGAGAATCACAGACGTGACAGACCAACTATCGGCACAGTGCGACAGACCGTCAAACTCTGGCCGACCTCTGTAAGCCCTTCCCAGGCGGTCGGCAAGGTTAAAGAGGGGGGCAGGCAGAATGTGGGTGTGCATTTACCCCGTCATAATGACGGATGCGATATTAAAGAAGAATTAACAGTTGATCCGCGATCGGCGGAACAACAAGAGGTAGAACATGTACAGGCTGCATTCGTAGTAAAAATAAATGGCATAGAAATGACAGTAATACTTGATACAGGGGCGAGTGCCTCTTGCATAGATGAGCAATTATTTAAATGTGTAGGTCGTGGAAAGAAATTACTCATTTTGCCAGTGGAAAATTGTAAGGTTGTAGGTGCTCTACGGGGAAGAGTGCAAGTGATAGGGAATCAAGTGCAGGTTGAGATTGCCACGGAAAAAGAAGCCATATCATGCTTATTCCTTGTGGTTAGGACTATTACAGTGCCTTGCATCCTGGGACTTGACACGCTGCGGGAAATGAAGGCTACAATTGACCTCTCCCGGACCAACTGCACTTCATCCTATCGCAACCGGTAAATTGACCTGGCACTGATAAGGACTGCAGACGCGTATATAAATTACTGCTGTAAGGTCCGAGTAACTACAAATGATCCAGATACATTGAATATCAATGACTGTATCATTAGTCAAAACAGTAATGAAGAGGAACCCGACTGGGAGTGGGAGGCTGTCAATATCAAACAACAAATTGAAGAAAAAGTAGCCAACTCATATTACTTAAGCCCATCACAACAAGCTGACTTAAGTATTAAATCAATTTGTAAAAGTGTTCTCAGAGAAACCAGGAATCATTAAGGGAAAGGAATTTGACATGCAGGTTAAGCCCCATCAAACATTCTACCTACTCTATACCGTTGTCGAAAAAGACCAACTGTGGGAAAAGAGATTCAAAGGATGCTGCGTTCGTAGGTAATCGAACCTTCGATATCACCATATGGCAGTCCGCTGTTAGCTGTCATGAAAACAGACAGCAGTGTTAGATTAGTATTGGACGCACGAGACATTAACAACATAATACGAGTTGCATTCAAGTTCTAAGGCCTCCGATTCTTTTTTTCGCCAGACTGGAGAGAGATAGAAACATGCGCATTGTTTTAAAATGAGGCTGCGTTCATTGTCAATACGTCCCAGAGATGGCAGCACCGTACGGCAGATGGAATTTTACCGCCAGCGGCGAGAATGAGAACTATTTTAAATACTTAAAACGGCGACGATTTCCTTACTTGAACAGCGTGCAATCATTCGTTTTCTAAATTTGCGTGGTGTGAAACCAATAGAAATTCATCGACAGTTGAAGGAGACATGTGGTGATGGAGTTATGGATGTGTCGAAAGTGCGTTTGTGGGTGCGACAGTTTAATGAAGGCAGAACATCGTGTGACAGCAAACCGAAACAACCTTGGGCTCGCACGAGCCGGTCTGACGACACGATCGAGAAAGTGGAGAGAATTGTTTTGGGGTATCGCTGAATGACTGTTGAACAGATCGCTTCCAGAGTTGGCATTTCTGTGGGTTCTGTGCACACAATCCTGCATGACGACCTGAAAATGCGAAAAGTGTCATCCAGGTGGGTGCCACGAATGCTGACAGACGACCACATGGCTGCCCGTGTGGCATGTTGCCAAGCAATGTTGATGCGCGACAACAGCACGAATGGGACTTTCTTTTCGTCGGTTGTGACAATGGGTGAGACGTGGATGCCATTTTTCAATCCAGAAACAAAGCGCCAGTCAGCTCAATGGAAGCACACAGATTCAGCGCCACCAAAAAAATTTCGGGTAACCGCCAGTGCTGCAAAAATGATGGTGTCCATGTTCTGGGACAGCGAGGGCGTAATCCTTACCCATTGCATTCCAAAGGGCACTACGGTAGCAGGTGCATCCTACGAAAATGTTTTGAAGAACAAATTCCTTCCTGCACTGCAACAAAAACGTCCGGGAAGGGCTGCGCGTGTGCTGTTTCACCAAGACAATGCACCCGCACATTGAGCTAACGTTACGCAACAGTTTCTTCGTGATAACAACTTTGAAGTGATTCCTCATGCTCCCTACTCACCTGACCTGGCTCCTAGTGACTTTTGGCTTTTTCCAACATTGAAAGACACTCTCGGTGGCCGCACATTCACCAGCTGTGCTGCTATTGCCTCAGCGACTTTCCAGTGGTCAAAACAGACTCCTAAAGAAGCCTTCGCCGCTGCCATGGAATCATGGCGTCAGCGTTGTGAAAAATGTGTACGTCTGCAGGGCGATTACGTCGAGAAGTAACGCCAGTTTCATCGATTTCGGGTGAGTAGTTAATTAGAAAAAAAATCGGAGGCCTTAAAACTTGAATGCACCTCGTAATTCCCGTGCGGACCAGGCCCGAAAGTACAGAAGAACAAATACAGAAGTTCCAAGGGGTCAAGTATTTGACAAGCCTTGATTTAAAAAGTTCGTACTGGCAGGTGCCCTTGATGCAAGCTTCTAGGAAATATACCGCGTTTATATTCGCCGGTAGGGTTACCAGTTTCGAGTTCTATCGCTTGGGCTGAATGTAAGTGTAGGCGTGTTCATTGCGGCACTGGATACAGTATTAGGGCCCGACCTTTTAGAAAAGGTAACAGTAAGTGTGAATGATATCCTCATAGAAAACTGGTCTGAAAATATGAAAATTTTGTACCGTGTGTTAACAAGATTTGCAGCAGTAGGAGTTACGGTCAACCTGGCAAAATCTAAGTTTGTACTGATATGGATATGGTGTCTGTTCTTTCGGACATGTCCGAAAGAACAGACACAAAATCCACAACAATATACAGTTCTGGCAATACCGGCAATGACCTTCTTCTTAAGTTCAGATGCGCACATATTCCCCGAACGCTGAAGGGACTTGGTGTAAGGATGTCTTCCATGAGTAATGAGTGTGTTGGGGTGGGACACTAGGAATGTAGTGTGTGGACATACAAGGTGAGAATGTGGGTCTCGCGGGAGGTATGCGCGAGACAGTCCCTGCAGTCGCATTATCCTATGTGCCCTCGGTGGCTCAGATGGATAGAGCGTTTGCCATGTAAATAGGAGATCCCTGGTTTGAGTCCCGGTCGGAGAACACATTTTCACCTGTCCCCGTTTATATATATATCAATGCCCGAGAGCAGCTGATGGTATTAATATAATTCAAATTTTTCTAAATCTAAGTTCGGTCGAGAGGAAATAAAATTTCTAGGACACATCATTTCTCCAGTGAGAATTTTACCTAATCCCAAGAAATGAAAGGCAATAGAGGAGATGCCATGCCCTAAGACCAAAAAGCAGCTGAAGGCATTTATAGGTATCGCCTCCCTTTTTAGACGATTTTTACCAGCACAGTTATTAAATAGTGAGAACTTATTAAGCCCACTCAGGAAAAACCGACCTTGGATTTTTACTGAGGTATGCATGAAGGCATTTGATCAAATTAAAGAAGCACTAGTAAATGCGGAGATATTGCACCATCCCGACATGTTGCAAGATTTTTACCTTTCGTCGAACGCATCTTTTTGTGGGTAGGGAGGTTGTCTCTTCCAAGTCTACAACGAAAGGCAACAAACTGAAATTAAAATTGTAGTATTTGGTAGCCGTGTGCTAAATTCCTGTGAGCGGTCCTACTCCGCAACAGAACTTGAGGCACTCGCAGTGATTTGGGCGCTAAAGAAATTTCATTATTACGTATATTGCAAAAGAGTAATAATAATTTGTGACCACCAGGCGCTCGGCTATGTGCTTACGTGTCGTTTACTGCATAAGCGTCTGACAAGGTGGATTTTGGCTTTGCAGCATTACGACTTCCAAATCAGACACGTAAAGGGAACGGACAATGTGGTTGCAAACGCATTGTCTAGATTACCCAGAGGATTAGCCGAGTTTGCGGGCTTAGTAGAACAGTCTACGGAATTTAAAACCTTGTCACTTAAAGATCCCACCAGACGGAACAAACATGTACATATGTGTCGGGAGATCATAAACATGCACCATGGCCATCCGTCATGGTGCGGGACCTAATAGATAGTGTCGGAAGTTCCATGTGGCATTTCGCGGATGATGCTGTAGTATACAGAGAAGTTGCAGCATTAGAAAATTGCAGCGAAATGCAGGAAGATCTGCAGCGGATAGGCACTTGGTGCAGGGAGTGGCAACTGACCATTAACATAGACAATTGTAATGTACTGCGAATACATACAAAGAAGAATCCTTTATTGTATGATTATATGATAGCAGAACGAACACTGGTAGCAGGTACTTCTCTAAAATATCTGGGAGTATGCGTACGGAACGATTTGAAATGGATTGATCATATAAAATTAATTGTTGGTAAGGCGGGTGCCAGGTTGAGATTCATTGGGAGAGTACTTAGAAAATGTAGTCCATCAACAAAGGAGGTGGTTTACAAAACACTCGTTCGACCTATACTTGAGTATTGTTCATCAGTGTGGGATCCGTACCAGGTCGGGTTGACAGAGGAGAGAGAGAAGATCCAAAGAAGAGCGGCGCGTTTCGTCACAGGGATATTTGGTAAGCGTGATAGCGTTACGGAGATGTTCAGCAAACTCAAGTGGCAGACTCTGCAAGAGAGGCGCTCTGCATCGCGGTGTAGCTTGCTGTACATATTTCGAGAAGGTGCGTTTCTGGATAAGGTATCGAATATATTCCTTCCCCCTACTTATACCTCCCGAGGAGATCATGAATGTAAAATTAGAGAGATTCGAGTGCGCATGGAGGTTTTCCGGCAGTCGTTCTTCCCGGAACCATGTGTGACTGGAACAGGAAAGGGAGGTAATGACAGTGGCACGTAAAGTGCCCTCCGCCACACACAGTTGGGTGGCTTGTGGAGTATAAATGTAGATGTAGATAATTGATTCACTACCAATCCAAATGGAGAATTTTGCAAGTTATGTAAGATACAAAATGAAATTTTGTATCACAGAACGATAGAAATTTCGGAAAACTGGTGTGTTTGTATACTGACACAGTCAGTGAACAATCTGGTATGGTACAATCACGATTGTTGGGGCCATTTCGGTGGCAAGAATTGCGTCGATCTGTTGATTAGGTACCGTTATTTTCCGAACTTGGACCGTAAGGTCAAAACACTGGTGAGATCTTGCCTCATTTGTCAAAAAACAAAACCATGTACTCGCAGTACGCAGAATGAACTACACCCGATAGTTGCGACAGCTCCGTCACAGATCGTTGCTGTTGATGATATCGGACCCTTGCCGATAGCAAGAGGCGGGGTAAAGTATGCGTTAGCTGTGTTTGATATTTTCTCAAAACATCTGAAATTGTACCCCACAAGAACTTCCACTACAAAAGCTATAGTCCGAAAAGTTGTATCAAACTATATACCAAGTGTCGGGAACCCGATGACCTTACTGACAGACAATGCGAGCTATTTCAAAAGTCAGGACTGGAAAATGTTTATACGGGAACACGACATTAAACATATTTTTGTATCTTTTTTCACCCAAGCGCGAACCCCACGTAGCTCTGTTTTCGCGATTTTCTGTCCGGGCATATACGGCAAATCAACCACCTAAGTGGGTTGAGTTGGTCCCACAATTTGAGAAAATTCGTAACAATGTGCCTCATGAATCTATTGGGTGCACGCCCTGTGGAATCATGATGCCAAATGTACCTGAAGACGAGTTGCTAAAACTTTTTCCACTGATTCCAAGAGTGATAAATAGAGAGCAGAAGTACAAGCACTGCTCGCTATGCAACATAATGCAACAATCATAAAGCAAAAATATGATAGGACGCTAAATAGACTCTACAGTTACAACAGAGGAGACTTGGTGATGTTAAAGAACCATCCCAAGTCTTCGAGTATTAAAAAGATCAACAAAAAGTGGTAACTCCTATACTCAGGGCCACACAGAATCTTGGAGATACCTCATTAGGGGTGTTATCTTCTGGCACACCACGAGATAGGAAAATTAAGGGGATTATATCCTCACAAGGATCTAAAGACATTCATACCTATGGATGCACAAATAGATGCTTGAATGATCAGAGGATTTATTTGGGTAGTATGTAAAGATTAGGTATAAGGTGTAAATATATATCTAGTTAAGATTTATTTCATGTATGTTTACCTTTGTATATATGCTTATTATATATGTGGTAGTTTTTAAGTATGCGTGTGAGCGAGTTGCTTGTGAATGAAAGTCGTGCATTTAAATGTGTGCAATGTAACAAAGTATTAGTAAATGAATATGCGTAATGGCACTTTGCACAAAAGTGGAAGTGAGAGAGAGGCATTGTGCATGGTTGTCGGAAACGCATACTAGCACCGGATCATTGACCTAATGTGAGAAATAGGATGATTTATTCTCTAAACAGGATTATAACTGAAGGTATGACAGATAATTAACATCTGCACAGACTCCAGCTTGGAAGCGGTTGCAGTTAAGCCCGTACAAGCAAGGCAACTGCATGGCTCTGAGCACTATGGGACTTAACATCTATGGTCATCAGTCCCCTAGAACTTAGAACTACTTAAACCTAACTAACCTAAGGACAGCACACAACACCCAGCCATCACGAGGCAGAGAAAATCCCTGACCCCACCGGGAATCGAACCCGGGAACCCGGGCGTGGGAAGCGAGAACGCTACCGCATGACCACGAGATGCGGGCAAGGCAACTGCAAATGCAGTAAAAATAAAAGCAATGAATCAGTGTTGAATGAATATAAAGAACATATCTAAAAAACCTACTGAACTCCGAGTACAGAAAGACCAATTGGACGACACTTTAAATAACTGGAGCCAACTAGATCAATCTCTTAGTACAGAGTGATAAGACGTATCTAGGAGGAACTCTGATTTGTATAATGTATAAAATACTATTATGTTAAGTGTGAGCCATATTTCTTATGTAGCTCAAGTAATAGGTGTTAATGTATGTTCCAATTTACAAGTGAGATTATCCGGACGCTTAGTTAGTGTTGTATGGATAAACTGAATCACTAATTGGAATGTGATGGAAAAAGTGAACGGTAAATTGTGCGATAAGACACTGAGTATTGACTGTATTTAGCAGCGAAAAACTGTTGATTGAGTACAGTGAACTAAGATAATTAAAATTAACAGTATACATGGTGGTGCCATCCGCAACAAACAATTTAACATACGCCAAAAACTGACATTCATTGTGTGGAAAAATGTTCCTGTGAACAAGATAGACTTCCTATGAACGGAACATTCCCAGTGGACTGTGAAGGGATGCTACGGGTAGCGCATAGCGAACTACCGATTCAAGGGCCGACAAACGCACGCTAGAAACGACGCAGGCCAAACATTGTGAAGTGAGAAGTGTCACAGCAAGGTACTCGCATGAACACCCAACACAGTGACAGTGTGTAGTGCTGAGTAGTGAACACTTAGCAAAAAACAATGATTAAATCCGAGTAGTGAAATGTGTGAGTTCGAGCCAGAAACGTGTTTAAAGAACTGGATCTCGTACGTTTGTACATTATATCACTGCATACAAAAACAGTAAACACGAATGACTGTGGAGTGCTCGAAAGCTAATAAACTTTCTTTCAGCACTTGCGATATGTGTATTTGTCTTGCTTTGCTGATGAACTGATACGCGGTCGAATATTTGCATATTACGCGAGGCGAGCGGCCGGCAGATGTTCCGAACAGCACAGCAGATGCGCCGCGCCTGTCCACTGATCGTCAGCTGTCCGCGCGGACGTCACAGCGCAGGTCAACGAACTGTCGCTGACAGTGGCAGGGTGCCGCACACGCTTCTGTCGTCGCCAACAACGATCCGCCGGCAGCTCAACAGTACGCTCGCGTCGACGACTCTTACTTCGATGCAATTTCGAAGTGTATTTGTGGTTGACGACGAATTAATCAACACCGACTACAATGTAAATTTGTAAGACATAATGTGCAAAGGGCACAGAAATTGAAAAAAACTGATTGCTTATGACAAATCAAATAAAAGTGGCTATATATTTCTTATTGTGATGTATATGTGTACGTGATAAAAAAAAGTGTGCCATGACAATTACAAATAATGCAGGCACAGACGAATATTATTCACCAAGATGAACTTTAATACTATATGAGAAACGTACTGTGTACCTAATTCCAAATAACATCTATTTCTTGTTGTAATGAATGTCAAGAATCCGAAGGCTCCGGGCGAGCTTTTAGACTCGTTTTTCCTTACGCCTGTAACCCAAATGGGGGAGCGTAAGCAAATTCGTACTGGGTCCGTAGAATTCCAGATTGTTCACATTCATGATACAAAATATGGTTGGAACGAATAGATGTACAAACCTGTAAGAATGAGATGTAAAAAAAATGTTAAAATGTGTGTGAAATCTTACGGGACTTAACTGATAAGGTCATCAGTCCCTAAGCATACACACTACTTAGCCTAAATGATCCTAGGGAAAAAAACACACACACCCATGCCCGAGGGAGGACTCGAACCTCCGCCGGGATCAGCCACACAGTCCATGACTGCAGCGCCTAAGACCGCTCGGCTAATCCCGCGCGGCTGAGATCAAAACGTATCTATAACACACGAACGATATAGTACGAATATAACCATATATGTAACTGTGACTTCAACAAAAATGTACCTACCTTAATCATGTAAACATGAACACTTAAATAATGATGTAAGACGGTAGTGAGTCTGTACAAAAAGTAGTGAGCCACATTAAGTACACCATCACTAGGGGCCCCATGTGACGGTACGTCACATAAATGGACATTTGGAGAAAGGGAAAAGAAGTGTTTGTTACGAGACGTGTCAACCATAAATTATTTAAAGACTAAGTACGTTTGCGTGATGTATAATAAATAGTAAAGAATGTAAATTATTATCAGAACTCACTAATATCGACGTAATTAACAAAGAACAGTTTCTTTTGCATAATCTCTGTGTAATGTAGGTCATGACGATCGAGACATTGCTTTGATTGAACTCTCTCTCCTGTTTTTGTTTCGTCTAGGGGTAGGCCGCCATTATAGCGCTGTCTGATAATTAATGTAAGCTTTTTCTGTATTTTAGCAAAATATAATAGATATTGTTATTAGAAATTGTGTATTATTGACTTAGTTGTCACCTCTCATAGTAGCAACCATTAATCACCATTAACCAAGTTCTTTCAGAAGTTCGAGTTGCGAGGAGCTCTTCTTCCCTAGCTGCATTCGGTCGGCCATTACATTGACGACCTTTTATAATTGATATTTCATGTTATAATATTAAATGTAAATACGAGAGACTTCTCAGTTTTGATTTTTCATTCATTTCAAAGTTAAAGAGGGTACTGATAGATTTCATTTACTAAAATTCACAGCACTCAATGAGTTAAGTATGTTTGATTTTGGCCGCTTACCGGCAGATGGGATTCTCTCCAGTTTTGCCTTCCAGATAATGAACAAGAAATATTGAAAATCATTCCATTCAATAAGCTCTCCAATATCTCAGTTAATCTTTGTGAAATTTGGTGCATAAATAACCAGTAGCCCCTGAGACCCATATTAATAATTACAGTTTGCGTAAGAATACGCATATTTTGTTTTCTAAATAGCAGCGCTCACGCAGACTATTTATTACAAGGCAGTGAGTCGCGCGCTGTGTTTAAAAAATATTATATCGTACTTACTTCGGGGTATCCGATGTTCGTATGAGTGTTATAGCGGTATAAGTTAATTAAAAGTCTCATGCTAGCCCACAGTATAAAGACGCCCGAGCCAATAAATCATAAATACTAATAATAATACATTATACCGTGATAGTATGTCAGTACATGTTTGATTATCAGGAGCTTTTTTGCCATGTGAAATAATTTTAATTAATAACCACGCATACCACATTTCAACCATTACAGTTGTGATACTGGTTAATCACGTAGTGTAGCTATGGTGCCCTCTGCTGGCCTCAGTTTCCTTGTATAAATACCAGACGCATTCTGATCATCATCAGCACTTACTATGTACGTACACGTTCAGTTTGACGTTGATACTACATCAGAATATTTTATGGTATGTATGGCTGGTAAACATGGCTGTTAATCATGTAAACATTTTATCTTTCTTATTTAGCACCAGACTTTTATAGATTTAACGTCAGCAAACTACCTTAGTTGGTTACACACTGTTTTTGTTTTTGTAATGGATCTCAAGACGGCAGTGGCCGAAACCGGTTACAGTGAAATTTAAAAAGAAAAAAAAATTATGTGACGAAGACGGACCTGTAAAATAATGTGTTAAATATCTGATCATGGACTCATTTTCTGTCTTTATGTCTTAAATTGATTACATCGCTGTAATCGACAATTGGAAGTAAAATCGTTTATACAAGTTGTTCGGCGCCAGCCTTTCCTCAGCGATTCTGATTTTATACCGTTTCAGCGGCTTCTTTGCCACCATTTACCTGATGTGACCTTGTTAGGAACATTAACACTCTACAGACCAGCCTGTCTTATTGCACTAGGAAAGCTTCGTGCGTTAACCTCTTTTCCCATTAAACTGAAGTTAAGTTATTACGACTGAATAATATCTGGTTACTTGAACCGACACTTTTAAGGGAGAGAAGTCGCTTCGTCAATATTTTAACATAAATATCTCCCATATTCCCAGGTAAAATTTAATTGAACTGACCTCCTCCTCATGAAGGCCCAACGGTACCGACTGACCGCCGTGTCACCCTCAGACCACAGGCGCCACTGGATGCGGATTTGGAGGGGCATGAGGTCAGCACACCGCTCTCACTGCTTTCCGAGACTGGAGCCGCTACCTCTCAAACAAGTAGCTCCTCAGTTTGCCTCGCAAGAGCTGAGTGCACCCCGCTTGTCCACAGTGCTGGCAGACGAGATGGTCACCCAGTATAAATTTAATTCCTCTCTGAATTCTGGAGTCTATAAAGCGGAATGATTAGGCAGTTACAGTTCGTAGTCGTACTCCAGCGGCCTCTCGATGTCGATGTCAGCACCTGGAATAAAATTTCTGTGGCTCTGCAGAATTCAGGCAAACGTCGACTCTGAAAATTCCTAAAATAGTCAGAGGCACGATCGTACGCATTTGGGAAGGGGAATCAGTGTTCAAGTTGTGTACTAATTTCGATAAAATTCCAAACGATAACCTCTCAAAATAGAGCATAAACGCCCATGGTGCAGGCTTTACTGATTTCCCACAGACAATGCAGAAGTTAAAATAACCAAAGAATTAAACGTACCTTTTCCATTCATAATATTCGATTTTTCCGTAAGTGATCTTCATGGCTATGTTTCAGGACACATCGTTCTTTTGTATTACATGAAATGTTGACATAATCAATAAAATTACATTTCGTATACAAAACGGCAGCTTCCAACGACGCCACTAATTACAGTTCCGCCGCGATCACAGTCTCTGCAATAGCTAAATCAGAAGTAAGTAAATTCATAGTACACGTAATGTTCCACATTATGTCCACAGAGATTTTCTACCACGTTCTCTCTTGCATTCGTAATGAGTCTTTGATCCACATAGACGATTTGCGCAGTTACACGTAAACATTGGCGCTAAAAGAAGTAAAGTAACAGGAAAAGAATTATACTATAGATGCCCATGCGGTAACAACAATCTTTAAACGCCAAATAAATATGGTTGCTACCAGTTAAAAAGGGATTGTCCAATATCATTGATTCACTGAGACTGAATAACTATCAAACAGGCAAACAGGCCAAAATGTTGTACGTTAAATATTTATACAGAATTTCCATAAATTATCTTTAGGGTAGCACTAGTTTACAGAGAGCTACTTCATTCGGTACAAGGTTGCTGGCTTTCACGTGTGGAGAGGCTTATATTTCACTCTACAACACAACCATGGAAGATCACAATAAATTCAAGTCTACCCGCTAGAGAGCCATATTCCAGAACGAAACCGTAGAATAACTCGGAATATAGATCCGCAAACTTGACCTGCTCGCGTTATATAGAAAAGATGGATATTAAAATTTTGAAGATTGTACACAGAAAAGAGGAAAGTAAAGTAGCGTGTACAAATCACCTTGGATATTTTAAAACATTGACTAATTTTGTTTGATCATGTTTAGATTATTAATAGGGAATCAACTACAGTTGGTGTGTTTAAAATTATTCAATGAACAAATACAAAATCTGCTCGCTTGAATACACGGATTCAGGCTGACGGAACTGGAAGGAGCTAGTCGTTAGATGGATGCTGGAGTCTGACTGGAACTGTTGGAGACTGATGGAAGACAAATCTTGAGGGAACCAGGAACGAGACTGTAGGAAAGTGGGATTATCTCGAGCGTCACTGCGCCGGAGAGAACCAATAAGACATGAAACAATTTCAAACATAATATCAGTCAGAGATCTTTACCTTAGACATGGCAAAAGAACATGTTAGTAGCACATTTCTCCATCGGATTCTTCATGAATTCAGTAAATTCGGAAGAGGTATAAACTACCGCAGTGCCCACTTCATAGCAATCGTATTTTTAAACATGTCTTTCCAAAGAAAATCACTGATCATGATAATTTCATTACAATTTTAGGAATCCTTCTCTCTGTGCATCGATATCACATTATCATTCTTCATAGTAAGACACGAGAATATTTTTGTGCATCCAAAGTGAATATCCCACCTGGGAAATGCTTCCGACGAAGACTTTAACTCACCTTGCCTTCGCACCACTTCTACGCTTTCATCATACATTTCTTTCTTAAACTCCTCTGCCTTCTCAATTTCTTTTCAGTCCACGTCCGAATCTGAATTCACTTTACAGCAGATAGATAAATTAATTCGTCTTACATTCATGATCATTTGAAATCAAATAAATCACACAAACATACATAAAGGATTTCATCTTCGTGTAAGTAAAATTCATTAGAGTCAGGAACTATCAAACCAGTCACAGTCTACACCTTATATACCAAAGAACTTACAGCTGAACTAAGTGGCAAGAATGTAACAAAATTTCACTGTTCTTTATCGATGGTTCCTGCAAGTCCCTATAATCTCTCTATTACAAATCGGAATACCTCCTTCGGGTGAGTTCAGTCAATGCAGTTACATTTCCTCTCACACAAAAGACTACCTTACGATGTACAGTCGTGCTCAAAAGTATGCGAACGACCTGAATTGCATTTCGCCTGATTCCCATTCAACTTACATTACGCAGCTGTCTAGCAGGTCCTCTAATCGCATCTTGGTACAGTCGTTTGACTATTGAAAATGGTTCCAACAAGTCACCACTAGAAAACACTGCTCTGTAACGCAATAACTCAAGATGTAAAGTAATATCACGATACTACAAATGTCAGGGAACACCTCATCACAGATAAGACTGTCCTTAAGGCTTGTATGCTCACATTTATTGCAATAAATGACATACTCATTTTTACGTCAGATAGGTAATGCACGTTGTAAGTTCGTCGTATTCACGATTTCCTCTTCAAAGTAACATACCATACTTGTTATTTAACACAAAATGTCATTAAAAATTTACGTTATTCGCGAGCAGCTAGTTGAGAATATGTATGAATTTCAAATTACACGACGAACCGTCTCGTTCTGCATATGGATTCAAACCCAGGTCATGCAGGCTAAGATTTCGTGGTTGACGGAAATTAACAGTCATTCCTGACTGGGCATAGAGAAAGTGATATACCTCGTTTTAAGACAGTATCAGTTAACAAATATCAACTTTAAATTACATAACGTAAGCATTTTTAACGGACGCGAATTCCTACCCAGCATCTATTGTCCCTGTTAATGAACTACGTGAGATGTTAAATACTGCTTCTTCACATGTAACTTACTTGAAAAGCTGTGAGGTAAAGCTTTGTGTTGGACGGGGATTCGAACCCAGAACCTAATCGGATTGTTATCGAAGCACAATCAAATTTGACATATCGGATTCTCTCAGCAGTAGCTAGATGTATTAACTGAAATGACGATAAGAAACATTAATTTTTTCCTTCCCAGGACTCCAACCCGGCACGTATCGCTGTTATATTCTAGAGAAAAGGAACGTTAAGTATGGGTTTGTTAGACCAGCAGCGACATGTGAGCATGTTTGAACTAGAAATACACTCCTGGAAATTGAAATAAGAACACCGTGAATTCATTGTCCCAGGAAGGGGAAACTTTATTGACACATTCCTGGGGTCAGATACATCACATGATCACACTGACAGAACCACAGGCACATAGACACACGCAACAGAGCATACACAATGTCAGCACTAGTACAGTGTATATCCACCTTTCACAGCAATGCAGGCTGCTATTCTCCCATGGAGACGATCGTAGAGATGCTGGATGTAGTCCTGTGGAACGGCTTGCCATGCCATTTCCACCTGGCGCCTCAGTTGGACCAGCGTTCGTGCTGGATGTGCAGACCGCGTGAGACGACGCTTCATCCAGTCCCAAACATGCTCAATGGGGGACAGATCCGGAGATCTTGCTGGCCAGGGTAGTTGACTTACACCTTCTAGAGCACGTTGGGTGGCACGGGATACATGCGGACGTGCATTGTCCTGTTGGAACAGCAAGTTCCCTTGCCGGTCTAGGAATGGTAGAACGATGGGTTCGATGACGGTTTGGATGTACCGTGCACTATTCAGTGTCCCCTCGACGATCACCAGTGGTGTACGGCCAGTGTAGGAGATCGCTCCCCACACCATGATGCCGGGTGTTGGCCCTGTGTGCCTCGGTCGTATGCAGTCCTGATTGTGGCGCTCACCTGCACGGCGCCAAACACGCATACGACCATCATTGGCACCAAGGCAGAAGCGACTCTCATCGCTGAAGACGACACGTCTCCATTCGTCCCTCCATTCACGCCTGTCGCGACACCACTGGAGGCGTGCTGCACGATGTTGGGGCGTGAGCGGAAGACGGCCTAACGGTGTGCGGGACCGTAGCCCAGCTTCATGGAGACGGTTGCGAATGGTCCTCGCCGATACCCCAGGAGCAACAGTGTCCCTAATTTGCTGGGAAGTGGCGGTGCGGTCCCCTACGGCACTGCGTAGGATCCTACGGTCTTGGCGTACATCCGTGCGTCGCTGCGGTCCGGTCCCAGGTCGACGGGCACGTGCACCTTCCGCCGACCACTGGCGACAACATCGATGTACTGTGGAGACCTCACACCCCACGTGTTGAGCAATTCGGCGGTACGTCCACCCGGCCTCCCGCATGCCCACTATACGCCCTCGCTCAAAGTCCGTCAACTGCACATACGGTTCACGTCCACGCTGTCGCGGCATGCTACCAGTGTTAAAGACTGCGATGGAGCTCCGTATGCCACGGCAAACTGGCTGACACTGACGGCGGCGGTGCACAAATGCTGCGCAGCTAGCGCCATTCGACGGCCAACACCGCGGTTCCTGGTGTGTCCGCTGTGCCGTGCGTGTGATCATTGCTTGTACAGCCCTCTCGCAGTGTCCGGAGCAAGTATGGTGGGTCTGACACACCGGTGTCAATGTGTTCTTTTTTCCATTTCCAGAAGTGTAATATGACGAAGAGTTCAGTGCTGACTGAGAATCGAACCCCAAACATATCGTTGTTGGCTACTCACAAAGAGACGACAGTTACCGAAATTTTCTCCACCAGCAGCTCGGAATAACATCCTTGAACTTACAGTGATCTCGCAAATAGTTCTGTGTCTCACTGGGAGTCATAAACGTCAGATATCGTTAGTGTTGACAACGAATGAAAATGCATTAAAAATAAAAATTATTATACACCAGCAGATAGGTGTTCTCATGCTAGAGCTTGATAATACATAGTGGAAACTTCAGAGCTGGGCCAGGATTGCAACCCATTCATGCGCAATATGTGGACATGTTGAGGAATCTGCAGGTTTGAACAGACAACAAGTTGTAGTCGAGCTGTATTGTCACGAAGGGATCAAATTCCGCGTTAAGGGCGGTCTGAGATGCATTCCCAGTTCAGAACCAATTTTATCGACATACAGAAGCTCAAATAAAAGATGGAATAAGTGTCCTGTGACCATACACTGGGTTTGTTTCGTCACTAGAGATAAATAACTAGTACAAGAAAGGTTACTGGTGATAGAGTTTCTACATGTCGCTACTCCCTACTTTATTGTGGTTCCACCTAACGTCTACTTGGTAGAGATGGAATATCATGTTTAATGTGATTTTGAAACCACAATGCCATTATACCTTCTTCACTTGGCGTAGCCAGAAGAGAACAGAATCTGACTCTCCCTGTCAAAAAACATCGGCAGAAGTTGGAATCGAACCCACACCATCATCATATGAAACTATCGTCAGTCCAGCAGACCACCAAATCCTCTCTTCTACGATTCATTTCTCTATCATAACACCGTTGCGTCACACAAGATGATAATTCTGACACACAGGCTCCCTGTAGTGGTTTGCAGGATGTCCAGTACATTCATTTACTTGGTTGATCGAATCGCCATGAACTAGCTGCCTTGGCAACCCAGTGCATACATTAGACTCTGTTTTGTAATCACCGAAATAAAATAACGTAACTGACACGTACACGAAACTGCCAACAGTGTAGGATGCAGAAATTTAAATAGGAAGTGTTCCTGTCCATTTGAGCTACTCTATTGCGCTATCTGTTTGTTGAAACCGTCGTGCAGTGCAAAAGAAATGCTGTAACTGTCTGTCTCTCAGAAGTCTAGATCCGGTCATACGCAGTATCTCACAGCTCTGTGGAATGCGGAAGTTCTGAAGGACCTGTTGTTCACTTCCAGAGGTGCTGTAGCTACGTCACAGCTAGTAGTGTAACGGTAAGCGTCGCGCGCTGTTAGTAAGACATCGCGTGTTCTATTACATTCGCTGGTACATTTTTTTAAAACGCAATTCTGGTGTCTGCTGAAGTTATAAATTTAATGGATCTTTGAACATAATTCTCTTCACTTCTCAACCCAAAATAGTCTCATGTGGAAAGAAGGCTAACTTCTGTGTCATTTTGTTCCTTTCAGGTTTAATAGACGGCCAGGCAGCAGATGCGTCTCGAAGCTTTTCTATTATGTATGGGGAGAGCAGAAAAGTATTTTCTACATTATCTGTCATCTGGTAGTTTTTGTTTGACAGCTTTAACTCAGTAAAAGTTTTCTACACGTGTGTAATCAATAAACTGCATGTGCATTGTCAGACTGTTATAGATAACATCAGAGAATTCGCATATATCGTTGATGATTAATTTCTCTCTCATATTTAGTATTGTTTTAACAACATTAAAAGAAACCTTCCGAAAACTGTGCACTATGTTGTAAGAACTGAAATAAAACTACCCACGAGAACATTACGACGAAAGTCTGTTTTAACAAAACTGAGTATCTGTACACAAGTGTGCCTCTATTTGCACGAATTAGTAAAATACTACTCAGATTTCGATTAGGTCTGTGTTTAAATGGTATTCTGTGTCATACTCAACAGTTATGCAGATGTGGCGTTTCATGAACAAAGTTACGTGTTCCTAGAAACCCAAAATTTGCTAGTCAGCAGCGGAAAGAGGCGTTACCTGTTGTGCAGCATTGTAGGTTTTTCACCATTGCACTTTGAGCTGAAAGTATTTTCTTGCGAGTTGCTAATCAATTTATTTCGTTCATACTTATCACCTTGGCATGTGAGTCTTAAGTGAAGAACAATATTGAATTTCGTATCGTTGACGGTCGATTCGAATTTCTTCAGAGACGCTTGTATTGTATAGCAGCTTGGCAGTCAGAAAGCCGAGATCTACGACCATTAACACAACTTACTGAGTCGAGCTGCCACGAGGATTTGATGTGTAAAGGTTTTCTTCTGATTTTGTTACAGAATTTTTTCGGGGATTTCGCAGCTCTATGACATAATACACAAAAAAAGCTCGCACGCGCTGCCCCTAACACGTTTAGAATTGACGATTTTCTTAACCGTTGGAACGCGAGACACGGGCGGTACCACGAGGCTACGGACACACTGCTGCGAGCGCGCTACTCTCATCATTGTACCTGCCGCTCAACCTCATAACGCAATGTGAAAGATATTAAAAGTTGTCACTTACGTGAAAAATAGCATTTCTTTAGCCAAAAAATTGAAATGTCTGTCTCAGTGTCTTAGTTTACGTGAGGATTACATACCACGAGTCATTCAAATGGAAAGGGAATATCAAGTGAATTTAGCGAGTCAATTCAGTACCATGCGCGGAAGTGATTGCACTGTCACAGTGTTGCCAAATGTTTGTGACGATGTTGCCAATTCTCAGCTGTGCTTGGAACAGCTGTGTAGCGTTATAGAAGGAGAATCCTGTGCTCGTATCATGGGAGGATACGGAGAGGAGGCGCGGGGTTTGGTTAATATGCAGCGTTTTCTCCTACCAGCTGTGTCAAGCATTCAGGTGTGTAATCTTCCATCACGATTACAGTTTCTCACAAAATATGCACGAATAAAACACTTACCTTGTTACTTTGTGACAAAAGATTATTTCAGTACAATAAAAAGTCTTTGGAAATCAACTTTGCCCACCTGTCACGAAAAGTAAGATAACAAACACTTTGCACCTCGAAATCGATTGCATCTATGCGCAGTCTTGTGATCATACAAGTAGAATTTCGTGAATTGCACGAGAATGTAGAAAAATGTTGGTGCGAATGGAAGCTGTAAGAAACACAGTTACCTAATTATTCTGTACCACGTAATAATCAATTCACTTGATAATTCAGAAGAGAAGAAACTAAAAATTATGCCCATTAAGACAGAAACTAAAGTGCAGAGGAGGGCACTGTGCAGATCTGCGCTTTTTCATCTTCAGATCTATACAGATAATGTATACTAACCAGCGTATTCATTGCTTTCGTAATGTTTCCCTCTTGCTTAGTCTTCTTATGATGAACTGGATCCACACCCATGAGTCTGAATTTTTCTTTGTATCCTTCCATCTACTATCTTTGTGTTATTGTTCGGTGTTCCAAAAGCAAAATATTATGCCTGCTCCCACGTGGTATTAAAATGAGGTCGCAAAAAGGCTAACAAATTATAATCAAAATACAGTGAGGCGCCAATTTGTCTGTCGTCGTGGTGTTAAGTGGACAGAAATAGTTGTGTGTTATTGCCTGCATCACCGGCATCCCGTTGTCTTCTTCTCTTATTGAGATTTTCGTATTACCCTGAACACAAGACACCGAGATAAATGTGTATATTCTCCGTGACGAAACATCCCACATTCCATTCATCCTGATCCATTAGTTACGTGCATCGGCGGCAATGAGTGATAGGAAAGCTATTGTGGGGTGACGAATAACAATAACAATGGTAGTAATTACAAATCAATAATCAAGGATGTTTATTGCATTACTGACGATTAACAAAATAAAGTGTTTAATTGGCGCGCTGAGTAGGTGTTCTTATCACTTTGTTACTGAATTCTGTTCTAGTTGTTTGCAGAGAGAAAACAAAGGACCCCGTAGCCATACATATCGCTAATACAACGAGATATTACCTATCAACTATCCTTGCTTTACATCACGAAACGAACATGGCGTCACTGAGCCGATATTTGAAATACATTTCTGTTTTCTCTGTCTGTCTGTCTCTCTCTCCGCCGGCCGCGGTGGTCTAGCGGTTCTAGGCGCTCAGTCCGGAACCGCCAGGCTGCTACGGTCGCAGGTTCGAATCCTGCCTCGGGCATGGATGTGTGTGATGTCCTTAGGTTAGTTAGGTTTAAGTAGTTCTAAGTTCTAGGGGACTGACGACCATAGATGTTAAGTCCCATAGTGCTCAGAGCCATTTGAACCATTTTTCTGTCTCTCTCCCTCTCTTTATTTTTATTTTAATTTTTTGAGGAAAGCATCGAGAAGCGCGATAATAAGCAAGTAGGCATACAACCTGTTTACAGTTATTTTCATCGGGATACATAATGCAAAAATACTACTTCTACGTGTGTTTTTGCGTAATTCCAGTTATTGACAGTCTATTCGTGAGCTTGCTCGCATTCAGTGGGGTGAAACCTATCACAGAAGCAAGCAAAACACAAATATTACTTGCACCATGCGCAACACATAAACGAAATCTCGCTGCACTGACGTGTTGTCCGATATATTGCACGGAAAACATATCTGATTCATGTTACTAAATACAACTCTGTCAGATATCAATTTGGAAGCTTACCAAGTGTATAAAGGTATATCTAGAAATACGCAGAAAGGCCCATAGAGGTATTCGACTGAAACATAGCCATGACCAAAATTGTAGCTTGGGTCGACAGCATCGTCGTCTGCCACCTTGGCAACTCGGAGACAGTGCTCGGCCGGTTTCTTACGTTTACTGGTATCAAAGCTACAACATGAAATCACAAAAATGTTAATAACCCGAAGATCATTAGTCTTGGAACCCATAGAAAGTATCGATTGTGTCTTAATATGTCTCTGTTTACCTTTATGTTTACTGTTCTTCCATTCGCCTGTGACAGTCTGTCCCTGTTTGGAATCCAAAGGCACTTAACGTCTGTAAGATACTGATACGATTCTATTCTTGTGCTCTTCTGTCATCAGTCCGAAGAGTGGTTTGAACACGACAGTGCTTTAATAGGCACGGTATTGTTGGAGGTGGTATACTGTTGCTTTCATCCGACCTTTGAGTTGACTTACCTAGCCAGTTAATAGGGGAACCTACAGTTTTACGTGGCTTTCGGACCACAGTGCAACTCGGCATTTTTCACATCAACAAACACTGTCCGAGGGGAAATATGTGTAAAACGGCACATAAAAATGGTGGAGCTGGTAAGGGATCGAACCTGAGACCTTCGTATCCATACTCTTCCTCGTTATCACCTTGCCACCATGCAGCCAACACTGTGGTTTCTGCTTACCAGTAAAATTAAGGATCTGTCGTTTGTGCCTGCGTTGGCACTTGCGTGTCCCTTAGGAGACCTTACCTTTGGGATTATCCTCGTATACGTGTGACTAACGCCTTCCAATGCCCACTCAAGGAATACAAGGATACATTGTCTAGCTTCAATATTACAAATACGCCTCAGTTTGTGGATGAATGCAGACTTAGGTTGATAATCATTTTGAATATTTATCAGTACTGTGCCCACTGGTGTGAAACTCGTTTTCAACCAATGATTCCCACAGCTACAGAAACACTACGTTAATACCTCGTACACAAAATACTTACGCAGTGCTATCAGACGAAAAGATCAACCTGACACAAACTGTGGGAAGTTTGTTTTACAACCTTCGTGCCTGGATAAAGAGCTTTTCCTATTTGAGAACGTTGCTGCATAACACGATTGAAGAAGAAACTAAATTCCTTCAGCTACGTCAATGTTTAAAGAAATCGTGTTAACGGCACTAAATCGTGGTTTGTAAATTGTTTACCAGCCGTACTCTGCCGCATTTTGCTGGTTATAAGGCAAAAAGCTTACTGACAAATTTCACAGAAGGAAAAGGGGGACGAAACGTCTCCCACTTGAAGGTCATGTTGTTTTGCTTAAATGATTACAAAATTGGGTAAAACGAACAATGAGGTTGTCAATATAAGCGCATTACTGTTGTCAATATGACGTTGCACCGCACGGGGCCTGTACTGATAAAGGGCCCATTTAGGACAGGCATATTGTACACAGAAGTGGAGGAGAGAGCACCACTAAATTCTACAATAAGTATGCATTGCATACACACAGAAATTACTGTTACAGTGTACTTATGGAGCCCAACGAGTGAATTGCATATTTTCCGGTAAGAAAGAGCACTGGCAAACAGTCTTCGCTACATTAGGTTACTTAAACTGGCGTCACTCTGAGCTAGAATTTATGGTCAGCGACTAAGTGTAAGGACAGTAAGTCGGATGCGGGTTTTGCAACTGTGAAATACTTTCCTTACATTATGGAAGCGAATATTAAATTTGAAGTAATATAGGGAAAATTTTGAACTTGGATAGCTTAGAATGAAAATCTTTCTGTTTATTGCAAAGGAAAATAATTGATTTTCTAAAACATTCAGTGTCATACACAACTTGAAACAGGTCACGTCGACCAAATCATATGGAAGAACCGACAGCGACGTATATCGGAACGCAGTAAGATCCCTTGGCATTTGGTTTGGCAGTATTCGACAGCCATTTCTAGGCGCAAGTAAATGAAGAAAGGCAGCGCGTTTTCGTTATCAAGTAACGTCTTCATCAATTACTTTAGTTTTAATGTGATCTACGAGTAATTACTGGTGTTTCATATTAACATGAAAAGGATTCCGTAGACAGGGAAAGAACTTGTTCTTGGGCAACTACTTCTATAATGATCAAAAGGCCTTAAATGATCTTCAAGCACATGTGTTCCAGCAGCAGTATGAAGAAAATGATAGTAATAATGACGGTGATAATCGAATTATACGGTAACGTCGGATTTCACAGTGAATTTTCACGAACTAAGAAATTTCCTTAATTAGTGAAAATTTCAAAATGGCTTCAAATAGAGGCTATGACGCCTTCTAATTAACTATTTAATAGACTCGCGTTTTTTTCCACCATGGCTAGTTTTGTAAGCTAAGCACATCATCCATTACAGCACACTCCTGGGGCTGGGAAATGTGGCCACAATGGTCTGGTGGAACGAACTATCACAAGTGCAATGCGTGGGTTCAGGCATTCACTTTCAAGAGACACACACAGGTTTACTTTAGCTCTGGTAACCTCAAGAGAAAGCTGTTATAATCCAGAATCCGCATTAAACATCACGTTCCTTCATTCCAAACTAGGCAGAGCCGGTTTACGTTGGAAAATGACATAGGTGGAGGTCAGGGTAAACAGGAATACTGTCGCCAGTAAACTTATTTACATCTGAAAATTTTATTTTATTTGATGAACTGATAGCCGTCTAAAGGAACAGGGCTCTTATTTTACTTGTACTTGATTGAACTAGAGACGTTGAAAAATTTGTCTCGCGGTTCTAGGCGCACAGTCCGGAACGGTGCGACTGCTACGTTCGCAGGTTCTAATCCTGCCTCGGGCATGGATGTATGTGATGTCCTTAGGTTGGTTAGTTTTAAGTAGTTCTAAGTTCTAGGGGACTTATGACCACAGCAGTTGAGTCCCATAGTACTCAAAGCCATTTGAACGTTGAAAAATTTGGTGCTGGACTGTGATTCGAATTCGTATCTCCTCTTTCGAGGATCTGAATCTCTCGGAACAGTATAGTTCAATCATTTCGTTCCTTTTCCCAAGACTGCAGTCTTGCTTGGGTCTCCTCCAAAGTTAAATATGTGGGTCCGAATCCTGATCAAGTACAAAAATATTCATAATTTCATTTCAAGCCATATGACGTGCACACCGGCCTGCTAGTGAAAATTAACGTGCATTTTTAATGTCTGTTCATGTTGCCAACAGTTTCTGGAGAAACACGCACACGTCTTACTCTTGGTGAGTACGCAATTGATACTTAAGCTGTATTCGTGGACAATAAAGAAGAACGATAGGAGTGCGGTTCGATTGTCGCTCAGGAACAAAATTCGTGTCCTTATTTTAGATTCAAACACCTAGCAGCTGGCAAGAAAAACCGATACGTAACATTTGATTTTACTTAGTTAACAATCCGATTACGTCTTGGGTTCGTATCTCCGTCGCAGAACTTCACATCATGCGCTTCATCTTTAAATGCATACACACTTTGTTACTTCTGAATGGAGGCATATCAGACATCTTTCGTGGTTAGTTAACAGGGATGAAAGGGTCTTGATAGGAGTCTCGGTTTGTTACAAAAACTGTCGTCGTTTATTTCTCTCTCTCACATTCTCTTTTTATTTTTACTTGTTTGTTGTGCTCGACTATCAGAGAGGCACGAAAACGTCCTTGAATGAGTTTCTTAGTTTTGAGTACAGTTACGACAGAAATATAAAAACAACTATGAGAGTTACTTCAAATGGTTCAAATGGCTCTGAGCACTATGGGACTTAACTGCTAAGGTCATCAGTGCCCTAGAACTTAGAACTACTTAAACCTAACTAACCTAAGGACATCACACACATCCATGCCCGAGGCAGGATTCGAACCTGCGACCGTAGCGGTCGCGCAGTTCCCGACTGTAGCGCCTAGAACCGCTCGGCCACTTCAGCCGGCTGAGAGTTACTGATTTATGACGCTTAGTAGCAGTCAGTTCTGAGTATTATTAGTAACTAAGCTACAGTCCCTAAACATAGTTACAGAAATACGAATCAGACGCATTACGTATTCCAGGCCGTAGCAGCCGCGTCTTTGAGGCGCCAGCTATGGTCAGTTCCCAGCCCGCTGTAGGATCACATCGGTTCGTCTTCTTCCAGCTGGTAATGTAACTGACATTTGGCAACAACGCAAGGTATGTTTGGCAACTCTGTGATCGACGAGTTACTTCCTGTTGTGCACGGAATTAAGCCTCAAAGTTCACTTGATTTCTTCTGTCATTTCCATTGAATAATCTGAGTTGTTATCGCTTGAGGTGTAACAGAAGATTGTTAATTTACGGTTTTCAGCCCAGCAAAGTAATTGAACGTGGCATTCGCAACTAATCTCGTCCTGTAAATAGCGGTTTACGAGTTCTAGCCACTATTGACCTCGTAAGAGGAAGGCGCAAACCATATCTATCCGTTAGCTCTGTGTTGACATGGTGACCTCTGGAAAAGCGACTATTATGCTACGCGGTTTCAGACTCGCTGAATCTAACGTTCTCATCCCTTCTGTGTAAGAGCTGCAAGCAGTCAGATCAAACATCGATAAGCAAATCGTAAGAAAATACTTTCTGGTCATAGCACAATGGTGAAAAACTTACAGTGCTGCACAACAGGTAACGCCTCTTTCCGCTGCTGACTAGCAAATTCTGGGTTTCTAGGAATACGTAACTTTGTTTATGAAATGCCACATTTGCATACCTGTTGAGTATGACACAGCATACCATTTAAAAACAGACCCAATCGAAATCTAAGTGAGTAGTATTTTACTAATTCTTGCAGATAGAGGCACGCTTGTGTACAGATACTCAGTTTTGTTGAAACAGGCTTTCGTCGTAATGTTATCGTGGGTAAATTTATTTCGTATCTTGTAATACAGTGCACAGCTTTCGGAAGGTTTCTTTTAGTGTTGTTAAAACAATACTAAACATGAGAGAGAAATTAATCAACGATATATGCGAATTCTCTGATATTATCTGTAACAGTCTGACAATGCACATGCAGTTTATTGATTACACGCATGTAGAAAACTTTTTCTGAGTTAAAGCTGTCAAACAAGGTTTGAAGAAGAATAAAATGCCACTACCAGACGACAGATAGTGTAGAAAATACGTTTCTGACTATTTTGGCACGATGCGCTCTCCCCATACATAACACAAATGCTTCGAGACGCATCTGCTGCCTGGCTGTCTATTAAACCTGAAAAGAACAAAATGACGCCTTCTTTCCACATGCGACTATCTTGGGTTGAGAAGTGAAGAGAATTACGTCCAAAGATCCATTAAATTTATAACTGCAGCAGACAGCAGAATTGCGTTTTAAAAAAATGTACCAGCGAACGTAATAGAACACGCGATGTCTTATCAACAGTGCGCGACGCTTACCGTTACACTACTAGCTGTGACGTAGCAACAGCACCTCTGGAAGTGAACAACAGTTCCTTCAGAACTTCCGCATTCCACAGAGCTGTGAGATACTGCGAATGGCCGGATCTAGACTTCTGAGAGACAGACAGTTACAGCATTTCTTTTGCACTGCACGGCGGTTTCAACAAACAGATAGCGCAATAGAATAGCTCAAATGGAAAGGAACACTTCCTATTTAAATTTCTGCATCCTTCACTGTTGCCAGTTCTGTGTA
This sequence comes from Schistocerca serialis cubense, assembly GCF_023864345.2. Taxonomy (NCBI): domain Eukaryota; kingdom Metazoa; phylum Arthropoda; class Insecta; order Orthoptera; family Acrididae; genus Schistocerca; species Schistocerca serialis. The sequence goes on along the minus strand of NC_064638.1, from coordinate 1,060,813,407 downwards.
GGTGGCAGTTACGTTATTTTATTTCGGTGATTACAAAACAGAGTCTAATGTATGCACTGGGTTGCCAAGGCAGCTAGTTCATGGCGATTCGATCAACCAAGTAAATGAATGTACTGGAAATCCTGCAAACCACTACAGGGAGCTTGTGTGTCAGAATTATCATCTTGTGTGACGCAACGGTGTTATGATAGAGAAATGAATCGTAGAGAAGTGGATTTGGTGGTCTGTTGGACTGATGATAGTTTCATATGATGATGGTTTGGGTTCGATTCCAATTTCTGCCGATGTTTTCTGACAGGGAGAGACAGATTCTATTCTCTGGCTACGCCAAGTGAAGAAGGTATTATGGCATTGTGGTCTCAAACTCACATTAAACATGATATTCCTTCTCAACCAAGTAGACGTTAGGTTGAACCACAATAAATTCTGGAGTGGCGACATGTAGAATCTCTATCACCAGTAACCTTTCTTGTACTAGTTATTTATTTCTAGTGACGAAACAAACCATGTGTGTGGTCACGGGACACTTATTCCATCTTTTATTTGAGCTTCTGTATGTCGATAAAACTGGTTCTGAACTGGTAATGCAACTCAGACCGCCCTTAACGCGGAATTTGATCCCTTCGTGACAATACAGCTCGACTACAACTTGTTGTCTGTTCAAAACTGCAGATTCCTCAACATCTCCACATATTGCGCAAGAATGGGTTGCAATCCTGGCCCAGCACTAAAGTTTTCACTATGTATTATCAAGCTTTAGCATGATAACACCTATCTGCTGGTGGATAATAATTTTTATTTTTAATGCATTTTCATTTGTTGTCAACACTAACGATACCTGACGTTTTTGACTCCCAGTGAGACACAGAACTATTTGCGAGATCACTGTAAGTTCAAGGATGTTATTCCGAACTGCTGGTGGAGAAAAATTCGGCAACTGTCGTCTCTTTGTGTGTAGTCAACAACGATATGTTTGGGGTTCGATTCACAGTCAGCACTGAACTCTTCGCATATTATTTCTGCTTCAAACATGCTCACATGTCGCTGCTGCTCTAACAAACCCATACTTAATGTTCCTTTTCTCTAGAATATAACAGCGATACGTGCCGGGTTGGAGTCCTGGGAAGAAAAAAATTAATGTTTCTTATCGTCATTTCAGTTAATACATCTAGCTACTGCTGAGAAAATCCGATATGTCAAATTTGATTGTGCTTCGATAACAATCCGATTAGGTTCTGGGTTCGAATCCCTGTCCAACACAAAGCTTTACCTCACAGCTTTTCAAGTAAGTTACTTGTGAAGAAGCAGTATTTAACATCTCTCGCAGTTCGTTAACAGGGACAATAGATGCTGGGTAGGAATTCGCGTCCGTTAAAAATGTTTACGTTACGTAATTTAAAGTTGATATTTGTTAACCGATACTGTCTAAAATCGAGGTATATCTCTCTCTCTATGTCTAGTCAGGAATGACTGTTAACTTCCGTCAACCACGAAATCTTAGCGTGCACGACCTGGGTTGTAATCCATATGCAGAACGAGGTGGTTCGTCGTGTCATTTGAAGTTCATACATATTCTCAACTAGCTGCTCGTGAATAACGTAAATTTTTAATGACATTTTGTGTTAAATAACAAGTATAGTATGTTACTTTGAAGAGGAAACCATGAATACGACGAACTTACAACGTGCTTTACCTATCTGACGTAATAATGAGAGTGCTAACATTTCAGGTATGTCATTTATTGCAGTAAATGTGAGCTTACAAGCCTTAAGGACAGTCTTATCTGTGATGAGGTGTTCCCTGACATTTGTAGTATCGTGGTATTACTTTACATCTTGAGTTATTGCGATACAGAGCAGTGTTTTCTGGTGGTGACTTGTTGGAACCAGTTTCAATAGTCAAACGACTGTACCAAGATGCGATTAGAGGACCTGGTAGACAGCTGCATTATGTAGGTTGCATGGGAATGAGGCGAAATGCAATTCAGGTCGTTCGGATACTTTTGAGCATGACTGTACATGAGTGGATAAAACGCATATAAACATCCTAAATCAAAAATTTAAATAATTAAAGCTGAATATCACACAGCTGTACAAATATATGTACACTCTTCCTAACAATAAAGAGTTGACTTGGTCATCAATAAAACGAATTAATTAATTATTTACTAGATAAACACTATCATTACTTCTCTAAAGGACTCACTATGCGGTGCAAAGGCTCTTATTAATAACTCTGATCTCACTATGAATACATCATAGTCCAACACCAAACACAGTTACTGTAAATTTAGTCATAGTCCATCACTCCTCACTATATAATTCTTAATCACTAAGAATTTAATTATCATAGCCCCCCCTGATCACTTAATATCCTGGTGGGAATACAGTCCTCCGATTAGTATACTTTCTGGATACGCCAGTAAATACGGACCTTCGTTTGGAATCTTCGCAATTACGAACGGTCCAGTGTCTATTAATTGCTACTTCCTATTCTTTCTGGAAAGTAATGAGGATCGCGCAGTGCTCAAAACAATACCTTTTCACTGATCCTGAACCTCTGCATCCGTTTGAGTTTGCCGTCATGATCCCTTATTATGATCATGGCCTTCTGCCGTCGGAATTTAGTTTACCCCTTCATTTATTACCTTTCTTCTAAAAATCAGTTCAGTATGCCTGAATTTTGTTGAGGTGTGAAGAAAGCTGTTCATAATTTCCTCAAATTCCTTAAGACGCCAGGAAATCGGACAGAAGCCACGACAGTATGTCAAATGTGACATAACATCACGATGACACATTTATCCTTTGATAATTCCGTGTTTTCCTTCAAGGACAACGGAACGAGATAACAGCAGTCTTGATAATTGCTTCAAATGGCTCTGAGCACTATGGGACTTAACTTCAAAGGTCATCAGTCCCCTAGAACTTAGAACTACTTAAACCTAACTAACCTAAGGACATCACACACATCCATGCCCGAGGCAGGATTCGAACTTGCGACCGTAGCGGCCACGCGGTTCCAGACTGTAGCGCCTTTAACCGCTTGGCCACACCGGCCGGCTGATAATTGCTACTTCTGTTGATCAGTGCGGTGCTGAGTTTCCTTTACTTTCTCGATTACTAGATCTGAAAGTGTAGATACTTTCATTGTGTTGAGGGAAGACATTTTCGGGCGTTTATTATTTGTTATGATCAAGCGGGCCGTACGGCAGTACCGCTAATGTACTCCTTCTTTCCGTATTAAGTCAACCTCCACTAAAACGTCATCGATCCAGAATTTCGCCTTCCCCGCTGAGAAGTTGATGCTTCCGTCCCCGCTACTAACACCCAGGATACAAACCACGATCAATCTTTCAAGAATCAGAAAAGCGCATGTAATTGCTGCATTTCCCAACTTCAACTTCCATTGTGTCTGCATCCTGACGCTCGTGATTCTTATGGTTAAAGCCACTGGCAAAACTGGTAGTTTTGCTCTTCGCGAAAGTTTTCGGAACAAAGCGCTCGATGTCACCTTATCCGGAGCTCCGGCTTCTAATGCTACAGTGACTGAAATTCCTTCGACTGTAATAAGGACTTCAGAAATTGGCACGAAGGATACACTTTGTAATACTGATAAAATATTCTCACACAATTCCTCCGATAACTCTTTTCCATCGTTATACCGTAGCCTCTGCAACTGCTGGTCGTAGCTCCTGTTCGAATCACTGAAAGTGCCTCTGGGGATTGATGCGGTCATGATTAGTTTGTAGGACACGCGTCACTGCCAATTTTTTGCGTCATCTACACTCCTGGAAATTGAAATAAGAACACCGTGAATTCATTGTCCCAGGAAGGGGAAACTTTATTGACACATTCCTGGGGTCAGATACATCACATGATCACACTGACAGAACCACAGCCACATAGACACAGGCAACAGAGTATGCACGATGTCGGCACTAGTACAGTGTATATCCACCTTTCGCAGCAATGCAGGCTGCTATTCTCCCATGGAGACGATCGTAGAGATGCTGGATGTAGTCCTGTGGAAGGGCTTGCCATGCCATTTCCACCTGGCGCCTCAGTTGGACCAGCGTTCGTGCTGGACGTGCAGACCGCGTGAGACGACGCTTCATCCAGTCCCAAACATGCTCAATGGGGGACAGATCCGGAGATCTTGCTGGCCAGGGTAGTTGACTTACACCTTCTAGAGCACGTTGGGTGGCACGGGATACATGCGGACGTGCATTGTCCTGTTGGAACAGCAAGTTTCCTTGCCGGTCTAGGAATGGTAGAACGATGGGTTCGATGACGGTTTGGATGTACCGTGCACTATTCAGTGTCTCCTCGACGATCGCCAGTGGTGTACGGCCAGTGTAGGAGATCGCTCCCCACACCATGATGCCGGGTGTTGGCCCTGTGTGCCTCGGTCGTATGCAGTCCTGATTGTGGCGCTTACCTGCACGGCGCCAAACACGCATACGACCATCATTGGCACCAAGGCAGAAGCGACTCTCATCGCTGAAGACGACACGTCTCCATTCGTCCCTCCATTCACGCCTGTCGCGACACCACTGGAGGCGGGCTGCACGACGTTGGGGCGTGAGCGGAAGACGGCCTAACGGTGTGCGGGACCGTAGCCCAGCTTCATGGAGACGGTTGCGAATGGTCCTCGCCGATTCCCCAGGAGCAACAGTGTCCCTAATTTGCTGGGAAGTGGCGGTGCGGTCCCCTACGGCACTGCGTAGGATCCTACGGTCTTGGCGTGCATCCGTGGGTCGCTGCGGTCCGGCCCCAGGTCGACGGGCACGTGCACCTTCCGCCGACCACTGGCGACAACATCGATGTACTGTGGAGACCTCACGCCCCACGTGTTGAGCAATTCGGCGGTACGTCCACCCGGCCTCCCGCATGCCCACTATACGCCCTCGCTCAAAGTCCGTCAACTGCACATACGGTTCACGTCCACGCTGTCGCGGCATGCTACCAGTGTTAAAGACTGCGATGGAGCTCCGTATGCCACGGCAAACTGGCTGACACTGACGGCGGCGGTGCACAAATGCTGCGCAGTTAGCGCCATTCGACGGCCAACACCGCGGTTCCTGGTGTGTCCGCTGTGCCGTGCGTGTGATCATTGCTTGTACAGCCCTCTCGCAGTGTCCGGAGCAAGTATGGTGGGTCTGACACACCGGTGTCAATGTGTTCTTTTTTCCATTTCCAGGAGTGTATTACCTCCGTAATTATTGTTGTCTGCATGTTCCAGTTTCCTGGCACAGACTGCGTCTGCTGTTGAAAGTAGTTTATTTTTATTATTTTTATTATTATTGTTATGGCGAAAGATGTAGGGAAAAGTGTAAAGCTCCATCGCTGACAATATTAGTATTCTGACTGAGAACACAAAAGAACAAAACAATTTTTTTACTCTTCGTATAACTCATGAGAAACCACATTATCTTGTATCTGACGGCGATTATAAAAAATAATTTCTAACAATTTATAGGAAAATGCTCCTTCACGCAACAGACAACTTGTCTTCTCGCTGCAGCTGCGTGAATATTCTGTATCCAGCAACAAGCTGAACTGATTCAAAATAAATACTGCGATCCATGCCGAGTGCAATGCATTATTACAAATAGTGATACAGCTACTGCCATTCTTTTATACAGAAAGTTGAATGTTGGTCAACCACCCTTCAGTGGTGTAAAAAACTGAAAGAAACCAATAAAAACTTTTAATTTACAATGTTCTCAAAACTGACGACTTAAACGCTGACAGACTTTACTAGGATATTTCCTTTTTTCGACAGATTAGCAACAACTTTAATGATTCCACAATGTCTGCAAGGTGGTCCATTGATCGTGACCGGCCCAAATATCTCACGAAATAAGCGTCAAACGAAAAAACTACAAAGACGAAACTTGTCTAGCTTGAAGGGGGAAACCAGATGCCGCTATAGTTGGCTCGCTAGATGGTGCTGCCATAGGTCAAACGGATATTAACTGCGTTTTTTTAAAATAGGAACCCCCATTTTATTACATATTCTTGTAGTACGTAAAGAAATATGAATGTTTTAGTTGGACCACTTTCCTCGCTTTGTGATAGATGGCGCTGTAATAATCACAAACGTGTGGATTTGCTTTATCCATTTGGTTGGTTCTTTTTGCATTACTACCATTTCCACGGCCACTTGGTTAGTGATACCAGTGTTCACATTATTCTGCCCGTTATTAGATCCCGTCGTGGACTTCGTGTCTCCTTGAATCACTTCGATCCAACACAGATACAAATTCCTCCGAATTTTCGTCTGACACATTAAGTAGCTGTCTCCTGACTCTGACCCGTAATCTAGCTTATAATATTCTCAGTACATCCTGTTGTGGTTACGGACCACTAGCGACATGTATTAACACACTTTTAGAAGTACATTCTTAACGTCCCCTGCTTGAATGAGAATTGTTCACGGTAAAATAATTCTTGGCCCGACCTTTGTTGAATTCCGCGGGAGCAGTATTTTGGCAAGAACGCCTGTTCAAATTCATCTGTGTCAGTCTGAGAAGATTCGCATGCTTCGGTTGCCCATAGTGCATCTTCGCATTGAATATAACCTGATATATACCTTATCTTCTGTGCATCGGTCCAGTTCCTTGGTAAAGCTCCCCTGAAGCTTCGCACGACGAACACCAAGGGATTCACCGTCCTCTTATCGGGATTAAATATCTGAAATTGCCGATACTTGAGCATTTTCTCTTCAATATTAGGTGCACAATACATGTACTGGGCCCTATCGGCTTCTTGTGGACTATGTGGAGGACTACAGTATGGCGAATACTGTAACTGGATACTTTGCCCGACGTTTACTGTTGCGGAGGTTGATACACCTTCCTCCAACTGTTCACCGCCCCTCGAAACTCTTATAGCTTTCCTTTGGCCATCTTAATGGATTCCTCGACTTGCTCCTTCCATTTCGCAAAATCGGAGCCTAGATGAGTCTTAACTTTTTCTGTTCCTTTCTTAAAGGGATTCTCTTCTGGCTGTTCATCCGGAGATAAGGATGAGACAGCACATTTTACACCTTCAAATACCGCCAGATTCAGCTGCTGTTCCTTACCCTTTGCCCAATTATCGATCTTCTTTGAAATGTAACGCTTATGTACCTCAAAATTTTCATTGATTTTATATTCCTGTCCTGGGGAAATATCTTGCACTGTTTCGCTGAGGATGGCAACCGTTTCTTCTACCTGATTCTGTCGATTCATAATTTCATTAACAGTATCACCTCTCTTTTCGGCCTCTATCGGGGATTTGCCTTGGACCTGTTGCAATTCTTGTAACTCATTCGACATGGCCTCGTGCTTTCTCACAAGATCAACTATCGTCTCTTGCATTTCGTTTTGGTTTTTCAAGATTTGTGGAATTAATTCAACCTGTTTCTGGATTTCAGACTGCGCTTGTGCCATCTGATCGACTTTAATTCTCGTATGCTTTTGCTCTTGTGCCATGGCTGACTGCGATTGTGTCGTGTGATCGACTTGAATTATCATACCTTCTTGCGCTTGTGCCGTATTTGACTACGCATGTGCCATGGTTGGCTGCTCTTACACGATATGAGACATATTATCAGATATCAAACTAAGCTTTTCCGTAATGACGGTGAGGGGATCAATCGCAAGTGTTGAGGATCTAGCTAGATCCTGCGCCGCAGCTGTGGGGCCGTCTGTAGCGTCAGTGACGTTAGAGGACTACATTTCACTTTCTTGTTCCCCTAGCATTTTAAATTGTGCGTGACGTAAAACTACGAAATGCTACAAACTTTGCCGTAAATTCTACTTTTCTGATTAACACACACTACTTCACACGCAATCAAGACCTCGTAACACTTCACAAACTAACAGAAGTGTGTCCTCGAATGTTAGCGAAAATGAAAAACTATCGTTTACATAGTACAGTGACAGTCTTACCACTTCTACTTACTACAAGAACCAAGTTGGTTGCCTAAAAGATGCAGAAAGATAATTGTTTAGAAGTCCTCCCTTTATATGCTGTCTTCCGTCGAGTTTGTGGTCTGAAATTCGCATGCGACGCACATGCGTAGTCTAAACCCAATGTCGTAGCAGCAGTACTCGTTCCGTAGTGACATAAAACACACACACACACACACACACAAATATTATACATCGAGTCCTCATCTAAATGACTGCCAGTTTAACTTATCTCACCCGTTAGACTGGTGTTAAATTATTATAACTGAGTAATATCTAATTGTAAACTGAAGAAACTACAAAAAGGTAGCATTTTGAGGGGATGGGACCTGGATAAACTAAAAGAACCAGAGGGTGTAGAGACTTCAGGGAGAGCATTAGGGAACGATTGACAAGAATGGGGGAAAGAAATACACTTGAAGAAGAATGGGTAGCTTTGAGAGATGAGATAATGAAGGTAGCAGAGGATCAAGTAGGTAAAAAGACGAGGGTTAATAGAAATCCCTGCGTAACAAAAGACATAATGCATTTAATTGATGAAAGGAGAAAATATAAAAATGCAGTAAATGAAGTGGGCAAAAAGGAATACAAACGTCTCAAAAATGAGATCGACAGGAAGTGCAAAATAGCTAAGCAGGGATGGCTAGAGGACAAATGTAAGTATGTAGAGGCGCATATCACTAGGGGTAACATAGATACTGCCTACAGGAAAATTAAAGAGACCTTTGAAGAAAAGAGAACCGCTTGCATGAATATCAAGAGCTCAGATTGAAACCCAGTTCTAAGCAAAGAAGGGAAAGCAGAAAGGTGGAAGGAGTATATAGAGGCCCTATACAAGGGCGATGTTCTTGAGGACAATATTATAGAAATGGAAGAGAATGTAGATGAAGATGAAATAGGAGATATGATACTGCGTGAAGAGTTTGACAGAGCACTGAAAGACCTAAGTCGAAACAAGGCCCCAGGAGTAGACAACATTCCATTAGATCAACTGACAGCCTTGGGAGAGCCAGGCCTAACAAAACTCTACCATCTGGTGAGCAAGATGTATGAGACAGGCGAAATACCCAATCCCAAAGAAAGCAGGTGTCGACAGATGTGAAAATTATCGAACAATCAGTTTAATAAGTCACGGCTGCAAAATACTAGCACGAATTATTTACAGACGAATGGAAAAACTGGTAGAAGCCGACCTCGGGGAAGATCTGTTTGGATTCCTTAGAAATGTTGGAAGGCGTGAGGCAATACTGACCTTACGACTTACCTTAGAAAATAGATTAAGTAAAGGCAAACCTACGTTTCTAACATTTGTAGACTTAGAGAAAGCTTTTGACAATGCTGACTGGAATATTCTCTATCAAATTCTAAAGGTGGTAGCGGAAAAATACAAAGAGCGAAAGGCTATTTACAATTTGTACAGAAACCAGATAACAGTTATAAGAGTCGAGGGGCATGAAAGGGAAGCAGTGGTTGGGAAGGGAGTGAGACAGGGTTATAGCCTATCCCCGATGTTATTCAATCTGTACATTGAGCTAGCAGTAAAGAAAACAAAAGAAAAATTTGGAGTAGGAATTAGAATCCATAGAGAAAAAAAAAACTTTGAGGTTCTCCGATGACATTGTAATTCTGTCAGAGACAGCAAAGGACCTGGAAGAGCAGCTGAACGGAATGGACAGTGTGTTAAAAGGAGGACATAAGATGAACATCAACAAAAGCAAAACGAGGATAATGGAATGTAGCCGAATTAAATCGGGTGATGCTGCGGGATTTAGATTAGGAAATGAGACACTTAAAGTAGTAAATGTGTTCGGCTATTTGGGGAGCAAAATAATTGATGATGGTCGAAGTAGAGAGGATATAAAATGTAGACTGGCAATGGCAAGGAAAGCGTTTCTGAAGAAGAGAAATTTGTTAACATCGAGTGTAGATTTAAGTGTCAGGAAGTCGTTTTTGAAAGTATTTGTATGGAATGTAGCCATGTATGGAAGTGAAACGTGGATGATAAATAGTTTAGACAAAAAGAGAATATAAGCTTTCAAAATAAGTTGCTACAGAAGAATGCTGAAGATTAGATGGATAGATCACATAATTAATGAGGAGGTATTGAATAGAATTGGAGAGAAGAGAAATTTGTGGCGCATCTTGACTAGAAGAAGGGATAGGTTGGTAGGGCATATTCTGAGGCATCAAGGGATCACTAATTTAGTGTTGGAGGACAGCATGGGGGGTAAAAATGGTAGAGGGAGACCAAGAGATGAATACACTAAACAGATTCAGAAGGATGTAGGTTGTAGTAACTACTGGGAGATGAAGAAGCTTGTACAGGATAGAGTAGCATGGAGAGCTGCATTAAACCAGTCTCTGGACTGAAGACCACAACAACAACAATATCTAGTTACTTGAATGGAAAGTTTTTTGGGCGAGAGAAGCCGCTTCCCCAGTATTTTAGCACAAATATCTTCCACACTCTCAGGCATAAATTTGATTCCTTTTTTTAATTCTCAAGTCTATAAAACAAAATGATTAGGCAGTTGCAGCTCGTAATCATAGTCAGTCTGCCTGTAGATGTCTAAGTCAGCATTTGAAATAAAATTTCTGTGTCTCTGCAGACTTCCGGTGATCAGTGAATGAAAATTCTTAGAGTAGTCAGAGGCAGAATCGTATGTCGCGGGGAAGCCGTCCTGGGTGCTATAACGTATTCACTCTGCAGCAAGGGAATCAGTGTCCAAGTTGTGTATTAATTTCGATAAGAGTCCAAACACTAATCGCTCAGAGTAGAGCATAAGTGACCGTAGTGCAGGCTTTACTGATATCCCAGGATACAATGTTCCCTACCAGTTACGACGCACCAAGTAATGTTCCGAGCCACGGACAAGGGAGAAGTTAAAATAATCAAAAACTTAAACGTACCTTTTCCATTCATGTAATTATATTTTTGCATAAGTGATCTTCATAGTTACGTTTCAGGATACGTCATTCTCTTGTATGAGATGAAATGTTATCATAATTAATCAAATTACAATTCGTATTCAAAATGGCAGCTACCAACAGTGCCCCTAATTCCAGTTCCGTGGCGGTCATACTCTCTGCAATTGCTAAATGAGAAGTAAGTTCGTAGTACGCGTAATTTTCCACAAAATATCCACAGAGTATTTTTATCACTAGTCAGAGATAATCTCTTTCTCTCTCTCAGTCATAATCAGTCTTCGATCCATGTAGACCACTTGCGGAGATCTGCGTAGCCATTTGCCTTAAAAGAAAATTAAGGAATAGATAAAGGGTGATACTACAGTAGCATGTAACCACAACAGTAATGAATCTAAATCGCTGGAATTCAGGATAGATGAAGACACCGGGTTAAGTAATATGGAAATTCGTATTCCAAAATGTAGGAGCTAAAATCCGAAAACGAACTTTAATCTCATGAAAGGACACGCACTGCCAATTCTGGCGGTGTCTTAATAGCCAGTCGAGCTCCCCCACTGCATATCTGCACCGTGAACAGAAATAAAATAATCACGAAAGTGGGATAAGAACGTAACTTTTTTATAAAATTACAATATTTCTTGACTTGTTACCTATAGACATAATAGCAAATGCAAGGTAACTAATTTTTTAAGATGGTATATTGTGCGGGAAAGGAAATCGTGCTACAAATTGAAAGTCTCCTGATCTGGTGCCCTATCTGCAGTTTTAACTCCATTCCTGATTTATTGGAAGAGTTTCTTGCAAATCAGCGTAGGTTCATTTGAGGACATATCATTCCGCATACATGTCGCGTCATTACGATTCGAGTATGCAAGCGCTTGTGACAGAAACAAGAATTTCAGATATGTAATAACTTTTGTTATGTTAAAATAGTTTATGAAGCCCTTGTTCCATGAATGTTCAAACAGAGGAACACTCACACAGGTGCTTATTACCTCTTCCGCTGACATTAAACGAGAGATAATTGCCGCATTTCATTTGTTCAGACTGGATGCGGAGAGACGGGTAACAAAGCATTACCGTAGGGCAAGCTTTAATATCAGTTGGAGAACAACTGGAACGCAGAAAGACAATTAGGAGACTCGAAAGCAAAATGTAAATAACGATCAAAGTACAATTAAAGCTCTCATGCACACGCCAATGTAAATTAGAGCTGCAGCACAAATTCGTCACAAAGTAAGAGCAATAATTAGGCAATAAAACGGTCCGCCAGTCTGCTGGAATTCATATTTGCCCCAGTAAGGTAGAGATTACCAATTTTTACATAAATTCAGCAACATTAAAGAGTGTGCACAAACAGCACCCAAAAATCTTAACGCCTTGGGGGAGACGGTAAACCACCCATTTTACAAGTATGAACTCGTAACGGCAAATTATGGTTTGAGCTTCGAGGCTACGGTTTTCGATGGAGAGAGAGTGACGTATTATCGATTACTTTATGTTCTATTAAGATGTCATGCAGTCCATTAGCTATCAGTGTCGGGTGGATTGTCGAACAGTGCCTTAACTTTTCCTTCACATGCACTGCCTCCCAGCTCTTGGACGGTAATTTGTGTTGTGTACCAATACACTAATGTTATTAGTAGCGTTGTGGTATCGACGAACCACTTGCAGAAGATTAGGTTCATGGACACGATAGAACTGTTGTAAAATTGTATACGTATGGGTTTACCAACAAAAATAGCCCGCAAATTTGACATTCCATGCTAACGACAAAAAACCTAGTAAGTCGTAAATGGGTGCTGTAATTTTTATCTGGAGTCCTTCAAGAATTATACCGTATACTTACAATCAAGCCTGTTTCGTCCTTATGGTTTTTAACCTTACGCACAGTAGTATTATGTGATACTGAGAAATTCGCTGAATACTGTACAACTTATTTTACATTACTGTCTGTTCTCAGTCATTTATTGCGACTGCGGTCCTTCCGCACTCAGTTCGAACAGAGCGTTGTGAGGAAGGCGGGCTGAGAAGCTACCCATCAGCATTCATTAAGCTTTGGTGGTCTGTCAAGCTGAAATGTGCTATGTTGTACATGGACAGCAACTGAGTCCATACTACTGTGTCCAGACTAAGCGCCTGCAACTGTCGCTTCCCGCGAAGCAGACCGATACAGCGGGCCCGGACCGAGTAGGGGTCAGTCTGGCCGGTCGTCCCGGAAACACAGACGTTACCCAGAGACCACCAGGAGGCGTCCACGGCGCCACAAGAGGTCGCCACAGCCGCGGACCTCTTTCTTTCCGCTCGACACGTGACTGCAAATACAGCCAGCCATATCCATACGCCGAGCAGTATTTAGGCTGGCGCAGGAGCCTGGAGAGGCATCTCCGGCGGTACACCGAAAGGTTGCCGCCCTTCGATAGTGCAATTCCAGCGCTTATCGAAGTGCTAGGTGTTCCAGGTGCCAGCCAGCCAGCCAGCCCAGCAGAGCCGCCGCGGTCCAGCAGCAGCAGCAGCAGCAGCAGCAGCCGCCGCCGTCCCGTTCCCGGTCCCGGCCTGCAGCAGCGGTCCCGCCGGCGGCCAGCCAGCCAGCCAGCCAGCCAGCCAGCCAGCCAGCCAGTCAGTCCTCCTCCTGTGGCAGCAGCAGCAGCAGCAGCAGCAGCACCGGTCCAGCCAGCAGCAGCAGCAGCAGCAGCAGCAGCCCCGGCCCCGTCCGCGGCAGCAGCAGCTGCGGCGATCCTGCCGCCCGCCGTCGCCGTCGCCGTCGCCGTCGCCGTCGCCGTCACCGTCGCCGTCCGACCCTGGTCGTCCGATCCTGGTCTTCATCTTCATCTTACAGTGGATGTCCTGGAGCCTATTGGTAGCGACCATCTCTCTGTCCTCCTCACCGTTTCAGACGGTCGTCGCCCTCGCCCTGACCCTCGTAATGACCCTCCCCCTAAGTACGTCCATGACTATTCCCGTGCCAACTGGACTGCCTACCGGGATACCCTTTCCACCCAGGTCGATAGCCACCCTCTCACCTATCGCCTTCCCGATGATGTCACCCGTGCCGCCTCCTTTCTCCAGCAGACCTTGTCTGAGGCCGTGGAGGCCCACGTCCCTACTGTTGCCATCCACCCCCACCGTCCTACCTTACCCCCACAGGCCGTTCTCCTCCTCCGTGAATCCCGTCGTCTCTACCGTGCCTTCCTCCGCACGTGTGACCCGGACACACTACGACGCCACCGGCAACTCCAGCGACACATTCGTAATTTGCTCGCGGCTAAGAAACGCCGGGACTGGCGACAGACATGCACCCGTTTAAATGCTACCCTCCCTATAAACTCGTCCAAGTTTTGGTCAGCCTTCCGTCGCCTTACCGGAACTAAGCCCTCCCCCTACTATCCTCTGCTCCATGATGATCACCCCTTCCCTGACGCCCTTAGTAAGGCTAACCACTTTGCCTCCTACCTGTCTGATGTGTTTTCCATCCCCGATGATCCCCAGTTCGACTACTCCCTCTTCCCGGATATCCGCGATCGAACTGACATCTCTGTCCCTCCCCTCGCTCCTGGTTTCCAGTACTTGGACAACATTGCACACACGGACCTCAATACTCCTATCACTACACAGGATCTCATTGCTACACTCCGCACAAAACGCAACACCGCTCCTGGTCACGATCGTGTCACCTACCGTCACCATCGTGAAGCTGCTGTCTCTTTTCTCTCCACCCTGGCCAGGCTCTACAATGTATTCCTGTCCACCGGTTACTACCCCGACCTGTTGAAAACCTCTCGTATCCTCATGTTCCTTAAAACTGGCAAACCGCCGTCCGCCGTCTCCTCCTACCGTCCCATCAGCCTTACCTCGGTCTTCAGCAAGGTCCTGGAATCTATCCTCACCCAACGGATCCACCAGCATCTCCGCCAGCACCGCCTCCTTCCCGTTACCCAGTGTGGCTTTCGGCCGTCCTTCTCTTCCGACGATCTTCTCCTTCACCTCACTCATCTCCTTTCCGAACAGCTCAATTCCCGTCGCTCCGCAATCTTCCTCTCTCTTGACCTCGAACGCGCTTATGACCGCGTATGGCATTCCGGTCTCCTCTTCAAGCTCCAAACCTTCCCCCTTCCCATTAACTACGTCCGTCTGATCGGTTCCTTTCTCTCCCGCCGTCCTTCCTATGTCACCATCCATAACACCGATTCCTACACCTTTTTCCCCTCCGCCGGTGTGCCCCAAGGCTCCGTCCTCTCCCCCCATCTGTACCTGTTGTACACGGCGGACATGCCACCGCCGTCACCCCCCATCCACCTTCTCCAGTTTGCCGATGACACCGCCTTCCTTGCCCTTGCCCCCACCCTGCAACGCTCTCAACGCCTTCTCCAATCCCATCTTGACCGGTTCACCGCTTGGTGCAACCAGTGGTTGCTCAAGGTCAATCCTTCCAAAACCCAGGCGATCATTGTAGGGAAAACCACCCCTTCCTTCCGCCTCCTTGATTTCTATCTCACCGTCTATGGCCGTCCCATCGCCCTCACTCCCACCCTTAAGTACCTTGGCGTCACCCTCGACCGTCGCCTCTCCTGGACTCCCCATCTCCAGACAATCCAAGCCAAGGCACGTTCCCGCCTCCGTCTCCTCAAGCTCCTTTCCGGCCGCACGTGGGGTCTGGACCCCTCCACCATCCTCCACACCTATAAATCCCTCATCACCCTATCCTTTGTTATGCCCATCCAGCATGGATCTCCGCTCCCCCTACCTTTTATAAATCCCTCCAGATCCTGGAACGCCATGCTCTCTGCCTCGCCTATCGCATCCGTCTCCCCTCCCCCACACGGATCCTGTATGATCTCATCCCCTTCCCCCACCTCCTCCTTTTCCTTGAAAGGATACTGATCCTGTACACCTCCCGTAAACTTGATCCTCCTCACCTGCTCGTCTCCCCGCTCCTCTCCCACCCCCGCCCACTGCCGCGCCTGTACTCCCACGTCCCGCCCGGTCTCCATCTCTCCACCCTCCTTACCCTCTCCCAAGGTGGCTTCCGACAGCTCCCTCTCCCTGATGATGCCCTCCTCCCCTCCATCTACCCCTCCTACCAACTTTCATCCTGCCACCCTCCTCTTGTCCTTACTCCTCTGGGCACCCTCCCTCCC
This sequence comes from Schistocerca serialis cubense, assembly GCF_023864345.2. Taxonomy (NCBI): domain Eukaryota; kingdom Metazoa; phylum Arthropoda; class Insecta; order Orthoptera; family Acrididae; genus Schistocerca; species Schistocerca serialis. Next base: position 1,060,797,384 of record NC_064638.1, on the reverse strand, counting down.
TTCTCTCCCTTTTCCCTCCCTCCTCCTTTTCTCCCCCCTCGTCCCCCGGGCCTCCCTTCCCCTGTCCCTATCCTCCTGTCCCCGTCTCCTAAGCCGTGGCATCCTCTTTTCCTCCCCTCTCCCCCTCCTCACCCCTGTTCACCTCTTGGCAGGTCCCCAGACTCGCACACACTCAGTGGACATTCCCGCGCCGGAGATCACCGCCCTCAGTGTATCGTGTGTGCCGTCATGTTTAGTGTTCAGTTTCGCCGTCACACTCCATTGTTCACCAGTGCCATCGTCTTCTTCAGTGTTTGTGCGTCGGGTCTCCAGTTCGTAGTGTGGATTGTCATCAAGTGTGAACGGCTTCTTGTGCTTTTATGTTCTTGTGTCTCCTGTTTTTTCCCACCGTTTACTAAATGATGTCTCTTCTTTGTTTATCTCCATGTACTCTCTTCGGCTGAAGAGCGGCGTATTGTGCCGCTGCCAGCCTACCTGGTTGTTCAGGTGTCAAAATAACAATAAAGTAAAAAAAAAAAAAAAAATCCTGGAGAGGCAGTTCACGACGAGCGAGTCCACTGATGTTATCGGAGCCGTCGCGTGATCGTCCACCGCCTCCAGCGTACCCGAGCCATCCCCGCAGGGCCTCTACTCGTCCTCGGACTCACGTGACGGCAACGTGGACTCCACGCCGCTCTTCACGAGACGCCCAGGGCTTGGTTTGGTGAAGATGTATGGTTACTACAGACAGTTTATGTTTGGAAGAATCTCTGATTTAGTTATTGGTAGGCTTGGAGGATCAGTCCTACCTCACGAATATTATTTTGCAACTTTTGAAGAAAGACTTTAGTTTAAATAAAACGCTACAACTCACACTCTGAGATTTTCCTATCCGTGGACGGCGGATGTATTACATACCATCTGCAGAAAGTCCAAGAAAGAGTATTGGATAACTGCCCAAGACGGGTAGAGTCTGTACATATAAGGCGCTGCTTACTCGAAACGCAGTTTGCACTTCGATGCTATTCACTCAAGACAGCATTGTGAATATCCCTGTCACATGGATGTAGTGAGACATAAATCTACCCGTGGTCTAGGGGTAGTGTCTTTGATTATTAACCAAAACGTCCTCGGTCCCGCGTTCGAAACCCGCCATCACTTACATCATGATTAATGATCAGCATTGGCGGTCGAGGTCTTTCGGAAAAAGAAGTCACCCTCATTCTGCCAATGGCCTTGTCAAAGAGAGTGGAGGAGCGGACGGAGGTTTGCGGCACTCTCTTGTCCCTGAAGTGGGAAACTGCCCCTAAAGGTGGAAGAATCAGCAATGATCAACGGCATGAGGATGTAGAAACCACCGCTTTAAAGAGACATAACGTGTATCCATAAGACATGTGGCTTGTAATTGAAAATATGTCATGATCTCTCCATTGACAAAACATTCCTGAATAGTCCCCCTTCAGATCTCCAGGAGAGAACTGCCAAGAGGAAGGTGACCGTGAGAGAAATACTGAATGATCAACGAAAGGATAACGTTCTACGAGTCGGAGCATGGAATGTCACAAGCTTGAATGTGGTAGGGAAGGTAGAAAATCTGAAAAGGGAAGTGCAAAGGCTGACTCTAGATATAGTAGTGGTTAGTGAAGTGAAAGGGAGAGGATTTGTGGTCACATGAGTACAGGGTGATATCAAAAGCAGCAGAAAAAGGTATAACGGAAGTCGGATTCTTTATGAATGTAAAGGTAGGGCAAAGAGTGTATTAAAGTGAACAGTTCTGTGATAGAGTTATTCTTGTCAGAATCGACAGGAAACCACTACCGACAACAATAGGTCAGGTGTACATGCTGAAGTCGCAAGCGGAAGATGAATAGAAAGTATGAGAATACTGAAAGGGTAGAACAGCACATAAAGGAAGATGAATGTTTAATAGTCATGGGGGGACTGGAATGCTGTTGCATGGGAAGCTGTAAAAGAAAAGGCTTCAGGAGAATGTGAGTTTCGGATAAGGAATGAGAGAGGAAAAAGACTGAGTTCTGTAATAAATTTCAGCTAGTAACAGAGAACATTCTGGTCAAGAATAACAAGAGGAGGCGGTGTACTTGGAAAAGACCGGGTAATACGGATAGGTTTCAGTTAGATTACATCATGCTGAGACAGAGATTGTGAAATCAAATACGGGATTGTAAGGCGTACCAGCAGCTGATAAAGACTCAGGTCACAATGTAGTAGTGATGAAGAATAGGCTGCAGTTCAAGAGATTAGGGTGGTAACATTAAGAGTGCAACGGGAATACCACTGTTAAATGCAGAAGAGAAAGCGGGTAAGTAGAAAGGGTACATTCAAGGGCTCTGTGAGGAGGAAGGTTTGTCTGTTGTAATAGAGGAAGAAACTGGAGTCGATTTAGAAGATATGGGGGATCCAGTACTAGAATCAGAATTTAAAAGAGCTTTGAAGGACTTAAGATCAAATAAGGCAGAAAAGATAGATAAAATTCCATCAGAATTTCTAAAATTAGTGGAGGAACTGGCAACAAAACAACTATTCACGTTGGTGTGTAGAATGTATGACTCTGGCGACGTAACATCCGAATTTCGGAAAAATATTATCCACACAATTCCGAAGACTAAAGAGCTGACGGGTGCGAGAGTTATCTCACAATCAGCTTAATAACTCGTGCATCCAAGTTGCTGCCAATAATAATATACACAAAAAAAAGAATGGAAAAGAAAATTGTGTTTGTCCTAGATGAAGATTAGTTTGGCTGTAGAAAAGGTAAAGGCAGCAGATAGGCAATTCTGACATTGCGGTTGATGGTGGAAGCAAGACTGAAGAAAAGTCCAAGACACGTTCATAGAATTTGTCGACCTGGAAGAAGCGTTCGACAATGTAAGATGGTGTAACATGGTCGAAATTCTGACGAAAATAGGGTTAGGATATAGGGGGAGATGGGTAACATACAATATGTACAAGAGTCAACAGGGATTAATAAGACTGGACGATTAAGAACGATGCACTCGGATTAAAAAGGGTTATGACAGGGTTGTAGTATTCCCCCCCCCCCCTGCTCAATCTGTACATCGAAGAAGCAATAATGTGAATAAAAGAAAGGTTCAGAAGTGGAATTAAAATTCAGTGTGAATGGATACCAATGATACGACTCGCTGATATTTGTATTCTGAGTGAAAGTGAAGAAGTATTACATTGTATACTGAACGGAATGAACAATCTAATGAGTACGAAAAATGGATGAGAGTAAATCGAAGAAAGACAAAAGTAATGAGAAGTAACAGAAATGAGAACAGCGAGAAATTCAACTTCAAGATTGATGGTCACGAAGAAGATGAAGTTAAGGAATTCTCGTACATAGGCAACAAAATAACCAACTACGGACGGAGCAAGGAGGGCATAAAAAGGATACTAGCACTGCCAAAATGGGCATTCCTGGCCAGGAGGCTTCGACTAGTATTAGGCATGGGTCTTAATTTGAGGAAGAAATTTCTGAGAATGTATGTCTAGAGCACAGCATTGTCTCGTAGTTAAACTTGTACTGTGGGAGAATCTGAACAAAAGAGAATCGGATCATTTGAGATGTGGTGCTCAAACAGTAATTAAAAAAAATGAATGGGTCTTCGTCAAACAGTTATGTCAATCCTTCATTCATACCTAAAATGTATGTTGTACAGCATCCTGTGAGGATCGAAGTGCGAAAGCACCTCTTCAGAGCATCTACAAACCGATCGTAGGAGCTTGGCACGGGTTTGGAAGTTTAGCATTGCCTCATCAAGAGTTTCTGCAAAATTCCTCCAGTTGCCCTTCTTAAAGTTGAACACCCTATGGAATGGCATCCACTCTGGTGTGATAGCTGTAAACACCTGATAGCAGATTGACCTATGTTGGGAGCCAGGTGCACATAATGATACAGTCTTAACATACGATAGTGGGGAACAGTGTCGCCACGAAAAGTAGTCCCGGTTTATACTCCCTTTTCCAGCGGCCGCCGTTTAATGAAAGTGGAAACATTCAGTCATGCAAGAGAGTTAACATTCTGCAGTCAGCCCACTTCAGTACCTCCTCTACGTTTACTTCATCCTCTCTTAGCCCCAGATGGCAATATGACTGCTAAAGTTGCTCATGGGAAGTGCCTGCAAAATGGTGTGTTTAGTACTTGGAATACACTTGGGCGTCTTCTGGCCAATGGTTGAAATTTCCCTCAATCAGCTGGTCTTTCCAGAGTGATAGAAGAAGAGCAGGGTCTTTCTCAAGACCAAAACTGATGATAAGAACAACACACATTGAAGGCTTATCAGCCATCAAAGGAGAACTTGAGAGAAGACAAGTTACCCTCTCACCTATTTTTCCCTTACGTAAACCTTGAGCATGACTCCAGAAAGTTAACGGCCTAAGCAGATGTTGATAGAGCCTGGTAGGGCGCTAAAGGCATGAGGTATTTGTACGATGTTTAAGTCATAGAAACGAGTCCATCCCTTAGTAAATCTTGCTGGACAGGTCCACAGCCATACAGGACAGACAGGGCAGCCCCTCACTGGGACACGGCTCCAGCAGAACAATGCTGCAATACCTGCCACAGTGCCAGCAGAAGCCTGGGCATGTGTCTACACAGTGGAGTCGTGAACCGGGCATTGTGTGCAGTGCCACACATAATAAAAATTCACACGTTTTCGTGTTCACCGATATTGCAAGAAGGCCAGTGAGCTACTTCCCTCGGCCACCCCTGTTGTATAAGAAAACTCCGGCATCTGAGATATGCTTAGAAATGGAAACTTTATTACACCCCATAGCAAGGACTAACAACCTCCTAGGCACAGGCAATTTAGATAAAGATATTTGAGATTGTATCTGTTTGCTTGTTGCATTGGGAAGAGAGACGACTTGAAAGAAAATCATGTTTTCCCCTCTGTGAAAACTTTAAAAAACTAGTAATTGGCAGTTTCTTTTTTTTTCAGATGCATAGGTTTCTTAACGGTTGCCCTGGTTCAACATGAGTTTGTGCTGTCCCGTGGGAGGGGAGATTTAGCGCCTTTAGAGCCTTGAGTTTGGCTCAAGACGGTGTGAAGGCGGTGTCGTTCGTGCACTTTGCAGAAAAACTGAATTATTTTCTGGAAAGGGGTAGTAGCTCTCGGGTGTGGGGACTTCGGGCTGGTAAGCTCTTCTGGTCGAAGCTCTGGCCTGTGTGTTTGGTACTTGCGACCTTTCCTGAGACTGACCTCACTTGTGAGTAGTTTGGACTGCGGAGCCTGTGGTGAAGTTCTTACTGTACCGACAGTGTGACTTCAAACATCTCGGACTACTCGTTTGCCGGGGGCACACTTATTCGTTTTCGGTTTGCCAGTCTTGACGTTTGGTATCCTTGTGCGTTCTGTCGTATAAGTGAGCCAAATTGGGCCTTGGTAGGAACAGCGAACGGGTGTGTCACACATTAAAATATACCATGATTTCAGTGCTCTGGTAGAGAGTACACTGCGATCCAACTGCCTGATCGCTAGACCATCAGATTTTTGCTTTTCTTTTGTGGGCGCGATCGATCCACAGGTGCCGCCTCCACGTCTCACCCTCCACCGCACACATCTCGCCAGCTGCAAGTCATGTCGCGGCAAGAGTAACGTACTGCCGCTCCGGCATTGTCAGGGCGTACAGATCTCAATCGCCACTTGCTCTCAGCGGCAGCTATGTAGAGAAACTTGAGTAGATTTGATCAATCAAAGTCGACTCAGCGTCAGATCAATTCAGCTTCCTTGTCCACATTTTAGGGCCATAGTACTTGACTCACTGATCATCTAGTTAAACTGACTTTGGCAGCCAGGCGCCACACAGTGGAGTGTTTAATCTTCTGTTAGTTGTTTAGGGAATTCAATCTGTCACTTGTTTGGTATAATTTATGTCTTCTTTTGTAAAATAATGTTGTTAGCACACTAAATTTTGCCAACACTCTCAATCAGTTAACTAGTCCAAACAAGTTACCTTTCAAATTTCTACAAATTATGTGTCAAGATACAAATTGTGATGTTTTGCGCATGCAAGAAACGCACAGAGATATTGCTCAACGAAGACCAAAAATAGCAGGCATGCACATTGCCACTGAGAGACCCCCAGGTGGTATGGCAGCGCCATCTTTGTGAGGCCCGGTCTAGCAGCGCTCTGTTTCTATAACAGAGGATAACTATATTGAAATCTTAGCAGTTGTATAGCAACGTCCGTCAACAAGCCTCATGGTGAAAAATTTAACTTCAGTCTGAGTCGTAGCGCCGTATACCGAACCTGCCTTGGAGGCAGTTAAGTGGGAGATGTGTCTCAGAGCTGGATAGTGTCAGATGGTGACGCGAGACTGGACGCGCACGTAGTTTATGTATCAGCCGATGGAGGACAATATTGGATAGGGGACTGATTTTTTTCGATTGTGCCCACTAGAGTGCACTAAAGTAATAGAATGTTTTTCATAAACTGTTCCAGCATTTTCATAAAGTGTTATGTCTTTTTGTGTCTGTAAAATGTTATAAATTTGTTTTAGCAGTATGAATGATGCGTCAGTGTGGTTTAAGGTTAATATGAAGATAATTGTTTAACGAGTTACGTAGTGTGGGGACATTTCGAAGAAGTATGGATGTGGACAAAGGGGATTTTTGTAGAATGGATTTGTAAAGTAATTTTATGGTAAAGGGAAAGTTAATTCAGGTATAAATAACAGTAGTAAATAATTTTATGCATAAACAAAACTTCATCATATTATATAATTACGTCTGTAAAAGTGCAGTCGTGTGGTTTACTATTTTGCGTTCGGTTATTAATGAATAGTGCGGACTGACGCGGGAGAATGTTGTTTTGCTATTGGCTGTTGAGTAAACTGACTAATGGTAAAGCAATATTCTTCGCGCGCTTTCTCGGCTGGTAGAGAAGACTTACAGTATTCTAGAGAGGGATCGGAGCCTAGCCATGAAACAGTTCGAACGTGTGTAGTAGTAGTTCCGATGGAAATAAGTGTCCGGATCTAGCGGTGTTTCATACATCAAAAGTGTTGTAAAGTGACAGCATAATTATTCCGATGGCTGTGTAGAAATTTCGGAATTTTTAAGTGAATTTTGTGACGAGAAAAGACATATATTCCGCGTGGCGTATTGAGCAGGTCGGTGGCCAAAAGTAAAATTTTCTCACAGTCCATAAAGACAGTCCTGATCGTTCATCCCAGTAAAATAGCAGTGTTTTTCTCAAAGTCTGAGCAGTAAAAGAAAATGCACACAGAAGCAGTGGATTTCCATGCAGTCTTGAAGAAGTAGTGTTGTCCTTCCAACGGAAAGACAGCGCTGACTCTCGACATGCAGACAGGTAATGGGCCACAACAGAGCAAACCCACAGCAGAGTCATTCAAAGTTTTGAAGACTATTGGTAGGTAGGTCATCACAGAGCAGACCCACTGTAGTCCTGGTAGAGAGTATGGTATTGGTGGACCACCAGAGGTGCAGACCCACTGTAGTCCTTGTAGAAATAATGGTATTGGTGAGTCATCAAAGGTGTAGACCCACTGTAGTCCTTGCAGAGATGGCCAGCAGCCATCTGTTGTGACTGTGCAGGTGCACAATCACCATTGAAGAGTCTTGCAGATAATATAGCAAGTCCATAACCACCACTTGTGCACTCACAAAGTTTTTGGAATTGTCCTTAGAACCAGCAATGCTGTTATCCAGTCCCTTGCTGAATTATTAACACACGTGCAAACACTATCAGTCCCTACTTCTCACATATTGTCCATATACTATGACCAACAGAAATGTGTGCAGTGAAATGTAACTTAATTTGAAGAACTGGTGTCTATACAATTATAAATTTACAACATGAAAATACAATTACAAAGGTACAAAATACATCATTAAAGATCATAATAGTACAGATAACATTTGTGGTAATATGGGCTTTACAAAAGAATCGAAATAAACATATACATCAGTGTTACAGGAATTATGAAATAAGTAAATACATAAAATAATGAGAATAGTTTCGAAACATTAATTTCACACATGAGCATTAAAACAAAACAGAATAAATAATGTCTAAACATCTTTACAAAGTAAATAACATATTATTAATGCAAATTGTATTGGAGGATAACAGTATTCCTCATCATAGTGAATGTAGCTGAGTATTAGAAAAATTCTACAACCTAAATCGTATCAGATAAACACATAAAGACAGGATGAACACAAATACACAAGGGTACACAAACATATAGCGGAATAATACAAAAGGAAAGGACAGGGTTTGTTGTACTGCAGTATTTTGCAAACAAAACTTTCTTTACTTCTTGGAGATCTCCCTTCATTCATCATTATTCCCAAAAAGTCCTATCTATACCTCTTTTCTGTATTCTAACCATATTTCTTTCAAAATAATTATGGCTCATTGTACAATACTCATTTTGGCCCAAATCGTTTTCATATAATTTCTCAATGCATTCTTTCCCTATTCTCCATAGTTAGGTTCTTATATAGTCTACCCCCTCTTAAGCTAACTTAAATCTACTGAGCTCAGATACTAAACTAAGGAACGAGGCAATGCAGCAGCACAAAACAATTAACACAAACAGCAATGATAAAAAATCCAAAAGGCAAAGCAAGCAGCATAAATTACAACTAATAAAAGGCAATGAGCAGCAAACAAGAAAAAGAAATCAGTAGTAAACTGGCTTAGCAGAGTAACACAAATTAAAATTCAGTAGCACTATGCCTGGCAAACAGCAGCAGCAAATGCTATAACTAATACCTAAGCATGGCAAAGTTCAAGCAGAAGAAATATTACACTAAAGACAACAATGCAGAAAAAGGGAAATTTCTATTCACATCTTAATATCTATGTCATTAAAGTGGTGCACCACAACTTATGCTACAAAATAAATTACCAAGTACTTGAAAAGAAAATTATATATGCAAGTCCTGTGCTCCTTCGGTTTTTTTTTTTAAGTAGATCATAAATTTTATTATTTACTGGATCTGTAGGCAAAAAATATTTATATTAGTACGTCTATAAAATTTTGTTTTAACCAATGCTGCAGTGCAGCTGGAAACTATATATTAAACAAAATGAGCAAATATGTACACAGGAAGGGATGAAACATCATTCATTAGCCATATGGCATTTCATAATGCAGTAAACAGTCTTTCAACTAGCAAGGCAGTAGATGTGAAATGTTTGCATCATTGCATTAGGCATTTTAGTAAACATCATAAATTACGAGCTCCTCAGTGTAATCATATGTTTTCAAGTTTGAGCGTGTCGTATTTGCGATGCTTTCTACAAAGCAATGTCAATAGCGAGGAAATGGCCTCCTTTTTTTTTTTTTTCTCCCCACCTAATGGCTTTCTTTTGTCAGGCGACAACCTCTTAGCTGGGCGTCCAAAACGCATTATGTCAAGGTCACTTACCTTTCTTACTGAAATATTTACGACAGCAGTTTTGCTCCAGTGACAGTCTCATATAATAAAATTTCACAGGTCAAGAATTTGCGTTACAAATCTGTAGAAACAAAATCCTATTGATATAACAGTGCCCAAAAAAATTTTCGTCGGCATTGTAATACATTCACGCATTTACATACATTGCATAACTCTTAAAGTACGATTCTTGGTTTCCAACAACCTTTTTCACAAACCAGAGTCCCTAACCACTACTCATTATTCCTTACCTTATTCGTCGACCATTCTTCAATATTTCATCATAACAGATACGTAGCATAATCAAATAACTCATATATGGTAGCATCATCTTATTGATCATAAACATACCTCAATAGCATAATACACATCGTCGTCGTAATAATAACATCATAACACCTCAGTCAAATCTTGAAATCGTCGTAGCTTCCTCCAATAATTTCAAAACCTAAAAAAAATCTCTGCCACTTCAATAGTGTCATCTACCTCAAATGTACTTTAAAAATCAAGATCCCATACCAAATACATCATTCAAAGCTCTCATAGTATCACAATGGTTCCGAAAAAATACGAACAGTTCACAAAGTACAGACAAAATACAATTTCGTAAGTGTGAAGTTATCCAACGGTCTAATTACGTAAATATCTGTCACTGCCCTAGTAAAGAAGTTTGTCTCTCTCAGTTAAATGATCAGATAGCTGTGTAATTATGTGTTAGAGAAATATGGTACCGATGTGTAAAGTTGTGTGAGCATATACCATATTAGCTAGGGCTCCTTGTGCTTGCCAAACACATGATACACAAAGTAAGCATGTACCCCCCTGAGGATTAATGTAATTATACCCTCAGGTGTTACAGATTGCAGCAATGGAATGAAATGTATCACGGAAAACTTTCTTTGTAATTCCAAAATCTTTAAAAGTAAATGTTTTAAGTACAAAATCAATCACTCAAATACGTGTACTGTAGCGCTAAACTGTGCGTCTTGTTGTAAGATAATCTCTGTGGAAGTGTCGTAGTTATCGTCCTCTGAAAGCTAAGTTCTGCAGAAGTCAATGTACTTACCTCACGATAAACAAAAGTGAAATGCTTTGCGTATAGATATCTTAGTTATTATGCTTATTTCCGTGATGAAGGAAGTACTGTGCTGTAACGTATTGTTGTGCTATGGAAAAGGCTGTCTCATTGTAGCTATACCACAAATGTTACTACTAAAACATGTTTTACTTTCCAGAATAATTCAGAAAAACCGTGCAGATATAAAACAGATACAGCGCAAAAGCAATAATATAAGTTGTGTCACTCATTAATAGCATCATGATATAATCGTGTAGCTGTCAAATAAACTAACCACTGTGTCATCTGATATCTCTCAGAAAGTACTTTAAATCCAGAATGTATTTTCAAGTAAACCGAAATGTTGCATTAAAATCTCATTAGCAGTACCGGTATATGTTCTAAGTATGTGAGCCTTTTAGTCATTACGTAATCGTGCAACTACCAAGCAAGAATGTACACACACAATAACACTGTGTCATCTGTTCACAATAACAATGAATTCGTAATTTCTGTTTAAATAAATTCTCTTGGTTCTTGACTGGATATTTAACTTCAAACAGTGTTGCATGTTAAAAGTTTCTTAAGTCTGACAAAGCATACTAAAAATGTGAAATGAAAAATTTTATGGCAAAGACTAAGTTAAAAAGCAGATTATCTTTCAATAAACGGTTTTACATGTGAAATATGGTGCAATCCTTTGCTCTTCCTAGTACGCAGAGTTTCAACTTCAACGCAATTATCATGTGGTATACGTCGGATTCTGTAAGGTCCATTGTAAACTAGAAAGAATTTGTGACTCAAGTGTTTCTTCTTATGTGACAATTAATGAGCTTTAATGAGGACTTTCTGACCAATATATAATTTCTTTGCATTTCCTTTACCGTGTAGTTTTCTCCTTTTGTCTGCTGCAGATTTTATATTTTTAATAGCCAAATCAATTATGTCCTTGTGTCGAAGTTTACGTGTATTCGGGAAAGGTACAAGCTCTCTGATTCTGTTCGATGGTTCTTCATTCTTCAGTACAAGAATAGGTGGTAAAGCAGTGGAGTCATGAGGCATTTCATTCAGCACGTTTTGAAATAAGTGTAAATATCTGTCCCAATGCTGATGCTTTCTGTGACAATAAAGTCTGCAAAGCTTATTGATTTCTTTCATAATCCGTTCAGACGGGTTACAGTGTGGTGAGTACAACGAAATAAAAACAGGTTTGATTTTATGGTTGCGAAGCATGCGTGACCAAACAGCAGATCTGAATTGCGGTCCGTTATCTGAAATGACTTTACTAACGTGTCCAACTTCACGTAAGAAATTTTTAACAAAGGCGTTGGATACAGACCGTCCAGTGGCTTTACGTAACGGTGTGAAAGAAACAAATTTTGAAGTAAGTTCAACAGCGACTAGAACGTACGAAAATCCATTAGATGTTCTGACAAGCGGTCCCAAGAGATCAACAGCAGCAAATTCTTTTAATTTAGATGGAATGATAGGAAACAGCGGAGCACGATGGGAGATAGTAGATGGTTTCGCCTTTTGCCAAAGTTTACAAATAGATAAGACTCTTCGAATTCTCTTTTCCATATTGTTAAAATAACAAGTCGTTCGAAGAATATGATAACATTTTCGTGGGCCAAAATGTGCATAGCTGAAATGAATGTACCAAATGAGCTTATTAACAAAATCGTCAGGAACGCAAAGTACCCATAGCTTGTCATCAACAGTGCAGCGTTTGAACAGTATGTTGTTTCTAACCAGATAATAATGCCGAATCTGTGTGTGTGTATGTCTTTTCATGCCATTTGCTCTTGATGTCTTTCCAAATCGGATCTTTATCTTGTTCATGAGCAATGTCCTTTAAAGATGTGGTGATGAAGTTTTCAAAGGCGACTTTCTGAATATAAAGAATACTGAAATTTTTCTCGAGGCTGCCTTCTGTGTTACTTTTCTCAAGCCCAGCCGGTGCGCGTGACAGTGCGTCCGCAATAATGTTCTCCTTGCCGGGAATGTAGACTATTGTGAAGTGGAATTCTTGCAGAAACAATGCCCAACGTTTTAACCTGTCATGATTTAATTTTGAAGACATAAGAAATTGTAATGCACGATGATCACTGTATACTTTTACGTGCATACCAGAAAGAAAGAAACGGAATTTGTTAAATGCCCAAACGATAGCTAAAGCTTCTAATTCAGTAACGGAATAATTTTTTTCAGATTTTGTTAGCACTCGGCTAGCAAAGGCTATGGTTTTCTGAACGGTAGTGTCATTTTCTATGGCTTCTTGAAATAAATGGGCACCAAGACCGACTTTAGAAGAATCCGTGCTAAGGCAGAAATCTTGTGACAGATCTGGATGAGCTAGAATTGGCGCGTTAAGTACAGATTCTTTCAAAGAATTGAATTCCAACTGTGCTTGTTCGTCCCAGTTCCAAATAGTATTTTTTCCAGTGAGAGAACAAAGTTTTGGTGTAACAAGAATTTGCATATTCAGAAAACGACGGTAAAAATTTACGAGACCTAGAAAACTGCGGACTTCTCTTTTTGTGGATGGAACTGGAATGGCTCTGATTGCTTCTAACTTTTCAGGATCCGGCTGAATGCCTTCAGAAGAAATAATATGTCCCAAAAACCACACCTTTGACCTACCGAATTCAGACTTTTCCAAGTTAACTGTAATTCCAGATTCTGCAAAAATACGTAACAAACTGTTGAGGATGCGATTATGTAGTTCCCATGAAGCTTCTGCTATTAGAATATCGTCCACATATAAGGTGATGTGATGTTTTAAGAACTCAGGTAATATGGAATTTAGCCCGCGAATGAATGCTGCTGAAGAAATGTTCAAACCAAAGGGAAGTTTCCGAAACTGATAACAAACGCCGAAACAAAGGAAAGCTGTATATTTTCTACATTCTGGATGAAGTTCGATCTGATATAAGCTGGATCTGAGATCAATGGAAGACAACACTTTTACACCATTAAAATTTTGAAGAAGTTCTTCCAACGTTGGCGGCCTGTCTGTTTCAGGAATAATGATCGTATTGATTTGTCTCGAATCTAAGACAAGCCTGATCGATCCATTTTTCTTCTCAACAACATGTAATGGATTGTTGTATGAGCTTACTGCAGGCTCAATAATGCCCTCGTCGAGCATAGATTGTATTTCTGTTCTAACACGGTCCTTACAATGTGCTGGAATTACGTATGGTCTAACACAAAATTTAGTATGCTCACGAACACGAAATTGGTATTGAAATCCCTTGATTGTTCCTGTTTTATGAGTAAAAACTGTGGAATGTGCTTGTAAAATCTCAAAAAGGTCCTGCCTATCAGTGTCATTACAATTCTCAATTGTTTGAAATTTATTCTGAATTAACTTATTAGTGTCAAATGCGCCGTCGATATCATCCCTGTCAGTACTTTCAGAGTGATTGTTAGTGTCTAGTTCCGTAGAAAATTCCGAACTGTTGTCTAACAGAAGGTAAAGCCGATTAATTTCCTCGTCATGGTTTGAGAGCCAATCTTCAAATTTCAAAGCTATTGACTTACCTTCTTTCTCTAAACTTATTTCAGCATCGTGAGAGTTTAAGATTGCTTTGTATTCATTCAAAAAGTCTACTCCCAATATAATTTCCGTCGACAATAATGGAACAATAAGAAAGCTCATAGAGAAGCTGTGGCTTTGACAAAAGAATTCTAAGTTGGTTTGTTGGCGTACATCTACACTTTTTCCAAAGATTGCACCTTGGAATTTAATCTTACGTAACCCGAAGTGTGGGACAATCGTTCGATTTGTTGCATTTGCTAAAGGCTGTTTCACTAAGTACTGAAATGGGACTCCCAGAGTCAAGTACTGCCGTAAATTTTACATTATTTACTGTAATGTGAATCACAGGATATGCAATGTTGTTATGTTTTACGTCGTGTTCCTGGAGTAAGATGTCCCTAATGTCTTCCATTTTTACGTAATTACTAGCTACGGCAGCTGCGTCGTCAGTTTCATACGTGCGTTTCGTGGCTGCCAGTGGTATGAGTCATTGCCTATTGTCTCTTTGTTGGCGCGCGTCGTTATTGGGATTTGGAGACCTAACTTCTACAAATTCACCTTGTCGAGAGGGCCCTGCTCTGTTTGAATCCCGCCAGTTCTGATGCAATTCAGGTCTGTCGTTACAATCATATCGTCTGTCGTCATGTCGGTAGATTCCATAGTTACTTTCTTGTCGGTCACGTGGTGGAGAACTTCTCCCTGAATCGTAACTGCGCGCTGGTCCGTTGCGTCTAAAGTTATACTGTCTCCCATGATAATATCTATTTTGGTTCCCATATTGTCTGTTTCTCTGATTGTCTCTGTGATAGTCATTACCGTGGAGAGGTGATCTTTCCCTGTAATTATTACTACTCTGCCAACGGTTGTCATACGGGTGGTGTCTGTTTTGGTCACGATTTGTGTTGTGAGAATAGCCTTGTCATGTCCAGTTATTATTTCTTTCATCGCGGAATTGCGACGGATGTGACCTGTAATTGTTGTGTTCCTGTTTTCGCGTTCCACGATTGTCAGTGTCAATTTCTAATTCTTGTAAGCGTTCTTGAAAAGCTTCAATGTCGTCTTTGCAACGTCCTGCCAAAATAATGTGTCATAAATGTTCAGGTAATTTGATTAAGCAAATGCGGATGAGTTCTGAGGGGCTGTATGGGTTTGACAGGTACTGATTCTTGTGCAACATGTCTTCAAAATATTTCACAAGACTGGAGAATTCAGATTGTTCGAAATGTTTCATCATTATGATGCCATGTTTTACTCGGTCTTGTGTAGCTTGAGACCAATATGCTGAGAGGAAGGCATGGTAAAATTCTCCTTCACTGTGACAATCGTGAATGACCGATCGCATTCTTACAGCTGGTTCATTCTCTAAATAGCCACACATAAATTCTAACCTGTGCTCCAATGACCAGTTGGGAGGAAAACAATGAGAGAATTGATGGAGCCACGCTTGTGGATGAATGTCGTTGCCGGAATTCTTAAATGTTTTGAATTTATGTGTAGTAATGAACAGCTTATAGTCAAAATCATCATGTCGGCGAGTCGCATGTCGGTCATTGTTACGTCGTGTCGGCTGTTCAATCTCAAAATTCGGTGCACATTGCCAATTTCTTTCATAACTTCCGAAATGCCCTGTGTTATTATTTTGCGTCTTTTCCGTATTTCTAAGTCCCTCTTCCCGTGTTGGAGCGCGAGTGTCCTCTGAAATTCGTGATTTTTGTATTACTTGTGCCAACTGATCTTGTACTTCCCGGATTTCTCTTTTGTATTGTATATTGATTTGATTTTGATTGAATTTCCTAATTTGTTCGCACTCTTCTGTGTCATTAAAGACTACCGGTTTTGTGTCATTCAGATTATCATCTACCTTCGTAGATAAATTAGTGAACTGATCCGAAAGTTCGGCTACTTTCTCCGATAGTGTACTTATTTCCTCAGTGTGTTTTTCTGAATCAAGTTTCAGAGTATCTACTGTGTCCTTTAAGTTTTCCTGAGTTTTTGCAAGTTGCGTAACCGAATCGGTAGATGCAACTGAGTCAAATTTAGCTTGCAAGGTCTCATGATTTTCATGAACAATAGTTTGCAGTTCTTTTATGGCTGCTTCGTGATTCTGTAATGCATTTTCATGCCGCGAAAAAATAGGTTGAAAATTCTCACAAATTTGAATTTTTACGTCATTACAGACTTTTTGACGTTTCGATTCAATGTAATGTAACTCAGTAGTTAAATCTTCACGTGTTTGTTCAAGAGTTTGTTCCAATGAGTCTAACTTTTGAAGCTGTTGCTGTGTTTGTCTCTGATTTTGTTCCATTGTGTCTAACTGTTGCTGTGTTTGTCTCTGATTTTGTTCCATTGTGTCTAACTTTTGAAGATTTTGTTCCATTTGTTGCATTAATTGTAATAACAATGCACTGGTGTCTGAAACATGTTCCTCAGTGCTTTTCGGCAGTGAATTTGCACCGGCAACATTCACATTTTGACAAGCGGAAAATGTGTCTTGACTCATTTGAGAAAACGGTGAGAACCCAAAACCTGAGTCTACAGTATTTGCAATATTGTGTTCTGTCATTCCCGATTCCTGAGGCGAGCTGTTGCCGACCGATCGATCGATAACGCTTCCCTGTTCACTACCTGTTCCACTGTCTGCACCATTATTTGACGCCCGCTCCATTTCCCTATGCACAATTACCAAATTACTACTTTGAACATTAGTTAATTCATTACTCGGTGGCGCTAACACACTGCTTTCGTCTTCACTGTCATTTCTCAGTTTACTTTGGAGCCTAGTATTACGTTTTTCACACGCCATTATTGTCACAATATTTCACACGATAACACAGAAAAGCACAATTTGAAGAGCAAAAATAAGAGAACACATTAACATAACACTGAAAATAATATGTAGTTAATTGCAGCTGCGAAATACTTGGTGCAAATCTACATGCATGCCACAACTGTTTTACTGTACAACAATGAAAGACTGCAACTACAAAGGAGATTTTCTCTACAATTACGCGCTAGCAATAAACAAAATCTACACTAATTACACAAACTACAAGAAAAAATCAGAAGATTCCAGTGAGGTATCCTCGGCTAAGGGTCGACATATGAAACTTCCCCTTTTGAACAATTACAAATGACTGTGCTTAACCTGACACACAATATTTCTTAGCGCAACGCAATCTGACTTTCAATAATCCCTACAAAGGAATGGGCCCTGACTAACAGTAAACTATACCTTTCACAAATCACTTACCTCACAAAAATATTCGCTACTCAAGCTACTGCAATACAGCGAGCGCCACTACTGCCAGCTAAATAAAAGATTCAAACTACTGAAGGCACTAATTACTGATAGGGATAGTTAGCAAATGAAAGATATTAATAGAGAACAAACAATGTATTTACCTTGATATCATCATATATAAATATAGCAGTTCATGACAAATTTGAAAACTCCGCCATCTCTCTCCCCACATCCACCACTGCTGGCGGCTCACCTCCAACTGCGCAACGCTACGCGCTGTTCACAGCCAGCTGCCTAACACTACAATGGCAGACAACAATGCAAACTAGCCACAGACTGCACACAGCACAGCCAGTGATTTTCATACAGAGCGCTACGTAACGTTTCCAATAAGAAAACATAAGCAGCTTACTTACAGTAAGCACGTAAATATGCGTAAGGAATAGCGTCAGCTGCCAAGTATGAGGGCGCGGTTAGAGATTTCGCCTGTGTCATGCAGCCCACATAACACAACTGTCGAGCAGTTCCTTCTTCATGCCAATTCACGGCCGCACACTACAGGGGCAATGAAGACGTTTCTGCACTTCCGATGAGAAGTATTTCATCACCCACAACACAGTCCGTAATTGGCTCCCCCGAGTCTCATCTCTGTTCACAAGAACCGCTGGATATGAAGACATAATTTTTCCACAAACAACGAGCTGCAGAGCAATGCAGATAACTGACCGAAAGCAGAGGAGGCTGCTTTCTATGACGAGGATATTGGAAAGTTGATACAACACTACAACACTCGAAGCTGGAGTGGCGACTATGTAGAGAAGTAGATGGAAGGTGTACCTAACCGTTGCAAATAAAACGTTTCTGGTTTTCACTGTTGTTTGCATTTCGCGAGCGATCGGAACTTACTTTCTGGACAACCCTCACAGTAGCATTAACAAATTAAAGAGTGGTACAGGGAGTATTAGTACCTCTAGTATTGTTAATGACAACTAACATCAATGATCTGCTAAAGGGTTGGTAAACGATAAATGTGAGAAAGACAAATTTAACAACAATGTGTTCAAAAATGTGTGAAATATTATGGAACTTAACTGCTAAGGTCATCAGTCCCTAAGCTTACACCCTACTTAACCTAAATTATCCTAAGGACAAACACACACACCCATGCCCGAGGGAGGACTCGAACCTCCGCCGGGAGCAGCCGCACAGTCCATGACTGCAGCGCCTAGACCGCTCGGCTAATCCCGCGCAGCAACAATGTTAACCACATTGCTTCCGCTAGAAGAATTACGAGCGATGTATAGTACTTTTTTATCAAAATGTAAAAAAGAGAAAATGCCGCAACTGTTAGCACATAATTTCCATCCCTTCTGGGTCGTTATAAAATCTGAAGAGACATCTAAAGTGGATCAGGAAACCAATCAAAATCACTATCAATTGATGCATAAATTCTGGAAATCATTTCTCGTGTACCGTCCTCACCAAAGTCTGCTTTCACCTCCGGCGAACGTATCCTACTCGAAAGGGAAATTGAGTCTCAAACTGTATCCAGCCCATCGGTGTCTTTAGGTTCCTGACCAAGTCCTGATTTATTTTCTTTTGTGAAGCGCTCACCTCCAACTGCTTTTCATTTACAACAACCAATAAATAAACTGGCTAGTATTATAAAGCTGCTCAAATTAAATAAAAGTATGGCAGCAGATGCACAGCTTTTAAAAATGATGTGCAGAGAGCGGCATACTTTTACTATAGTTGAATATTCGAAATTTATGTACTGCTTTGTTCAATTATAATTTATTAAGCCGAAAAATGTTGCCAAACTCTCTAACACCCGGTTTGTATCACGAGTTATTTGATTAAATTAAAAATAATTTGGTCGCCGCAAAGGCAGTTTGCCTTACTTCTGATACATGGACGAGTGTAAATAACATTACTTTCTGTGCACTCACACCAGATTTCGTAAATGAATGAGTGAACTAGAGTCATACCTTATAGAGTGCTCACAATTCGAAGACAGGTACACGGCAGGAAACATCTCAACTGGGTAAGGTCTGTTATCACCAAATATGATATCAATTTTAAAATCACTGCCATAATAACGGACAATGCGTCAAATACGAAATTAGCACTAAAGTCATACCTTTTACAGTGCTCACAGTTCGAAGACAGACACGCGGCAGCAAACATCTCAACTGGTAAAAATCTGTTATCGCCAAATTTTAACCCTTTGTAGGGCAAAATATGGAAATGTATTTTTTCTCTCTTTACACTTCTAACAGGTCTTTATCGTCCAACCAAAAGAAATGTTATAATTTTTTCAGCTTTTTAGATTGACTAATATGGTGGTACATATGTGTACCACGACGACTACCGTCTGTAAATGGGCAGTGGTAGATATATGTACCAGTAGGAGTAAAGTACAAGACAGGTTTCAATAACAGTCATATATGTGCATGATCTTAGATTATAAATTTCCAAGAAAGGTTTCAAACAATAATTTGCAGAAACTTTAACAATAAACTTGAATTATTTTTGCACTGATTTGTGAAAAGGTGCAAACCACCCTTTACAAAGCCCTACTTTGCAAGTATTGCAGCACAGTGTACTACGTTTTTGAATTTTGTTTGTAGTATAGTAAGCACTCCTTCGTCTGCTACCAACTTCAGGAAAATGAATGCCAATATTACCAAAACGAACAGTGTTCACAACAGTCTTTCTACCAGTAGGAAAATTTCTTTGGCAGACGGATGAATTTCCTGGTGAATATCCACTTTTCATTCTGGACGTAAAATCTGCAAGTAGCTCATTTGTCAACTGTGAACGAAATTCTAGTTGAGCCATCCACATTTTGTTATCCTGCAGTCTACAATTTTCTCGATAAATAATGTAGCTGCTAACAATAGTAGCATCAAACAGGTAATAAAATATTTTCATCCACCACCTTCGTGACTTCCAGCCCACACTGTATACGGCCATGTACTAGTCGAATTTATCGACACCACTCATATACATATTGTAGGATGCCACTGCAACGGGACACGAAACTGTTTCTTTCATACCGTGATGCCTGGTACTCTGGACAGTTGCCTCGTCAGAGGTATTGTGCATTGTACTTGCTACACATGCTGCCTTCTTCCCCCTGTCCATCCAATTACATATTGACATGTCACCTGACTGCGTGAAATCAATTTCGGATTGTTTGAGTAAACGGTCTTTCTTCAGCAGTGATTTTGGAAGATATTTCCTATTCGACCTAACTGTCCCACAGGAGAAAAGGTTCGTCGCCAACAGGCGTTTTAGAAGAGGAAGAGATGTAAAAAAATTATCGAAGCACACACATTATCCCAAATTTTGAAATAGCTCTACTAGATCAAGAACCACTCTTTCACCTAAGCCGACCGTAATTTCCTCAGAGTCCGAGATACCGGTGTATACTGAAAATCACATCATGTAACCTGAAACTGCACATGCAGCAACCCACACTTTGAAGCCCCTCATTATAGGTTTCATAGGCATGTATTGCTTTAGGGTACTAGTTCCTTTGAACCTGGATCATGCTTTCGTCTACATAAATGTGTCTAGACGGATAGAACGAACCTTGGAATGATTTCTGTAAAAAGCTTATTAGAGACCTTTTTTTTAACAATTTATCAAATTGTGGTGTGTTACGAGCTGGAGCTTTCGAATTATCGCTTAGATGAATACGTCGAATAAGTTTCAAAAAACGATTCACTGACATCACACTGGCAACCCTTTCCACCTGAAAATTTGGAATCATTTGATCAATAGAGCCAAATGCTTGGTAACTTACGAAAGCCCATTATTACAAGAATGCCACAGAAAGCTTTCATTTCTTCCGTTGCAGTACAGAGATTGGTAACCACTGTGTGATTGGCATAGAGGTTGGATTGTTGCACGATAACCTTCAAAACATGAGATGTAAAAAATACAAAAATATTTCACCTGGCTTGTGCGTTTATTTTTGGATCATAAGGTTCGTGAAATTGTATGCTATTTAGTGGGCAAAAATGTGTGCTTGGACCAAGAGAACAGTTCGTCAGAATCTGAGTCTGAATCAGAGCTGGCAAAACTATTATTCTAAAAACTTCGAATTTCTTCCTGACTTACTAACTCGTCTCGCGAAAAATAATTGGGATCGGCAACTGAATGGTCTGACGAGATATCGTCATCACTTTCGTTTACAATTTCTGTGAAGTTTGATTGACGTGCAGATGTTCTGTGTTGCTGTGAATGTTCAGCTGCTGTGGATGGAGATGCTAACGTGCGGGTTTTGCATGGTGATCCATGGACTATCACTGGCAGTTAATCTTCGGCATCATCATCGCCTCCCTCTTCTGACTCGTTCACGTGATCGTCGGTATACGAATTGAGATCTTCCACTTCTTTATCCGTAAGTCCCTTCATTATCTGAGACGAATGTAAAGCCATTTGTTACTACGCTGTATTGTTGATAACCAAATACTATCAAGCGTCAGGCTCTTTGTTGTAATTGTTGATCAAACTGTATAACGTGAAATAAATAGTTTGAAAGATAATTGAAAATATGAAATAAAAATAAAGTAAAAATCTTAGCGGAGACATGCTTCTGAGATTTCTGTTATGGCGCGAAATTTTCGTAGTGTTATTAAAACTGCTTCAGTATTATCTTTCGGGAAACATGTTCCTAACAACTGATTATCAAAGTATAAAGCCAAAATTCTATAGCTCTCGGCAGTACGTGAAATTTCATTCAAACTAAAAGCGGAAATGGTAAAAAATGCAAGTAAAGAGCCTCCACTTTCATGTACCTCGTTGTGATACAAACTTATTTTTCTTGAAAAACTATCAAATAGTCAAAAATTAAGGTCGTAAGCCAACTTATTTTACTGTCATATTATTATATTGTACTTACAGATGCTGAACTTCAATCACTCTTCTTGTTTTTGCCGGAAAATTCACAAAAGTTGCAACAGTTGCGAAGCAACAGCGGAAGTAAAGGCCAGTGGTACACATGTGTACCGATCGAAGACAGTCATTGCGCCACCTATAATACCGTTTTCAAGAGCACTTAATGTTGTCTAATGGATACTATATTGTGTTTAGAAGGCACTGAGTAAGCGGTACACTGTTGTACTGGAAACGATTGGGAAACAGAATTTTTTTAAGAAACATGGTACATTACTGTAACTTGCCCTATAAAGGGTAAATCACTGACACAATAACAGAAAATGCCTCAAATATGAAATTAGCTGCAGTGCTTCTCAAACTTCCACATATCGCACGCTTTGCACGTTCTTTAAATCTCACTGTAAAACGCGAAATTCAGAAGTCCATATAGAAAAAAAGTTGACGAAGTCGAAAGTGCTGTAATGTTTTTCAAGAAGAGTTCACTTGCGTTAAGCAAACCTGCTGAAATGCAAGAAAATTTAAAAAAAGACAGATTGAAGCTAAAACAAGATGTTCCCAGCAGGAGGAACTCTACTTACGAAATGAAGCAAAGGTTTACTCCATATGAAGATCCCATAATTTCTTACCTCGCTATTTTAGATGGAAAATCGTCACCTTAACCTTAAAAGTTGAAGAATGGGAAATAATGCAACAGGCTTTACAGATTTCGACGAGGTAAGCAAAGAGGTGTCCTCAGAGGAAGACTCAAGTTCAAAAACGAAAATCTTGCCATGATTAATGGAACAGCAACTAAAATCTCTTAAAGACAAAAGTAAAGAAAGTCCTCAAGAAGTAGTCATTGGTTGATAATTTGCTTAGGGTTATCTGAGTGGTTTACGGTTATCTCCAGAAACGAATCGACTAGTCAGGTAACGTTTCCTGATCCACGATTCAAAAGACAATGATTTTCAGACGACAAAACATTTCAGGATTGCTGTATGAAGGTTACGCTAGAAATGATTGGCTTGATTGTTCAACAATAACAAACACAGCTCATCTTTCAACCAGTTAGCACCGTAATGCGTGAGACTTCTTCAACTGGGGATGAGTTCGATGAAACTATTAGACAGCTCCAAACAAGTCAGACCCGAAAAGTGTGGCAGTTGTGGCACTGGACAATTAGTTAGCTGAGGGATATCTGCCTAGAAACAGTAAACCCTTAAACTGGTGAGAAACAAGAAAACTGCTGTATCCAGCGTTGTATCAGTTGGTTCTAAAACTATTATATATCACAGCAATGTCAGTGCCCTGTGAACGAATCTTTCAAATGTTTTCAACAGCAGGACAAATATGCACTGAGAACAGAAACAGACTCACGTCGACCAAAGCAGGTGATATTTCATTTATAAATCACAATATTGATTACAATAAGGTACTGGAAATGGCGACTGCAGATATACTTTATGACTGGAAATGAAGACTGCAAAATATGGCTCTGAGCACTATGCGACTTAACTTCTGAGGTCATCAGTCGCCAAGAACTTAGAACTAATTAAACCTAACTAACCTAAGGACATCACACACATCCATGCCCGAGGCAGGATTCGAACCTGCGACCGGAGTGGTCGCTCGGCTCCAGACTGTTGCGCCTAGAATGAAGACTGCATATATACTTTAATTACAGTTATGTTACAACTTGTTTGTTGTATTTTTTCCAACAAAAGTATAAAATATAACGCGAATCTTTCTTAAATTTTTCCACTTAATTAAAAATATTTATGATTTTGTTTTAATATTTATTTTTTTCAGTAACCGAAATTTAAAACTTTTGCATCTCAGAACTACTAGTTCTTTCAAAATAGCGCAAAATCAGATAAAAATACAAGTTTAGTGACCTGAATTAAAGTGGCTGTGTGCTTTCCTTTTAATTATTTTTGTGAGTGAATGGTGAGTGGTGCATAATGAAAAAGAACTTTTACATCCCAGTGAGCGACCAGTTCTGATCCTATCCCGAAACTAGCAGTTTTGCTCATCTCTACACAAAACCAAGCAGTTTGGCTAGTGGATGATGATGATGATGAGGTCCCATACTCCGAGGAGCGTAGGGGACGATGCAGGAGACCCGCACCGGAGGTGGTTTGCCATCGCCTTCCTCCGACCGTAATGGGGGTGAATGATGATGATGATGATGATGATGATGATGATGATGGAAGCGATGCTTAGTCACGCTCCACCAGACCCGAATTGGTCAGCAAACTAGACATGAGCATACCCATCCCTTTGCTGCGTGTCACAGGATGGGTGGAGAGTTGTAGATGCAATAACAACGAGAATATATTACGATACAATGATTGTTTTAACACTCGAGGGGAATTATGCAGTAACAATAATGTATATAAAGAGAAAATAGAAGAGATGCTATCAATGTGATAGTGGAAGAAATTCCTACTATTGTTATGATGGATACAGGTGCCATGGAAAATGTTATGGACAGCAACTTTTGTAATAAAATTAGTGAGACACAGCATATAGCCAACTTACCAGTTCAGAACTGTCGGGTTTCGGGAGCTATTGGCAGGAGCAGATCGAGTTACATTTCGAAAACGGAGCAATGAAACACACATTCCTATTATTGAAGGGATTATCTGCGTCCTGCATACACAAGCTAGATTTTTTTATATGAGGGGAACAGTGTCATTGACCTCTCTTGTGGAAAGTGGATTTTGACAGTTAATGGTAAAGAAGTAATTGTGTATCTGTTAAAAACGAGAGCATTGCATGGCAGATACTGTCATGGTAATAGAATGAGAATTGTATAGAGGAAATTGCATTCATAACAAAGTGACAATTGCAGTGACTCAGCGCAACACAACACGCCGAATTGGCCCAATTGTAGACGAAGTACAGTCAAGTCTCTTCAGACAAACCTGGGATAATCGAGAGATACCAATGCAATATGGAGATAGTTCCGCACAAAATCTACTGCACTACTACATAACCCAAAAGTACAAAACGCGAAGCCATGAGGCAACAGATACGAGAGATGCTGAATTGGCAAGTAATCGAGACATGTTTTTCACAACACGGTAGTCCTTTGCTGGCAGTAATCGAACCTAATGACAAGTGTGCTTGATTGCTGACACATCAAAAATAAAGAAAATAATTCTTCCAGTATGAGTGACGCCTGAAATGCTTGAAGAATTTAAAAAATATGGAGTACGATATTTAACTAGTGCAGAGCTCGGAGTTTCATATTTGCACATTTTATTAACAGAGAATTTCCATAAATATACAGCTTTTCTTTTCGGAGGTCTGAGTTACCAATTCAAAGTACTTCTTTTCGGACTGAATGTTGGCGCTGGTGAGTTCATTATAGCACACTGTATTGGGGCCAGAATTTCTGGACTTACAAGGGAGGAAACAGAGAAACATGCGGCTGAAGTCTTTACTTCTTGAATACAGAATGGCAGCATACCAACCTGCTGGAACAAAGAAAACGTAATCTTATTACATAGGAAGGGAAGTAATCACGATCTGAAGAACTACCGCCCCGTTAGCTTACTTTCTCTTATATGTAAAGTGTTCACTAAAGTCCTGATAAATCGCATTAAAATGCTATTGGAGACTACACAGCCCATAGAGCAAGCTGGATTCCGCAGTGGTTTCAGTACAATTGACCATAGAAACGCACTGCGTGGGGTAATTATTCGAGCCAATGACTATGAAATGCTACCATGCGTAGCCCTCATTGACTTCGAAAAAGCCTTTGATTCTGTCAGCCACACTGCAGTCCTACAAGCAATGGCCGAGCAAGAAGTGGAAACAAAATATATAAACATATTGTGCAACATTTAGGACACGCCTATAGCATCTATCAACATACGAAAAAAAAGTGCTAATTTCCCTTTGGAAAAGGAGTAAAGCAGGTCGATCCTATATCTCCGAAGTTATTTACAGCAGTTCTCGAGATGGCTACGTCCAAAATTATTTGGAACAACAGATGAATAAGGATAAATGGTAAAAGGCTCACCAACCTGATGTTTGCTGATGATATACTGGTTCTGGAAATTGAGTCTTCTATAAAAGACTTAACAGATTGTTGTCAGGAAGTTCGACTTAAAATAAATCACTCAAAATCTAAAGTTAAGCATAATAAGTGAGTAGCTGCAGGACAAGTAAAACTGAAGGGCAACATCCGAAACAACATCACACAGTACGTTTATCTGGCGCAATTAATTGACACAAAAGGGGATTTGAAAGCTGAAATTTTTGTTGAATTAAACTGGGTTAGAGATCTTTGGGGAGGACAGTTTTCAAATCTAACATGCTAGTCTACTTAAAAAAGACAGTTTTTGGTCAATGCGTCCTACCAGTTTTAGGGTATAGGTGTGAAACTTGGATATTAAATAAATTTTTCAAAAGGAAACTTAGAACTGTTCAGAGAGCTATGGAAAGGTTGATGTTAGGTCTCACTAAGAAATATTGACAAAAAAGTGAAGACATACGAGCAATAACAGGAGTAAAAGATGTTATAGAACGGGTTAAGACTAAAATGGCAGTGGGTAGGACATATTGCACGCTGAAAATCAAATTTACACCGAAGAAAATCCATCAGTAAACAACACACACAGATATGTTTCACACAAAAAAGATCATGGAATCCAACGTAACACAGGAATGGGAAAAACAATCATCAATTCATCAGGGGAAGAATTCATAAAAAAATCATACAAAAAGCAAAAGAACTAATATCACGGAAAAAGATCGCTAAACACCCTTTGTGGGACACAAAGTGTGAAAACCCACTCAATAGTAAAAAATCCCCAGAAAGCCTATGTTGTTTCCAAAAATGAGGAAAACAGTCAGAAAAACGTATTAGGAAAACGAAACGAAAGTACGTGAAGGAGCAGCTGGATACTAGAGGTAAATTTCCGCAACCACAACACGAGAGAATTCTACAAGACACCTTGAAATTTGTGCCTCAGGAAACGAGATGGAAAACTAGAACTATCTAACCAAGAGAACTGTCAAGAACTGGCACGTTATTTCTCCGATCTCCTTAATCGCACTGAACCTGTAACAAGATTTCCAGTACAGAACTGTACCTCCACCGAACCGGAATCACTCCCACCAACATGTGAGGAGATCAACAAACACATAATTAAACTAAAAAACAACCATCAGGTGAAGACTGCATCATTGCAGAATTACTAAAGAACCTTGGACCAAAGCCACTAAAGGAGCTTACGCAAATAGTCTCTACCACTGGCAAACAGAAAAACTCCCTGACGACGGGAAATACACACTTATCCATCCACTGCACAAGAAAGGAGATACGACGAATGTGAACAACCACAGAAGAATCTCCCTGCTACAAGTCACCTACAAAATTTTATCAGCATGCTTACTCCAGAGAACACAAGAACAGTAAGAACACAAAATTGGTGAATACCAGGCAGACCTTCGCCCATGTCGTTCATGCACAGAACAACTCCTCAGTCTGAAAACAAGTCCAAATACAAGACCATCAGGAATCCGCCAATCATTTGCACCTTCATAGTTTTCAAGAAAGCGTATGATTCTGTTTACCAACAATCCTTGTTCAACGTCTTACAAGAACAGGGACTCGACCCAAAAACAAAACGAATAACCAGACAGACATTAGCTAACACAACACTGAAAGTTGAATTCATGGGTGAAATCTCTGATTCCTTCATGATCAAAACTGGGGTGCGACAAGGTAACGGATAATCCCCACTGGACAAAGTAATGAAGGAATGGGATAAAGAACTGAAAACTCAAGGGCTCTGGAAACGAACATGACTACGAAGATACTGGGCCAAAAAAGAAACATCAAACCTAGCTTTCGCAGACGACATGGCCATATTATCAGACAACGAAGCAACAGCAACCAAAAAAATAGAGGTACTAAAAGAATGCGTGGAAAAAGTTGGGCTGCAAATCTCTTTCGAGAAATCTGAATTTTTCTGCTCAAAATTAAACATGACGAAATTAGACACTAAATATGGCAAAATAAACAGAGTTGCACACTTCAAGTATCTAGGTGAAATCCTTGAACCTACAGGAGGAGAAAAAATCGTACCGAAGACTCGACAAGACACAGCATGTATATAACAAAAAAATGCATGGCCATTCAAACAAGTCAGACACCAAAATACAGTAATCAAGCCTAAAATACAGTATGCAAGTGAGACGCTAAGACACCATACTAAAACTGACATGGAAAGCATACTGAAGGAATAAAGGAAAATCACTAGGAAAATTCTCGGCCCAAAGTTGACAGAAGAGGGATACATATTACGCTTTAGGAAAACTATAGAGAAGATGTCAAACATGGCAGTGAATATCATAAAAAGAAGGTTGAAGTTCTACGGGCACATCAGGCTACCACCAAAACGACTCACCAAGAGAATTCTAACATACACTCCTGGAAATTGAAATACGAACACCGTGAATTCATTGTCCCAGGAAGGGGAAACTTTATTGACACATTCCTGGGGTCAGATACATCACATGATCACACTGACAGAACCACAGGCACATAGACACAGGCAACAGAGCATGCACAATGTCGGCACTAGTACAGTGTATATCCACCTTTCGCAGCAATGCAGGCTGCTATTCTCCCATGGAGACGATAGTAGAGATGCTGGATGTAGTCCTGTGGAACGGCTTGCCATGCCATTTCCACCTGGCGCCTCAGTTGGACCAGCGTTCGTGCTGGACGTGCAGACCGCGTGAGACGACGCTTCATCCAGTCCCAAACATGCTCAATGGGGGACAGATCCGGAGATCTTGCTGGCCAGGGTAGTTGACTTATACCTTCTAGAGCACGTAGGGTGGCACGGGATACATGCGGACGTGCATTGTCCTGTTGGAACAGCAAGTTCCCTTGCCGGTCTTGGAATGGTAGAACGATGGGTTCGATGACGGTTTGGATGTACCGTGCACTATTCATTGTCCCCTCGACGATCACCAGTGGTGTACGGCCAGTGTAGGAGATCGCTCCCAACACCATGATGCCGGGTGTTGGCCCTGTGTGCCTTGGTCGTATGCAGTCCTGATTGTGGCGCTCACCTGCACGGCGCCAAACACGCATACGACCATCGTTGGCACCAAGGCAGAAGCGACTCTCATCGCTGAAGACGACACGTCTCCATTCGTCCCTCCATTCACGCCTGTCGCGACACCACTGGAGGCGGGCTGCACGATGTTGGGGCGTGAGCGGAAGACGGCCTAACGATGTGCGGGACCGTAGCCCAGCTTCATGGAGACGGTTGCGAATGGTCCTCGCCGATACCCCAGGAGCAACAGTGTCCCTAATTTGCTGGGAAGTGGCGGTGCGGTCCCCTACGGCACTGCGTAGGATCCTACGGTCTTTGCGTGCATCCGTGCGTCGCTGCGGTCCAGTTCCAGGTCGACGGGTACGTGCACCTTCCGCCGACCACTGGCGACAACATCGATGTACTGTGGAGACCTCACGCCCCACGTGTTGAGCAATTCGGCGGTACGTCCACCCGGCCTCCCGCATGCCCACTATACGCCCTCGCTCAATGTCCGTCAACTGCACATACGGTTCACGTCCACGCTGTCGCGGCATGCTACCAGTGTTAAAGACTGCGATGGAGCTCCGTATGCCACGGCAAACTGGCTGACACTGACGGCGGCGGTGCACAAATGCTGCGCAGCTAGCGCCATTCGACGGCCAACACCGCGGTTCCTGGTGTGTCCGCTGTGCCGTGCGTGTGATCATTGCTTGTACAGCCCTCTCGCAGTGTCCGGAGCAAGTATGGTGGGTCTGACACACCGGTGTCAATGTGTTCTTTTTTCCATTTCCAGGAGTGTACATACAAGAGGTCGAATCAACAACACGATGGATCACACAAGTCAAAGTGGACCTGGAAGCAACAAAAATCGATCCAATAGAAACTGAAGGCAGGAATGTATACAGGGACAAGATACACAACTGAAGGTAGGAAGGGACTCCATGGAGAAAAAATCAGAATCGTTGAACATCAGAAAGAATGCTCAAATGAGACAGAGTGCCTTGCGTGATTCTACAGGGTCTCAACGCAGTAATATATATATATATATATATATATATATATATATATATATATATAATACTGCGTTGAGACGCTGTAGAATCACGCAAGGCACTATATATATATATATATATATATATATATATTCAACTTATATTGTACTCTGGTCTGGATAAATTTCGTTTCTTTCACCTATTCGCGAGCGGGATAGCAGGAAAACGGACCGGAAAACCCCCTTCTGAAGTTTTTGAATAAATGATGCCCTGATGAATTGATGATTGTTTTTCCCATTCCTGTGTTACGTTGGATTCCATGATCTTTTATGTGTGAAACATTTCTATGTGTGTTGTTTACTGATGGATTTTCTTCGGTGTAAATTTGATTTTCAGTCGAGTTTATTTATTTATTTATTGTTCAGCTAATTCAATCTATACAAGAAGTAGCCTCATTAAGTTATTTAATACATTTTTAAGATGGATGGATAAGTGTATATTTCCCGTCGTCAGGGAGTTTTTCTGTTTGCCAGTGGTAGAGACTATTTGCGCAAGCTCCTTTAGTGGCTTTGGTCCAAGGTGCTTTAGTAATTCTGCAATGATGCAGACTTCACCTGATGGTATATATATATATATATATATATATATATATATATATATATATATATAGTGTGTGTGTGTGCATTTAAAACAGTTTAAAAATGAAAAGGGGAACAAAACACGAAGACAAAATCTGTAAGCATCGGGTCTATGGTTACATAATGAAGTCAGATGGTAGATTACTACTTTAACTACTGTAAATAAAAAAAATGAAAATATGTGATCCATTGGGGTGACACAGCAAGCCAAAAAAAAAAAAAGGAAATTTATCGTGAAGTGATTGCCTACTTCATTCGGTCATGAACAGTGAAGTGTGGACCGAATCCGATGGCAGATGCTGCTATGGACGGACTTTTAAAGTAAATTTAAGAACTTCTTGGACCACAAGAGAGGTCGTTTCGGGAGTGCAAACACCGCATACGCGATTAGCAACTTAGCGCATTTGGGAATGCTGTTACCGGCCACAACCACACGGACGCCAGTGACAACCAATTGTCACTTCTAAAATCTACGTGCATGAACAGTGCAATGATGATCTATCTGAGAACTACGATTAAAACTGAACATACAAGGACACTATAAAAAGAGTTTGTGTTGGTGATTGTTGAATGTATAAACACTAATAAACAAAAGACTTAATATCTCACCATAACAAAAAAACTGTTGGTGTAAAAATAAATATCAAAGGACATTGACTTTTAATATGCATGTTAACGTTCATAGAGCAAAGTAAAAAGGCATTTTAAACTGTTTCACAGCAAAAACGTGCATTAACACTACTTTTCTGTGTCTATAATAAGAAGTTCTGTAGAGAGCTTATACCGCCGTACAAATGTTGGATGCAAGCAAACCCTATGAGTGACCGTTCGGAATGGTGAAGGGAGATTAACCGAGCGGTCTTGTTGACGGCGAAACGCGACTGCACCTACTCAAGGCGCTCGTTTCACGGCAGCGGTTGGAGATTTTCGACTCCACATCAGAAAAATATAAAATCTTCTGTAAGATAGAAACTGAAAACCTAAAAGCAAGGTTTCTCATCATAGTCATGTTGATACGCAAACGAATAACAGACTTCGATTGTAAAAATTTTAAAAAAATCAGTACAATAACTATTAAATTTATTAAAAATTATAGACTTGAATATTGAAATATGACAACAGAACTTAAACAAAACATAGTACACGATATTTTTCGAATTAACCACGAAAATCTTCACTTGTATTTTAACAAACTGATGAGTTATTCTACAGCGTTTGTCAATTTTATATAACTGCATAATTTATTCAAAAACTTCAGAAGGGGGTTTTCCGGTCCGTTTTCCTGCTATCCCGCTCGCGAATAGGTGAAAGAAACGAAATTTATCCAGACCAGAGTACAATTCCGGACTTCCTTAGCGAGCCAACAAACGTTCAAACTCTGCTGCACAACAAGTCATTTCTGACAATTTGTGAAACAGAGTGCAGCCGAAATAAAACGTTTGTGTTTTAATTAAAAAAAACTGTTCCCAGTCGCCACTAGTTAACTTCAGCTGAATTCTGGACTTGAGGTGTTCGTGAACCATAATTTCCCGAATTGGAGGGGGGGGGGGGGGGGGGGGGGGGGCGGCAGTGAAGACTGTATTATAGGGAGAATGTAATATATCACTTTTTTGTAAATTTCAAAGTTCAAATTTATGTTTTTCACAGAAGAGTAGTTTTAATCCACCAACTGTGTATTTCGAAAAATACCAAAGACAATATGCTAATGTCATTCATTCTTTTAAACTAAAATAAGGATGTATCGTCTTCCTTTTCTGATATTCACTATTTCCTTAGTGAGTAGAAGTAAGTGTAATTGCTCTGTGTAATTTTTAGTTGTTATTAGATAATAGTTGTTAACTTCGATTTCAGAAGTTGAAATCATATGTAGAATTCTTTAGTTGGTCACATTAATTTGTTACATCAGTTTCTTCATATTTCACAAAAATATGTATCAGCTTTGTGCATCCATTTTTGATAGCAGAATGCTGTGTCTAATCTTGTCTTTTAGACATGACTTATATATAAAATCGAACCTGTACATGTATTCTTCATGTACGAACTAATATTTGTCACCACATGTTTTTACGCGGAAAACAATACAGTGTCGTCGCGGTGAAAGAATACTTTCAAACAGTAGAGAATTACGATTGCCGCCATAGTTTGATACATCATGTGATGAGAATAGTACGATAAAAAGTACGCCAGTGTGGTTAAAGTCAGTAATTCACTTTTTATGTGATGTATGTTACATTGATAACTGCATGGTACCATCGCACTGTTAACTTATTTTTCATTTAGCCAACCATTCTTAAACGCAATGCACACGTTTTTATAATGTCCAGATATTTTTCCAAACTTCTATTCTGTCATTAAGGAAACGTTACCTTAGACTACCATAATAGTTAACACAGCACAGACTATTATTTACTCAAGTTTCCTACAAATCATACATTTATGTCACTGAATCTAGCGATGTCGATGTCCTCACCTGCTTTGTCACTCTCCATATATTCAACTTGATTAAGTAATCTGTGAATGTAAGAATCATCGTTCGTACCAGTATTTATACCTTTCTTACCTTTGTCAAAATTTTGCCTGCTGCTATACTTGTGTACCCTATCCCATAGTTCTGTGTTACGGAGGGTGCTATCGATGGACCATATGTCAAATTATTTTTCCTCTTAGCTCGCAAAAACCATTATTTTGTACCTCCAGTCCACTTCCGTGCCAATTTCGAAGTCCCAACTCGGACCTTAGAAGGGACCAAGCCTAGATTTTGCTTGATTACTACCTACTTCCCCATATTGCGGAGCATCGCGTGTGATCACATTCTGCCTCTTTCTTCCCATAAAATTTTTGGTAATTCGGTTGATCAACTTGTTGTCACTTCTCCTGAAAAGAACCTTAGTTTCTATTATCTGGGAACCGTCGGTGCTCTCGATTGTTACCCTGGCTTTGGTGTCCACACCAATCATATTCGTTTCTACCTTGTCCTCTATCTTTTTCCATTACACTTGAATTGTTAGTACCACCGTTTGTGTTTCTACTTCTGTTTCTGTTTATTGTTGGTTGTGGCCTATTACACTAGTGTCGGATCTCATATATTCCAAGACCGATTCAATTGAATCAGCTGAAATGCGGGTGAAAGCCCACTAGTGTGACTCAGGTAGAGGGCTTTTTAAAGTGCAAATCTCAGGCAACACCCGCAGTGATTTGCCAAGGTGGACAATCTAATCTGTTTAGTACGCCTCCAATACACAGTATACTGAGAACATACGAGTGTGTTTCAAAGACTTTATAATTAATAAATCTACTAAGTTTGCCTAAATTTGGGCAGAGCCCTTTAAGTAACGCTCAGAACCTTAACTTTCATTTCATCTGACATTACATTGACAAAATGATCTCTACAGACAGACAAAAAGTCAAAAGCATGATACGCAAAGTCATCTGAAAATGGGCTCTGCACGTCAATATTAACGTAATGCATACATAATTTATAGTTTCCATTGCTTGGACACGATTTGAAACTTCTGATAGATTATTATCAAAACTGTTGTCTTCGGATACCATAGTACATTATAGCTCAGATTTCACATGCATAACGTCGCAGATTTTACCTCTCTCTCCCTGTTGTCACACTACAACTATTATCTCTCATATCCTGCTTTAAATTTCCCTCGACTACTTCCAACTTGTCAGAGAATTTCTTTTCAACCCTGAAAATCTTACTACAGATGCTGCCAATCTTATGATGTTGCCTTCCGTTCTTTCAATTTTCGATCCCATTTCTTATCATTTATCCTCAGATTGTGAATTTAAATCCTCAAATTTTTATTCTATTATTCACAAGCCATGAATGAAACTCTCGTACTAAATGTAAAACGAGATGACATGGGTTTGCCTCTGTCGGCAATTCCACACCCGACGTGGGGTTTGAGGACTCTCTAGCCTCGTGCTCGGATTCACAAGGCCGTGTTGGTTTTACCTGCCTCCGTGGCCGAGTTCGCTAGACACGCTTGTGTGGTTTAAAGTAGACGTGTGGGGAGATGAGAAACAGAAAAGAATTGATAATTCTGGGAGAGGGAGAGACCAAATGAAATTTAACGGCTACTTGCTTTCCTATACCTAGTCTGTATGATCACTGGTATTTGTCCCTTCTTTATTATTATTCAAACTGTTCCTTGGGACACTCCCCTTTTCTGTTGGAACAGCGCTCAGATATACGTGGAATTACTTTACTTCCGGTCCACAACCGGGAGAAAGGCTGAGAATGATAGAAAACCGGCGGTTTACGGCAATATTTACTTGAATTAATATTGCCTAATATTATAAGCGCGCAACGGATAACTGGGGAGAGAATGAGGGAGGTCTAAACAGGAGAGCAGAACGTGTCTTTACTCTTTCGTATTTACTGGTTACCAATATGAAACCCAATGATCATCCCACCGCCGGCCGAAGTGGCCGTGCGGTTAAAGGCGCTGCAGTCTGGAACCGCAAGACCGCTACGGTCGCAGGTTCGAATCCTGCCTCGGGCATGGATGTTTGTGATGTCCTTAGGTTAGTTAGGTTTAACTAGTTCTAAGTTCTAGGGGACTAATGACCTCAGCAGTTGATTCCCATAGTGCTCAGAGCCATTTGAACCATTTGATCATCCCACCTTTGTCTAGTCGTCTTGTGCTGATGGCATCTGACTTATTCTACTGATTTACAGGGGGTATTTGTCTGCATATTAAAGATTCTTCTGTTCATCATTTAATTATTTATTAACTGAATGACATAACATCCTCATCGATATGCAGCACGGTTAAGACAAATATTACCACCACTACGATTTTGACAAAACTTTCATTGACACACAATCACTATAAGTGCACACTGCATGACCATGTGAGGGAGTGGTTGGGATTGCTTTCATCAACTTGCTACAACCCGTAATTCGGTAGTCTGGTGCGCATGCATTGAACTACACGAAATGAGAAATCAAATGCAATAATACAGGAATGTAATAAGGTAGAGAGTGCTGGGAAGAGAGCAGAGTTTCACTATTCGCACTCAGATCTTTAAGTGACACCAGGTTACCTTTTGCGTACAAGAAAATGTTTCACTTTCTAAACTTCTTCCGCATGTGCGCGCCTAGCTTATTGTGCTCGCCTATTGTGCCGATGACCACATGGTCCTGGTCAAACACATCACCCAGTATCCCGTTTGCAAAATCGACCTGACGCGAGTGTGAAAATGGCCGTAAGCGGCAGGGATTACTGAATCTTTGCAAAAACAGACATAATGTCTGATAGGATAACAGCAATCAGTGATTTTATGATGTTACTTATAATCCGTCTTGATTGCAATTTTTTTTTATTCGTATGACCGGTTTCGGTTCATTCAGAACCATCTTCAGATCTGATATTTCAGTTGCAGGGGTAACCCGTCCAGATCCAACAAGTGCGTATGTGACGCAGCATGTGAAATTTGCTGGATTTGGACGGGTTACTCCTGTAACTGAAATATCAGATCTGAAGATGGTTCTGAATGAACTGAAACCAGTCATATGAAAAAAAAAATTTTTGCAATCAAGACGGATTATAAGTAACATTATAAGATTACTGAATCGATTCCGTTCTGCATCTGATTTTATCGGCAGTGGGCAACAGTTGCTTTAAGAGCGGCACTGTGCACATGGACCACGTGTAGCTTCATGGGTCACATAGAACAAACCGTCACGAAATTCACTAGCCAGAACGGAGATCTTATCCTTCGTTAATCTAGTCATTTCACACGCTGTAAGGACTTGCAGTTAATGTAATAGGCGAATGTAAGAGGCTCGAACCTCAGCACAGGCTACCACGTGGCGAAGAACAAGGAACAGAGCACTCTCCATTCACATTTTATGGAAAATCTGAATAAATTTCACAGAAAGGAGACATGAAGTCTTTCCCTATGCAACTATGCGCTAGAAACAGAACGAATTAGTATATTTATCAAATATTCAAGTACCTTTTTTCTGAATTTGGAGACAGACGTACTGAAGGTACGTCTGCTCCCTTACCTGTCTTCTTACACTCTGTTCCAGTCTGCCGAATTGCCGGACACCTAACGTTTTTACTGGGCTTCAGTGTAGGGGATGAACGTGCCAAAAAACTGCCGTGACCAATCTCTCCACTTCCAAGCTTTTTTCAATCTCTGGTCGCTACCTGTTTGTGTCCTCTGTTCTCATCCCAGGGTGGAAGAAACTAAGTTGGTATTACTCTGTAGAGCTTCTCTGCTACGAAAAGTCGTCAGCTTCCCATCTAACGTTGACTACGCTCAAGTATAGGAGGGGAAGGACATGGGATGTATACAAACAAATATTGTTTCAGTACTAACCTAATAATAATAACTAAATCTACACAACCTTTTTACAATGTTTCTTACTATTGTCATCCTTCGACAAGGGGTTGCTCGGTACCTGAGTTATTGCAGGCAATCTTACATTGCTGTTATTTTTATGCAACCGCACAAATTGTATCGTTTCACGATGACGCCCGACCCGGGAGTAAGCCGGTTCGAAGCTTGGTGGTGGAAAAAATTTTCAGGCCAGTATTTTGCCGGCTAGGGGAGGAGAGGTGGTGCCGTAAGGATCATGATAAACAACCTTGGCGCCAATGTCCTAGTTTAAACACCAGACCTCTCAGCAGTGTCTCTTGAAGTTAGGGCATGTGACACTGTTGATGGCGATCCTTCCGTGGGATGGGTATGTTTAGCTTGGCGGACTCCATAGTGCTCTTCGCGAGGAGTAAGCTATATGCTGGTACTGGGTTTCACCCTCTCCCTTCTCTCATCATCATCATACTACATAAACATTAAACTACACTACACTAACCCACACAATACATACTTGCAGCATTGCATATAAAGTAATGGAACATGTTTGTAAATAAATAAACGAATAACAGCTTGGTGATTTTTTAATCTGCTCTGCCATCTCTGACATCAAAAATTCAGAAAACACAATATGCAGCCCCTGCTTGTGCTGAGCTCTGTTTGTGCAATTTAGTCAAATAAAAACATGGTTGAAGACCGTGGCTGCTACATGAAATGGTTTACAGCAACCAGCCATAAATTGGTTTTAGTTTGCTTTATTTAAGAGGTACCGTTACCACTTTCGAATTTTTCACAACACATCATCAGACTGTTTTGATGAAAGAATGAAAGAACAGTATGTTGATGAACTGAGAAAAATTTGAAACCGATAACGGTGCTTTTTAAATAAAGTAGCGTAATACCAGACTGTGACTGCTTTCTGTAAACCATCAACTGTATGTAAGTTTTCGAGGTCGCCTACGGTGGCCGCCAAGGAAACCCATCGGACTCGCGCGTTGGACAGGTCACAGCGCTGGGTCAGTGAGGCGTGACTTCTTCGCGGGATGCTGCAAACCCGAACCAACATGGAGTCTCGCAGAGTTGACGGCAGTACGCATTGCCTTGCGCTGCTGGCGCTATGACTGCGGTTATGTGGTCTCAAATGCCGATGAGCTGCCTGCAGTTTTGCGAAGTCTCGGATGCCGATCGATGTCTACTGCCCCTCACTAAATTCTTTTATATCGTCGTTCTAGCTCTCCGGGCTACTGCCCACAGACCTGCTTACTAAAAGTTCAGCGTATCCAGACTCAGAGCCCCCATTTTCAAGCTTCGACTCCCTGTTTCGAACTCTCTCTAGGAAGGGGAACGTAAATGTAGAACTGGATTTTATCTGAATTTTGGCTCATCAAAATTTGTATACCCCACTGGAATAGCCCCCTTCATGATGATCTCAAATCTATTATGTCCCAGCAGAGCTGATAGCTGTGTGTTTCGAACATGTCCGAAAGAACAGATACCATTGGTGATCTAGCAGCTCTCTAAGAATGAAACTACAATGATATCCAGACCATGAGCTGCTTACAGGCGTTGATAAATATCAACGGAGACAGTTGGAAATGTGTGCCCCGACCTGAATTCGAAGCCGGGATCTCCTGCTTACACGTCAGACGCTCTATCCGACTGAGCCGTCGAGATTCGAATCCCGATCGGATTTCATGTTTAAGCTGAGCAGACTCCCCGTATTAGATGGGACAGTCCCTTTTTTTTAGTCTCCATCCCACCTTTTTTGTAGGGTAGGACGGGACACCAAAATATCCCTTTTTGTGGCAATGAACTATCGGCAGAAAACACCGTTAACTATATTTCTCAAACATTCAAAATGTTCTGTTTTGCATCAGGTTTTTGAAAAATTACTAACAACTGAAAAAGCA
The DNA here is from genome assembly GCF_023864345.2 of Schistocerca serialis cubense. Taxonomy (NCBI): domain Eukaryota; kingdom Metazoa; phylum Arthropoda; class Insecta; order Orthoptera; family Acrididae; genus Schistocerca; species Schistocerca serialis. The sequence continues at coordinate 1,060,758,290 of NC_064638.1, read as the reverse complement.
AAGCGCTGTTTATATGGGTCTACTATACGTATACATCTGAATCCGTGTGGACAGTTCGCTCCTAAGTGCTGTTGCGGATGACTTTAACTATGCCGGTTTGTGCTCTCAACTAGCAAATCGCAATCACTCCTGTTTGTACTGTGTTCTGAATTTGTGAAATAATAAAATACAAAACTGAATTCAGCTAGTAATACCGACTAATCTGTTCAATAATCACCAGAGGAGGTGGTAAACTTCGAAAAGGCCGGGAGATAAGGAAAGATTTCAGTTAGATTACATTATGGTCACACAGAGATTCCTGAAGAAGATACTGGATTGTAAGGTATACCCAGTGGCAGATACAGACTCAGATCACAATTTAATAATGATGAGGAGTAACCTGAAGTTTAAGAGACTAGTCACAAGAATCAGTGCACAAGGAAGTGAATATGGAAGAACTAAGGAAAGGAAGAGATACGCTTGACGTTCTCTAAGGCTGTCGGTAAGAGGAATGGATATCTCTAGAAAACGTAATTACTGAAGTTGGAAAGAAAAACGTAGGTACAAAGAAGGCAACTGCCAAGTAAGCGTGGGTATCAGAAGAAACACTTCAGTTGATCGATGGAAGGAGGAAGTGTAGATATGTTCAGGGAAATTCCAGAATACAGAAATACCAATCACTTAAGAATGAAATAAATTGGAAGTCAGGTAAGCTAGAGTTATATGGCTGCATGGAAAATGTGAAAGTAAACGAAAGGAAATGATTGTTCGAAGGACTGACTCGACATACAGAAAAGTCAAAACAACCTTCGGTGAAATTAAAAGCAATGGTGGTAAAATTAAGATTACACTGAATTCCACTGTTAAATACGGAGAGGCAGATGGTGGAAAAAGTACATGGCAAGCCTATGTGAGGGGGAAGACTAGTCTCATGTCGTGATAGAAGAAGAAACAGGAACCAATATTCAATAGCTAGGTGATCCAGAATTCGAATCAGAATTTAAAAGAGCTTTGGAAGACTGAAGATCAGGTAAGGCAGAAGGGACAGATAACATTCCATCACAATTTCTAAACTCATGGAGGTAGTGTCAACTACACGACAAATCGCTTTGGTGTGCAGATTAGATGAGTCATACGAAGAATGGAAACAAAAATTAAGGATGTGTTACATGGCGACCAGTTGGACTTCAGGAAAGGTAAAGGCCCCAGAGAGACAGTGGAAGCAAGAATAAAGAAAAATCAAGACAATTCCATAGAATTTGTTGGCCTCAAAATGGCGATATGCAATGTCAAATGGAGCAAAATGTTCGAAATTCCGAGAAATCAGGATATGCCATAGGGAAATACGGCTAATTTACAATATATACAAGAGCGAAGAGGGCACAATAAGAGTGGAAGAACAAGTACAAAGTGCTTGGATTAAAAGGTTGTAGGACAGGGGTGCAAATGTTTCGCCCATACTGCTCAGTCCACACATCGAAAAAGGAATGACGGACGTCATTATTGGGACCAAAATTCAAGGCGAAAGGATATCAATGATAAGATTCGCTGATGATGTTGCTGTTCTAGTGAGTGAGAAGAACAAAAAAAAAAAGAAGGTTCTGCTTCCAGGTAGTCCGCAAGAGGTGTGGCCAAACAGTTGCAGGAAGTGTTTAGGAGTGGGTACCAGGTTACCATCATTGTGAAGCCTAGTGCAGGATTGGCTCAGGTGATTGTTAACATAGGGGAGTTAAATAGGAATTTTACGGAAGAGAGTCAGGTAGTGATTGTGGGTGGAGCAGGGAGTAGTCTTGATAGGGACGGGGAGTATGACGTAGGTGGTGAACCGGTAAACTGGTGGCTCTAATGTGCCCCTCGTGCAACTGTTTCAGCGTCATGATTGGCCTCATCTTAACACTGCTGTTCGGCGTGTTAACATGGGGCTGGAGAAGGCAGTGATGGCGGATGGCATGGCTCACATTGCAGTAGTGCCGTTGAGTCTATCAGTCCATCGAGCTTCACTAGGCATGGCGTGCAACTCAATAGGTATGGGAAGGGGAAGCTGGAAAAGCTTATATGTCACAGTGTAGTGGGAACACTCACGGAGAAATTCCTGTTGTAGTTGGTGTTAAAGCTGCACCTTCTTTAGATTGAAGTCAACTGATAGGTATCCCTGCCTAAAGGAAATCCTAACATAGGAATCACCTTCAGAGGAGGTCAGGTATCGACGTGGAGAAGAAATTAGCATATTTTATCAAAATATAAGAGGTATTACAGATACAGTTAGTGGACTGCTTATAGATGTTGACTGACTTTATTGGTGTACCGGAGCACCACTTAAATAATTTGACAGTTCTGAGGCTTCCTTTACCATGATTCAGATTAGCTGGCTGTTTTTAGGAGTTCTTTGGGGATTGGGGTAGTAGCCATATACGTAAAAAACAGTATTCCTTTTGATTCCGTAGACGTATCACGGCACTGCATTCAACAGGTATTTGAAATTTGTGCAGGGGCAGCTGAATTTTGTGGAACTAAACTTTTAATTGTTTTTGTTTATGGGTCACCTAACTGACTTCAGAGCGAGAGACGGTTCTTGTTTCGCTTTCTAGGAAGTACCAAAAATTAGTTACATGAGGTGACTTCAATATTAATTTTGTATGTGGTTGTTCAAGAAAATGGATGCTTCAACATCTCCTAAATTCATATGATCTGATGCAGACTGCTTTTTCTAACCAGGTTACAGGCGGGCAGTAGTACAGCCACAGACAGTATTTTTATTCAGCCTTCTTTACTACATGGGCATTTTGTTGTTAAAAGGGTGAGTGATGCACAAATTTGAACGCTGAACGTTTTTTGTACTCAAATGTTATACATGATCAAAAACTACGTAGAAAAGATAATCCAACCGTAATAGTGAGTTTTTTAAACTTCGTTAAGGAGCAATAGTGCCAGGATGTATATAGTGCTGGTAACATAGATGACAAATATATGCTTTCTTTAACACGTACCTTACGCTCTTTCAAAGTTGCCTTCTATTAGGACGCTCTAAACAGGGTACCAGCAGTAAAAGGCAGCTTGGGTGGCTGACTAGTGGGATAAGGATATCATGTAGAACAAAGTGGGAATCACATCAAAACGTTAGAAGTAGTCAATCAAAGTGCAGTAGTTCATTATAAACAGTATTGTAAGGTGCTTAAAAATGTTATTAGAGAGGCAAAGAGTATGCGATACGAAAACAGAATAGCTAATTCACAGGATAAAATTAAAACCATAACGTCAGTTGTGAAGGAAGTGTCAGGTCAGCACCACAAGGTCGACAACATAAAGTCAGTTCGTAGAATATTTCTGTTACTCGTAAGTCAGATATATGTACAGTATTTAACAATCATTTTCTGAGCACTAATGGTGAATTAAATAAAAACTTTATTTATATAGCGACTCATAACTCCCTTGGAAAAGACGTTTCCGAGATTGATGTCTGAAATACTCCTCTGTGATACTGAAAAGGGGGAAATTTAGTCAGTAATTAAATCACTGAAGACTAAGGACTCTCATGGATATGACGGAGTGCCTAGCAGAATGTTAAAGTACTGTGCTGCACATGTTAGCCATTTACATACTCAATTTGTAATTTTTCCTTTAAGAATAGTCAGTTTCCTGAACGATTAAAGTACTCATTAGTAAAGCCGCTTTATAAAAAGGGAGAAAGGGATAATGTAGACAATTTTAGACTTATTTCTATGTCATCAGTGTTTGCTAAAGCTATTGGAAAGGCTGTGTATGTAAGGATAAATGATCATTTTATTTCACATAATTTGCTGTCAGATGTACGGTTTGGTTTTAGAAATGGTTTAACAGCTGAAAATGCTATATTCTCTTTTTTCTGTGAGGTTCTGGATGAATTAAGCAAAACGTTTCGATCGCTAGGTGTCTTCTTCAATTTAACTAAGACATTTGATTGTGTTGATCACAAAATATTGCTCCAGATGTTGGACAAGTATGGATTATGGGGCGAAGCTCAACTGGTTCACCTCTTACTTCAAGAACAATCAGCCAAAGGTTATTATACACAGTCTTGAGAATGGCTATGATGTGGGGTCAGAGTGGGGCACACTCAAATGGGGGGTGCCACAGGAGTCAGTGCTGGAGCCACTACTGTTCCTTATTTATATAAATGATATGTCCTGTAGTATTATAGGTAATTCTAAAATATTTCTGTTTGCTGATGACTCTAGCTCGGCAGTAAAGGATGTTGTGTGCAACACTGGTTCTGTTTCAAATAGTACAGTTCGTGGCATAACTTCATGGCTTGTAGAAAATAAATGCTGAATCACAGTAAGACTCAGTTTTTACAGTTTCTAACACATAATTCAACAAAATCCTACGTTTTAATTTCAAACACTGGACGTATGATTAGTTAAACTGAACAGTTCAAATTTCTAGGTATTCAAATAGATAGTAAACTGTCGTGGGAAGCTCACATTCAGGATCTTGTTCAAAGACTTAATGCTGCCATTTTTACTATTCGAACTGTATCTGAAGTAAGTGATGGTTCGACACGAAAGGTAATTACTCTTATATTGGAACAAATAAGCCCTCGGTCACAAATATAAAGTCAAAATTGACCAGGTTTCGACGCTACTATGAGCGTCGTCTTCAGAACTAAAGTAACTATTCTAAAACACAATAGGTATATAAGACATTAATAAACTAAAGTGTGTACTGACTGGAAAGAGATACAGTACTTACAAGTCACATTCTAAAAAAAAATCTAAGCCGGAAAGGCGACGTCATGAAAAGTTATAAATAAGATGACGAGCCGCTAAGGGCTGCTCGTACCTGAGTGAACACGGGTTGCAACAAAACTGAGGTACCCACGTAATAAAGTGTGGGCAAGTAAACATGGTGTTGCTACGAGCGCCATCTAGTAGCAGCAGAAACAACTAGGCTACTGTACATTCAAATTTAGACACATGAAATTGTAATGAAGCTGATTCAGGAATTACGTAAACACTAATAATAATAATAATAATAATAATAATAATAATAATAATATGAAGTTACATATTTATCTGCTTCAAACAGAGATACGTTTTGTAACGTAAAAAAACCTCAGCTATGACATACAAGAAATTAGCAAAGACGTAACAGGAAAATAACATTTCGGCAAACTGCATCAGGAAATCTGAATCAAAGATCAAGCCACGGCTTTATACAGTCGGAAAAGTTTTTATATCGCAGCTGCAGCTGTTCGTTGAGATTGAGGCCATCATGACGAGATAGATGTTGGAAAATCTCCAATTCCCTTAAAACATCTAACGTACGCCCTTCTTTTCGGTATGCAGAATATTGCTATCGCCAATGGCTTTAGGCAAGTGTCCAGTAATTAATAGATGATAGGCTAAGGATGAATTTAGGGGACTGGTGCAGTTTTTTCTTTCAAAAGATGTTCCTTATATCTGATTGTGAAAGCACGTCCAGCTTGCACTATATAATAGGAGGAGCAGGTATCGCAGATGATCTTATAACCGCCTGAACTTTCTGTAGAGGAGCGAATGGATTTCAAATTATGAATGAAGTTTCTCTTCAGATTGTTATTAGTAGACAAGGCAACATGGCAATTGTATTTGTTGCGAAGCATGCGCTGAATCTGAAAGGAAATGGGTCTTATGAAAGGAACAGAAACACGTTTTTTTGGGTTAACTTCAGCGCGTGAGGTGTTGAGCGTAGTAGTTCTTGCAGTTTTCTTTTTGAGGATATCGTCAACTATCTTAGGCGTTTATTCATTATTGACTGCTATGGCTGTAAGTAAATTAATCTCCTCATTAAACTTTTCTGCTGAAAGTGTTTCAGAGGTGGCTCGGTGGACGGCAGAGTGAAAAGAGGCCATTTTTTGTGACTTGGATGAAAAGAGGAAGCAGGCTCGATTTGGTTAGCATTCGTTTCTTTTCAAAAAATATTAAAAGTGATGTTATTGTCTTCTATTGTAAGCGTCAAGTCTAAATAATGTAATTGGCGGTTTTCGTTTTCGAGTTCAATAGTGAAAGAAATTTCTTCGTGGAGGTCGTTAAAAGTTTAAATATAAGATCAATGCTATCGGCGGGACCTGATGATTAGAATATCATCAACGTATCTTGTGTAAGAAAGGGTACCTAGTGAGGCGGCTGAGAAACGGTTAAACAGCTTTCTCTCCAAGGAATTGATGATGTCGGCAAGGATGCCAGCTAAAGGGCTGCCCATAGCGAGCCCATCAGATTGCTGGTTGAATTCAAAGTCCGTTGAATTCAAAGTAGTTGTACTTGACAACGACATTAATGAGATTCATAAAATCGGTAATCTGTTCATCTGATAGATTTTTTTTAAATTGACGTAAATTTTCATCCACAATGATGAGCGTCTCATGTACCGGGACATAGGTATAAAGATTTTTAATATCTAAGGAAAAGAGCTTGGTGTCTGAACTGCATACTAGGTTTTTTAATATTTTGGGCCAAAACGTAGCTGTTGGGAACGGAATAATTATTTTCGAAAACGAAAGATTTTTTCAAAGTTTCGTGTAGAAATCGGGCCAAATCGTGATATGCGCTATTCGTGCTATTGGAAATTGGACGTATTGGATGATTAGGTTTATGAATTTTGAACTGGGACCGAAGTTTAGGGGACTGAGGGTTCATATTAATGAGTAGTTTCTTTTGGAAAGGTTTTATAAGAAATTTTGCATTGTTAATGGCTGACCTCACTTCTTTCTGTAATTTAGGAGTCGGATCCTCATGCTGCTCCGAAATTTGTTTTCAATGAAGAAATTTTCCGTTTTAGAAATATACTCAAAAATATAAGCAATGACTAGACAACAACCTTTATCGGATTTAGTTATTAAAGCATTTGCTGCTTTAAGTTTATTACTAATGGAAGTTACTAAAATTCTGTCGTTATGTGTAGCATTAGGCAAAGTAGCTGTATTTTTTTATAGCATGCGGGTTACATCATTCGCAATACTGGCTTGAGAAGCATTATATTATTATGATCGAGACCGATTTTTAAATTAACAAGCATATTTTCTCTGACATTTCTGTCTGACAGGTTAGGCATGACGTATTTTAGTCCTTTTCCTAACAGGACTTTTTCATTCTGAGTAAAGACGATGTTAGTTTTCTTTAAAATTCTTTCATGAAAGACGTGATTGCTTTCTTTAAATGTATTCTGAGGGCATTTTTCGTTAGACAGTAGACAAAAAAGATTGCTGAGCTTCTTCTCGTGTTTCTGCATTATACCTATTTTACAAATCTCTAGATGTTCGTTATTTTGCGTCCACATGTCGTCAATATTAAAATTATAGTTAACACGATAAGTGTTTGTGATATTTAGGTACAAATGATACGCTTCTTCGTTAAGACGGTCTTTTTTAGCATACAGCTCTTTTATCTTATTCCAAATAATATTCTCAATGATAGGTCTGAAGGATTTTGGATTTTCTTACAAGCAGAAAAATTGATCAAGGCTTTTGTATAAGTCGGGACAAGTCCCCTTTTTTCACACTGCTAGTTAAAGTAGATAGCCATACTTGTATTTCAAATTTTCTTTTTTAGTTATATATATTTCGAAGCAGCCTTTGATACCGGGGCAGGCAAAAATCGTAAAACTTTGAACATAGCTGCTATGATTCAGTTACCGTGTCAGAATTATATTAGAACAAATAAGCCCTCGGTCACAAATATTAAGTCAAAATTGACCAGGTTTCGACGCTACTATGATCGTGTTCAAATACACAATAGGTATATAAGACATTAATAAACTAAAGTGTGTACTGACTGGAAGGAGATGCAGTACTTACAAGCCACATTCTAAAAAAAAAAATCTATGCCGGAAAGGCGACGTCATGAAAAGTTACAAATAAGATGACGAGCCGCTAAGGGCTTCTCGTACCTGAGTGAACACGGGTTGCAACAAAACTGAGGTACCCACGTAAGAAAGTCTGGGCACCATCTAGTAGCCGCAGAAACAACTAGGCTACTGTACATTCAAAATTAGACACATGAAATTGTAATGAAGCTGATTCAGGCATTACGTAAGCACTAATAATAATAAGATGAAGTTACATATTTATCTGCTTTAAACAGAGATACATTTTGTAGCGTAAAAAAAACCTCAGCTATGACATACAAGAAATTAGCAAAGACGTAACAGGAAAATAACATTTCGGCAAACTGCATGAGGAAATCTGAATCAAAGATCAAGCAACGGCTTTATACAGTCGAAAAAGTTTTTATATCGCAGCTGCAGCTGTTCGTTGAGAATGAGGCCATCATGACGAGATAGATGTTGGAAAATCTCGAATTCCTCTAAAACATCTAATCTATGCCCCTTCTTCTCGGTATCCTCCATGCGGTCTCCTTTACAGGTGAACCATTCCTTCCTGAAATTTTCCCAATAAACTGAAATCGACCATTCGCCTTCCCAACCACAGTTCTCACATGCTCTTTCCATCTCATATCGCTTTGCGATGTATTGCTCAGATATTTAAACGACTTGACTGTGTCAAGCAGAACGCTAGTAATAGTGTATCTAAACATTACATGTCTTACCTTCCTACTCATCCACTTTAACTCACATTTTTATACTTTTAGGGTTAGCTGCCATTCATCAGGCCAAGTGGAAATTTTATCTAAGTCGTCTTTTATCTTCTTACAGTTGCAACGTAACCTTCTACTAGCGGTGGTATAGTTAACGTTATAACTCGACCTGGTAGAAAGATTACCGTCGCTTGTCATGACCTACAGCTCCTGCAAGCCACCCTCTGTAGTACTGGTTTAATAAATTCGTGTGGTCCACGAAATTACAGGCCCCTGCGAGTTATTGCCGGGTATTAATAATTTCTAGCGGCAAGATTCATCCAACCGGTAAAAAATTGAACGCAACGGATAACGCAATATTTTCTAGAACCACTACAGAATGCACCTATGCACGGCTTAATAGGGAGCATAGCCCAGCATCCAACTGTGGTACTGATGAAGGGAGGAAATAATCAGCCGAGCGTATAGGTTAATTGACATTTATTTAATACCGATGGCATTTCAATAACTAGCCGTGTGTCTGTTGGAATATACATCATCACGACTGGTCTCTGTAGTTATCACGATTCACATTCTCGCCAGGTAATTATGGAAGGGAGATGGGAGCGCAGCCCTCGCTTCAGTGTAATTTTATGCAGGCATCCAATTATACCTAAACCCATGCTTATTACAATCAATAACTATAGGTCACGCAGAACAAGTTCAGCAAAGACACTACAAGCGAACTCGGTCAGGGCGGAAGAGCGTTTGCCTAAATATTTCAATTTTCGTGAGAACGTATGCTGAAGAAAGGGTAGCAAGCGGTGCACTTAACTATACCTGCCAATTGCTTTCAGAAACAACACCACGTTGCTGAGCTGGGGGGGGGGGGGGGGGGGAAGAACATTTACTATCATATGGCTGGAAAATTTTGCAAGTCTTTATTGCATCAATGGGCATTAAAATCTGAACTTTCCTAGGTACAAGAGTTTAAACCCTGTATTTTCCGTAACGCACTTCATTGTAGGCCAATCAAATAGCTAGGGGGGGCACAAGAAACATTTACTATCACATCAATACATCAATACTATTCCGCACTCGTAGCCAAGAAGCGGTAGCCAACAGAAATGCAAAAATACGGACACACAAGATTATTCCTTTTCTAACTCACCCACTACCGTATGGTTATTCACTCGACTACTATACATTCTCAGACCAAAACTGCAGTTTACCAATGTGGTGGTAGCTCCAACCGACCACGTGGCGGGAAAGCATATGAAACATATGAAACATAAATAAAAATCCCCCAAAAATATTCGTAACAGGAAGACCACGTTAAAATACATTAAATAAGAGAACTTCCGTTAAACGCAGAGCAATAAAGCGACCGTGAGCTTAAGGCTCATGGTGTGTAGCCTGACCAAGGCACAAACGCAAAGTTCTACTGAAATTTGACTAAATTATGAAAATAAACTCCCTTATGGGGTTTTCGTGGTAATATCACACCAGATTTCGACATCTAGACCATATGAGCGAGCAGTTTTGAGGCATTCTGATACCTTTGTTAACATTACCAAAATCGAGAGCTGCGTCTCCACATGTCCAGCGCCGCTACCCAGGTACAAGGTGGACCTGCGAACTCCTCGCCTAACCGTTGTTCGTTCAAAAGGTGGTGGAGGGAACGGTTTACCAACCTGACAGAGCCTATACTCGCGCCTTCGCGACCTCTCTGACCTGACTTGCACACTATGTTTGCCAAACTTGTTCTCGTTTAGGGGGTTGGTACTATACTGCCACAGAACCACTCTACTCATGCATTGCTACGACGTCTGACCAAAACTTCCTGCTACTTCACATAATATCTCATTCATACAGCCCAAGGTCGCATAAGGGAAAGGATGTAAGGAAACGTGGCACACACGAAATAAAAAAATCAATGAATAAATAAATAAACACCGCTTGGTCCATTCTCTACTGCTTGTTACCCACGGATTTACTTCTGCAGAGTAAAAACACTCTCGCTATAATTCTCCTGCGCCGGAATTTATTGAGAAAAATATGGAACGGGACAACAAGTTCCGTTTCACAGCGACTCAACTTCGGCACCTTTTCGTACACTCCGGCATGATTAGCAAACAACCTCACGTTACTGCCCACCCTGTCCACCAAATCATTAACGTTTATAGAGAACAATGGCGGTCCTATCACACTTCGCTGGAACACTCCTGACGATATCCTTGTCTCCGATGAAAGCTCGGCGCCGATTAAAGCGTTCTGCGTTCTATTATTTAAGAAGTCTTCGAGCCACTCACATATCGGTGAACTTATTCCATACACTCGCACTTTGGTTAACAGCCTGCAGTTGGGCACCGTGTCAAATGCGTTCCGGAAATCTAGAAATGTGGCATCTACATGTTGACCTTCATCAACAGTTCTCAGTATATCATGTGAGAGAAAGGTAAGCTGAGTTTCCCACGAGCGATGCTTTTTAAAACCATGCTGATTCGTGGACATAAGTTTCTCAGTCTGAAAAAAAGCTTATTATATTTGAACTGAGAATATGTTCAAGGGTTCTGCGCCAAACCGAAGCTAGGGATTTTGTTCTTAAATTTTACGGATCCTTTATTTTACGTTTCTTATTTACTGGAGTCAAGTGCGAGTTTTTCCAGTCGTCTGGGACTTTGCGCTGGGCGAGAGATTCGTGACAAATGCAAGCTAGGTAAGGGACCAATGCCATAGAGTTGTTGTTGTGATCTTCAGTCCAGAGACTGGTTTGATGCAGCTCTCCATGCTACTCTATCCTGTGCAAGCTTCTTCATCTCCCAGTACCTACTGCAACCTACATCCTTCTGAATTTGTTAAGCATATTCACCTCTTGCTCTCCCTCTATGATTTTTACCCTCCACGCTCCCCTCCAATACTAAATTGGTGATCACTTGATGCCTCAGAATGTGCTCTACCAACCGATCCCTTCTACTACTCAAGTTGTGCCACAAATTTCTCTTCTCTCCTATTCTATTTAATACCTCCTCGTTAGTTATGTGATCTACCAATCTAATCTTCAGCATTCTTCTGTAGCACCATATTCCGAAAGTTTGTATTCTCTTCTTGTCCAAACTATTTATCGTCCACGTTTCACTTCCATACATTGCTACACTCCCTACAAATAGTACTTTCAGAAACGACTTCCTGACACTTAAATCTATACTCAATGTTAACAAATTTCTCTTCTTCAGAAACGCTTTCCTTGCCATTGCCAGTCTACATTTTATATCCTCTCTACTTCGACCACCATCAGTTATTTTGCTTCCCAAATAGCAAAACTCATTTACTACTTTAAGCCTCTCATTTTCTAATCTAATTCCCGCAGCATCACCCGATTTAATTCGACTACATTCCATTATCTTTGTTTTGCTTTTGTTGATTTTCATCTTATATCCTCCTTTCAAGACGCTGTCCATTCCGTTCAGCTGCTCTTCCAGGTCCTTTGCTGTCTCTGACAGAATAACAATGTCATCGTCGAACCTCCAAGTTTTTATTTCTTCTCCATGGAATTTAATTCCTACTCCGAATTTTTCTTTTGTTTCCTTTACTGCTTGCTCAATATACATATTGAATAACATTGGGAGAGGCTACAACCCTGTCTCACTCCTTTCCCAACCACTGCTTCCTTTTCATGCCCCTCGACTCTTATAACTGCCATAGAGTACTCTTTGTAAAATCGAACAGAGATTTGTTTGCATTCTAATCCTTCAGTTGTTTCTCTACGCCTGGTATGCTTATTATTATGTTGTTCGTATGGAAGTCTGTCCGATGGTCAAATGGTGTTATATTTGTACGATTCTCCTGGCTGAACGATTTCTTGAACGTGAAATTTAAAAATTTGGCTTTCGCGTTGCTATCTTCAACTACTGCACCAGACTGGTCAATAAGGGACTGAATGGAAGACTTAAACCTCCTTAGTGACTACGTAAGACCAGAATTTCTCGTGTTGTGTGTGAGATCTTTTGCTAAGGTGTGACGGTGGAAGTTGTTGTGTGGCCTCGCCCATAGATGTATTCACAGTCGCACGAATGTCTACGAACATTTTCTTGTCGTCATTTCTGCGTTCGATTTTGAAACGAGAGTGCAAAAGCCCGATTTACTTAGCATACGACGAATTTCATTATTAAATTATTATGGGTCTTTTCCATCCTTTATCCATTTGGATGCACGTAACTCTCTAGACCACGATTTACAATCTCCTTAAACTTTGCTCACAATTCCTCTACATCTACATCCATACTCCGCAAGCCACCTGACGGTGTGTGGCGGAGGGTACCCTGAGTACCTCTATCGGTTCTCCCTTCTATTCCAGTCTCGTATTGTTCGTGGAAAGAAGGATTATCGGTATGCTTCTGTGTGGG